>NC_081405.1:20672296-20993546 GCF_030272615.1 Cryptomeria japonica | reverse complement strand
ATTATTCATCCTAATAAGGATATCATATTCTTGAGGCTTTGGAGCTGTGAGCTCTTCATCAATGTTAACCACCACCTCTCTAATTCGCCCAACATTTCCTTCTTCAAGACCGTTTTGCAGAGTTTCATCACTACATTTTGTCTTTCTCAAGATGCATAGCTACTGCTAAGAACATCGTTGCGATGTCTGGATTAGCTCTGGTCCGGTCCTCATTTAAAATATAATCCCTCCCCGAGGTTTTCATAACAAATTTGATAACTAGGGGATTCGGATGAACCAGAATGCCCTTCAATCTCTCCTCTTTGATTTCTCCTATAAAGGCCATCTGTCATTTGAGCCCTAGAAGTCTTAGCGGGGTATCCATCTGAGCTAAATGGAAGATAAGCTACGACCTCAACCAAATGAACTAAATAGAGAAGGAGCTTTAATGCTTCATGAAATATAGCTCATCTTGTCGTAGAGGAATGCAATATATAGGTAGATGATCGGTAGCGGAGGGTCAGGATACAAATGGAGCGATCTCAATGATCTAAGTAATAATTATCGCCGCCTTAATACATACAAGCAAAATATAATTTTCCTTCAATCGCAGGAGTGTCACATCATCATTACAAGAATACCATCAAATTGGTACTAATCGAGGGGAGTTGTTGACAAAGGACATCCGAAAAAGGAAAGCAACTTCCTCTAAAATATAGCTAAAGCTTAAGATAAAATAGTCTATAATGTGACTAAAAGGCTAGAAAATAAGATAAGGCGGACTCTAAAGAGACTCATAATATTTAATTCCTTTTAGTATACAATGCCTATATAAATATTAATACCTATATATACATGCATATATATTTCTGTTGTAATGATATCTATGAATGCATGTTTATATACATATGCATATCCCTATATACAACTGCATACTAAAAGTAATAAAATATTATAAGGCACGAGGCAATAATCGGAGAAAGGATTCTGTAATTAACCTATAAACTGACCATCAGCTCCTACATTAGCCAGTGCATCCACTCTAGAATTACCTTCTCGATAGATATGGTTGAAAGACAATTTCTTGAATTTTTTTAGGAGACAAAGAGCTTTGGCCAAGAGAGCATTAAGATTCCAATCAGAAAGGGAGCCTTTTCTAAGGCCATTAATGATTAAGGCCAAGTCTCCTTCAATAGAAAATTTGTGGATGCCTCTGTTTTGGCATAGAAGAAGACCTTCAATGAGGGCTAAACTTTCAGCCCTATTATTAGATGCAAACCCTATGGGATTAGCTGCCCTGGCCAATTCCTTTCCTTCTTCATCATGCAAACAACACCCAATACCTACAATTCCTGGATTACCACGTGATGCTCCATCAAAGTTTAACTTAAACCAGCCCCGTTAGGGGCTATCCACTTACAAGCATTCCTCAATTCTTGATTTTTTGAACTACCAATACCAACAAAGGGAGGGATCCTCAAGCCAAACCATCTCCCTCTCATCTTTGCATCCCAATAGGTCATTTCAGAGAGAGTATTGGGGAATTTAGAGATTCTATTATTTAAAAGCTCTACTATTGAAGCTTCTATTTTGATTACTAAGAGGGACCAATTCATCTTCTTATCCCTAAAGAGCCTCCTATTGCATTCCTTCCAAAGTTCCCTGATAACCAAAGAAGGAGCTAAGATCCACAACCCTCCATAAAGGGAATTCTTAAAAAGGATTGGCCAAGCTTAAAACATTCCCAGGATGGAGTGAGGTAGGGCAGAGGACCATCCTAATTTATTGCACAACCATAGCCAACATTTAGATGCATAGTTGTAATTGAGAAGGATGTGATTTGTATCTTCATCCACCCCTTCACACAAAGGGCATCTACTTGGACCTTCATAGCCCATCTTTTTAAACTTATCTATTGTGAGAATATTGCCCTGGAGGGCCAGCCAAGAGAAGACCCCAGCCTTGGGCAGACACATCTTATCCCAGCACAAGGCTATAGGGACCGAGGTGGTCGAAGAAAGTTTCTTCTTAAGGAGGGCATTATAACCATCTTTGGAGGAATATTCCCCCAATTTTGAACCATCCCAAATCAAAGAATCAGGCCCTAAATTGAAAGCGACCATCCTTTTCTCCAGAATATCCTAGAGCAGAATTTTTTCCTTAGCTGGGATATTAACCTGATCAAGGGATCTCCAAGACCAGCCCATAGCTAAGTCACCCTCTAAGGGTGAAATATAGTCCTTAACATACCTACCCCAAATAGATACAAGCATTTCTCTGGAAGACTCCAAATTAGCCTAATGCTGAAGGACTGGAAAACCCCCCCAAGAGTCCAACCAAAAGAGGGCTTTATCACCCTTACCCAAATTCCAAGTCAGTTTGTCCAAGATGATATTCCTACAATCCATCATAAAGTTCCAAATACGGGAGCCTCTCGGCAGAGAGGGATCTCTAAAGAGGCTCAAATGGTCTCTACCTTGAAGATACTTATGAAAGAGGATTTGGGCCCATTTTAGATGAGGAGACTAAACATTTTCCATACTAATTTAGCTCCTAATGCTCTGCTCTGAACTTTAATATCCTTAATCCCCATACCCTCTGCAGACTTGGGCCTACAGATCTTATCCCAGGACAACAGGGAGATACATTTCTTTTCTTCTATCCCTTGCCAAAAGAAGGATCTAAGATGTCTATTTAACACTTCCTTAATAGACTGAGGTATGCTAAAACATTATAACTGATAGATCGGAATGGCTACTAGAACCAATTTAACCAATGTAGCTCTGCCCGCAGAGGATAGCCATCTGCCTTTCTAGGTTGCTATCCTAGTTTTGATCTTATCAACTAATCCAAACCACAAATTAGAAGACCCTGAGCCCTTATCCAAGGGTAGTCCAAGGTATTTACAAGGGAGGTTGCCTAGATTAAAATTCAGAATAGCACATATGCTAGTTTGAACACTAGCTTGAGTATTAAAAAAGAAGACTGTAGACTTAGCTAGATTGATTTCCTGACCAGAGGCCTTAAAGTAAGAATCCAAGATAAGCTTGAAATCCTGGGCCTCACTAAGATTGCTACACCCATAAAGAATAGTGTCATCAACAAATTGTTGATGCATTATAGGATCTAGTAATTCTAATCCCTGACAACTGACTAGCCTCCCTATCTCTAGAGATCGATCTACCCAATGCTTCAGCCATAATAATAAAGAGAAAAGGGGAGAGGGGATCACCCTGCCTTAAACCCCTAGAAGAGCTAAAAAAAGCTTCTAGGGTACCATTGATCAAAATAGAGAATTTAGGCGTAGATATACATTCAAAAATCAGATTGATCCATGTAGCTGGAAATCCAAAGGCTTCTAAGCATCTACATAAAAATCTCCAGTTCACCTTATCATAAGATTTTCCGGTATCTATTTTTAGGAGATTACTAGGGTTCCCATTTTTCTGGACCGAGTGGATAGCTTCCTGAGCTATAATGACCCCATCATAAATGGATCTCTCAGGGACAAAGCCTATTTGTTCCTCACTGATCAACAGAGGGAGGAGTTTCTGAAGCATATTAGCTAAAGTTTTGGTGAAAAGTTTATAAACAGTATTGGAGAGGGCTATAGGTCAGAATTCATCAAAACACTCTGGTTTGTCATTTTTAGGGATAAGGGCCAGAAAGGTGTTGTTGATTTCTTTGAGGATGTTGCCTGAGTTTCTCATTCCTTCCAAAGCTGTCATAACTTCCTCACGGAGAAAGGGCCAACATACTTGGAAGAAGCTAGTAGAAAAGCCATCCATCCTAGGGGATTTATCTGGGCTCATCTGCTTAAGAGCGGCTTCAACTTCTGCTAGAGAAAAATTGGCATTAAGAACATCATAATGTTCCTTGTTCAAAAGCCTAGGGATACTCTTGATAAACATTTCTTGGTCTGAGTTGTGAGGGCTCTGATCCAAGGTTAGGATAAGGGAAAAGAAATCAACAACCTCTTTCGTAATGATAATAGGATTAACCACCTCAGAGCCATTACTAACCTTAATTCTAGAGATATGATTTCTTACTCTTTTCATCCTTACACTATTGTAAAAAAAATTGGTATTCTTATCGCCCACCTCCAACCAGGACTCTCTAGATTTTTGTTTCTAGAAGACTTCTTCTTTGGCGAGAATAGATTCATGGTCCACCATAAGTTTCTTCTCTTTGAGAAACAAAGACTCATGCATCCCAAATCTAATCACTTGCTCATTAACTTCTGCCAACTCAGCTTCCACCTGAGCTTTTTTATCGAAGATATTATTGAAGTGCTCCCTATTCCATTGAATGAGATTATGCTTGATAATCTTTAGTTTGTTAACAACCTTAAAAATCCCAGACCCTGAGATCATGGACCCATTCCACCATTCTTTTAGGATCTCCAGGATATGATCATCTTTAAGCCACATATTTTCGAACTTAAAAGGACATCTCTTAGGGCTAGATTCCCCTTGAAAATCTAGTGAAATGGGGAAGTGGTCCAATCCTGAAAAAGGTAAAATTGAGGCTTCCAGGGTGAAGGGAAAGTTGATAAGACTTCCCAAAACAAAGAACCTATCCAATTTCTCTACAATGTTGCTAAATCCTAGCCTACGGTTAATCCAAGTAAAGGCATCCTTGACCATATTTATCTCCAACATACCACTCCTATGGATCCAATCAGCGAAATCCAGAGAGGCCCTAACATTAATTCCTAAGCCTCCCTGCTTCTCATGATGATGCAGAATTACATTAAAATCCCCACCTATAAAACATACCTGACTGAGAGAGTTCATGAAATTCTCAATTTCCTACCAGACTCTTTTTTTGTCATCATTAAGGATTGGCCCATACACATTAACAATGATAAAGTCTAAATTGTTCTTGAGACAAGTTACTCTCCCACTCATCTAGCTAAGATTAGATACCAGGGGAGAAAGCAGGATACTTCGAGGATCCTAGATGATAGCTAGACCTCCAGAGGCCCCAATACCTAGGGTTCCTGAAATCTACCTAAAGCCTAAATGATTTCCAAAGGAAGCTAAGTCTACATCTCCCAATTTAGTCTCTTGAAGCAAGACTAATTCAGGGTTAAAAGAGGATAGACAGTGTTTGACTAACCTTTGCTTGTTAGGGACATTTAAGCCCCTAACATTCCATGAAATGATCTTCATGAGCCCTTGGGAAGGACCTTCCCCTTCCCAACATAAAACATGTCCGTGAGTTTAACCTGACCTTCTACAGAGCCATCATTAGCTCGAAGCTTTGATAAGGATTTCCTACCCCTCTTTTTGAAGAGCTTAGCATAGTCCAGGGTAGATTTATCCATTGCACAAAGCTTAATACCTAAAGTTTCATTTTTCTTATTATTCAAATCTAAAAGAAGTTCTTCTATATTTGAGACCACCGAGGGAGGGGAGGAGGCTAGAATTTCTTTACCTAACAGTTTTTTTTGAAGATCAAGCTCATCCTTGTCAATTATTTTATCCAACATTTTATTCATGATTTCCTCAGTGACTGAGTCAAAAAGGTAGTTAATAATGTAATTGACTTCATCCTCTTTGTGGGCAAGATCCTCATCCTGAACTGTCTGGACTACCCTCTCCACATTAGTAGAGCAAACTTTCCTAAAGGGAGAGCCTATGGGGTTATTGCAATCCTCCACTCTTATGGCCTGATCAGAGGGAAGAGGGAGATCATCCAATTCCTCACCCTTCTTCTTAGTAGATTTAGGGTGATGATTATCCTTCGAGATACAGTGAGTCCTTAGCTCAGCAAATTCTCCTGGTGAGTCCATCAGGGGCTCTGCCCAGAGGCTAGGGGAGGAAGGGGTCGCCCGGTCTCCCTATCCCTTGGTAATGATAAATTCACCTTCTTCAATATCCTCAACATCCTTAGGTTCCTCAATATGCCTTGATGGCAAAGGGCTTTGCTCCACCACAAACCCTCCCTTTTCTAGATTGAAACTAATGTCGACCCCAGGGAACCTGTTGGATCTCAATTAAGAAGGCAGAACTGAGGTCGATGTAGGGTCTAGGTCGAGAATCCCTTTAAAGAATTCTGGATAGATAAGGAAGGAAGACGCCCCTGATTTAATCTTAATAGGTTTTGAGGTTTTAATACCAATGTCCATATTAAGTATCATCACACAATTCGCATACTTCTGATATTTATCCTTGATTTCTACAAATTTGCCAATGTGATTACCAATTTTCCTAATAATTTCAATGTCCATTAATTTGACTAGAAGGTTAGGAATCAATATTGGTCTATCTATCTTTAGAGATTGCATATTATTAGGGTTAAAATCTGGAATCTTATCTAAAAAACAAAAATCAAAACCTTTGAAAGTAGGAGATTTACCTGTTAAGAATTCCTCCTTGTGTTTTGAATTACCACAATCTATATATAGAAAACCTTTAGATAGGATAGAAATACTTACTATCCAATTGAAAGATGACAAGAACCAATCTGCAAGAGCCTCCGATGAAATTCCAAGTCCATGCCATCTCGCAAAAACTCTAAAGGCCTTGCAAGATTATTGAATCCACTTTACCAGATTCTCATTAATCTCTAAAACATTATCCATATCTAAGTTGGGATCCCTAATTGAACCCAATACTGTCGTTGAGGGTTTAGGAGGCAACACCACAACCTTGCCCTTAAAAGTAGCTTTAAGTGCGGATTGAGATTCTACCAGCCTGCTAGGGTTTTTAATTTTGTTTCTTCTATTATTTTTTTGAAGAAAGGCAAGCCCGAGGATCTGGTTTTAAATAACCTTCCTCAAGATTTCGCAGGTGATTGAACCTATTGGAAGTAGTCGGCCTAGAATAGCCTTGGCCGAGTTCCCTGTCATTCGCAGTCCTTGGAGGGTTTGTCATGGCTACCCTACGAGCCCTCCTAGGTTTCACCATTTGCCATTCTGTCATTTCCTGAGCCAGGGGAGCCCTAATCCCCGGATGCCATGATTGAGTGCATATTTTGTCCTATCAAAAAACCACTATTGGTGGAGAAGATCTGGTGATTTCCGCAGAGGAAATGAAATAATCGCTCGATGCCTGCCCTGCCAATTTTCGCACATTTTCGCTCATACAAGAATTTATTATAAATTGTCTCCTATATTGTAATATTTATTTATGTGTATTTTTAAATTATTTTCATAGTTTGTAGTAGATATTGCATTTATTTCCTTACATGTTAATAACTAGGGTATCTCCATCCTACATATTATGCTAGTGTTGTGTGAAGCATATGACTATAACAATTTATTATAAAATATAATTTTAATTATAAAAAAAACTTCTTTTTAATGGAATAAGTTTTATGAATCAAATTATAAATTAATAGTATTAATATTAAAGCTTATAGGGTGTAAAATTTTGTAGAGAAATATATAAATTTTAGGAAACATTTAAATTTAGAAAAGGTTACGATATAAAATCAACTATTTTAAATAATCACAACCTAAATATGAATTTTGAGAGATTAGTATTAATAAAATTTATTTATACTATATTTAAGATAAAACTATCCATTGTGAAAATGAATATTGTCACAAAATAAACAATATGCTTTCTCTAAACTCTTTGTGATGTTGATGTTTAGAGGCTTAATGTAGTTTTCTATTATGATGAGTTAAATTAAAGACACATCTTTCAAAATGTTATATTTAAGATAAATGGTTTTTATTATATGTAAAGTATCTTAACGTCTTTTAAGATGAAAGAAACACTTAAACAATCTTACTATCAAAGATATTATTGAAATAGGCACAATAACAAATCAACATGGTTTCACAGAAATATGGTCTATTGGTCCAATGAAAAAATAATTTCAAGACAAAAAGAGAAGGTAAATAGTAAACTTATCTATTAATCCATGCCTCCTATATAATTGAATAATCCACTTACCCTATTATTAAGGTTAAAATTTAATAATGGAGTTAGAATGGTATATTTTTCCAACTAATTATCATTTGATTGCAAGACTTGTGAAGCATTCTTATCATTAACAATCTAATTTTTTTTAGCATATTTATCTTGGTCATAATAAAAATGAATTCAATATTTTATCAATTTTATTACTAATAGATGATTAGTTCTTAATGATATGACAATCAGATGATAATTAGATGATTATTGAGGAGATTAGACATATCAATAATTTGTTTTACAGTTTTCATTCTGATATTCTAGAAAATATGCTCTGATGTAACATGTACAAAAATTTATGTCATTATAATATTTATATAAAAAATATCCACTCATGAAATTGAGTTTTTCCTTTCGAAGTTTTCAACCACTTAAATTTTATGCGTGTAATTTACAATGTGATGTGACTTTGTATCATATTTTTATTAATTTTATGTAAGTCATTTTTTGCACATATTCATAGCATATCATTTACTATGATATTTTAGAGTATAGATACATGCTAATATTAACAATTTCTTCATCTAAATCCACTTTCATTGACAAGAATGTATATTATAGTTAGCTATAATTTTATAATTATGTGCAATGATTAAACGCTATTAACAAGTAAATTTAACGCAATTATTAGAATTTAGATTGCAATAGGTACACAATTTTTTTATTTATTAGAAATATATTATATCTATTGTTAATATAGAATGTCTTGTCACCTTTATGATATTTAACACGATATGAAATTTATTTTCTATTGTAGTTATAGTCTATGTAGTTATAAAAGAGTAAAATATAACTTAATAATTGAATGAATATGTTTATCTAAAGAACAAATTATAATTGATATATTTGAATTAAAAATCTTATATCTAAAGAACAAATTTTTTATTTATTAGAAATATATTATATCTATTGTTAATATAGAATGTCTTGTCACTTTTATGATATTTAACACGATATGAAATTTATTTTCTATTGTAGTTATAGTCTATGTAGTTATAAAAGAGTAAAATATAACTTAACAATTGAATGAATATGTTTATCTAAAGAACAAATTATAATTGATATATTGGTGTTGGCATCCAATTGTATCATTTTGATAGATTATTCGTGGTTTTTTATAAAATGCATTTGATAGTTAAATATGATTGATTTAGTTATATATTTTAGGATAAAATATAATTTGGTACTTATGCTAGTCATAATTTGGTACTAATGCAATTATAATTATTCTAGGTGGTGCTAGGGAAGTAGTGATATAATGATGCATGTAGAGAGAAGCAATATAACATATTGATGCTAGAATAATATGTGTGTTTTTATGTATTATCAATTTTTTATTTGTTTGAATGGGTATGATTTTGTAGTATTTATTATTGGCATCTATAACATGTGGAATATAAAGCAAGTAGAGAATACAAGAATGAATGAACTTTGGGTTAAACATATAACTTGTTTATGTGTATGTACTAAAAGTTTTTAATTCTCTTGTATTTATATGAAAATAGATTATGAATAATATATGGTTTTATAAGCAACATTATCTTAAAAATTGTGTTTCTTGGCAAGCACAATTTGGTAGCTAATATTTATAGAAATACATAAATTTTGGAAAAAGAATTTGATGATTTCATATAGAAGGAAATTATGATAGGAGTTTCAATTAGAAAGAGGTGTGAATTTTTTTTTGATCTATGAAGAGTTCTAGGTGGAAATATCTAGGTTGAATAGAGTCAATTGCTAGCAAGATCATACAATTGTAGCATTTAGATATAGTCTAGATGGTTGGTACTTTTGTATAGCGCAATATAAATAACTATATATTATATTTTTTTGGTCTTGGTATATAACTCTTATCAACAAGGCCTTGTGAAAGTTCCTTACACTAGTAATGAGGAAGCTATTAAGACAATTTTCTCTTTGGGTGAATATGCTACTTGTAGAAAATAATTTTAAAATCCTCATGATAGAGTAGGGACGAGCCTATACATCAAGCTACATGGTGAAGGGGGTAACTAGCTCATTATTAGATAATATTAGATTGTAGGAATGAAAATCAGTAGTTTGAGTGAGAACCAAACAAAAAGTACTGAAAGGTGAATAACGAAAAGGAAGTCACACTTGTAATAATTTAGGATAGTTGATCTAGACTAACAAACCATCTATAAAAGATTAAACACATAAATAGAAGAATTGATAGAATATATCATGCACATGTGCGATAAGTAGAGATTGATTATGCACATAATAGATACATAAGAAATAATACATAGATATCTATGTATCCTCTAATGATAAGACGCTATCAATGATACACACTTAGAGGGAGATAAACTAGTCATTGAATTAGCATGATCATCTACAAGAGTGTAATAAACGTCGTATTTCACATCTAAGGGTATTTAGCTATGACGCTTTTGATCTCATACTTAGAAAAAAGTGATCTTACTTAGATCTCAATGCTCAAAAATACATGTTTTTTTGGGTATGGTGAGAATCTTAAGGGTGATTCTAAAAAAAAAGATTTATTATAAGAATGTGATTCGAAGGAAACTTAGAGTTTTTTCTAATCCAATAAAATCAATAAAAAATAAGGATGTAAAATAACATATTTTGATATTAAGGTCAAGAAACAAGAAGATGAATATGTTGAAGAATCAAATAATGGATTAGAGGATGAGTATGTTGCAGAGGATTTAAGTGAAAGTAATAAATATTTATTGACCATGTAGAGTAATAGGTAGACTCCATTATTCTACCCTTAAGACAAAAAAAATCCACTCAATAGGTATAACTAATTAGATATTATTATATATTTAATATCTTTAATTCATTCATAATGCACTAAGATCTTTTAGGGAGGATTTCTCTTTGGGGGAGAATAATTAGTGTGTAGGCCTTGAAAGAGGCGATGACACCCTTAGATGGATGTGATACTTGGGATCTTGTGATTTTTTCCAAGGGAAGGAATCCCATTATTTTTAAGTGGGCATTCAAAAATAAATTCATAGTAAATGGTAAATTAGAGAGATACAAAGCTATAAAAGTGGCTAAGGGCTATTCCTAAAGAGAATGAGTTTATTTTGGTAAAATTTTCTCTCCTATTACTAAATTTTCTTTCATTATATTCCCATTTTGTTGTGTCTTGCAAACAAACCTCAATGAAACAACAACCCCCTTTGTTGCCTTTTATGCCTTTTTGGTTAGTTTGAGTCTTTATCCTTGTGTTTTAGTTTTAGGGATTAATGATTTTTCCCAAGGGAGGTTTTGGAAAATTGGAATTCTATTATAGTTAAAATGGGTTTGAGGATTGAGGTCTTGGAATTAATAATTTTAGGTTAGCTTCAAGCTTGACCTTTTTGTTGAAGAAATTGAGGAATTTTTTACCTTAGATATGATAGATAGCTTTTTTATACTTGTTGATACTTGTTGGTTCATCTAATGGTTGACCTTTAGGTATAGAAATATAGTAGGCTGCTAAATCATATTTCATTTTGATGATGAAGGGTCCCTATCAATTAGGCGCAAGCTCTCCTTTATTTTCTTTGTCTTTGAGATTTCTCTTATTTTCTTTAAGCACTAGATCTACAACCTCAAATTCATGGGTTTTGATTTTTTTTGTTGTAGATATGATGAAGGTGGTTCTTATATGCATAAAGATGATTCAAAGCATTGAGACGCCTCTCATTCAACAACTAAAATTCTTGTAATCATGCATCTCGATATTTTTCATTGGGGAGAATATTTTGTAACGATTCTCTTAAATATGAGAGCTTGATCTGGATTAGTAGGATAGATTTGGAACCAAAAACTAGTGCAAATGGTGTAGCTCCAATAGGTGTGCAAATACTAGTGTTGTAATCTCATAAGGTCGGATTAAGTTATAGGTGTCAATTGTGACTAGCTACAATGACTATCTTTTTTAGTATTTTAAGGAGAGTTTTGTTGGAAAGCTCTTCTTGATCATTGCCTTATGGGTAATAGGGGGTGGAGCAATGGTGTTGGATATAGAATTTCTAGCAATATTCATAGACATCTTGGTTCTTAAAAGGTTTACCATTATAGGTGAAGATGAAAAGGATAAATTTTGCAATTTCTTTGTCAGTGGTGTAGGTTAGGAAAATGGCCCCAACCCATTTTGTGAAATATTTGGTTGCAATTATTATGAATTTATGACCATGAAGGAAGATGAGGGATATATTTTTCCAATGAAATCAAGCCCCCATATAAGAAGGGCCGAGATGTGGTAATTGGTTGCAATGCTTGAGATGGTGCATGTATCAAATCACTATGCTCCTAATATGGTACACATTTCTTCACAAAGTGATATGCATCTTCTTCCATTGTAGGTGAATATAAACCCATTTTGAGGAAATTGTTGGCAAGGGTAAGACCACTATATTGTGTGCCATAGATACCTTCATGTACCTCACATAAAATTATTTTTCCTTTTTCTGTGTCTAAACATCATAAGAAGGTTCCATAAAAGTTGCTTCGATAAAGTGTGTCATCGAGGATGGTGAATCAAGATGAACAACAAATAAAGGTTGTGTGTTGGTTATTGGATAGGTTAGGAAGGATGGTGTTGTCACAGAGATAGGTGTATATGTCTTGATACCATGGTGAATTAGGAACAACAATTTCTCATACCATCTTTGATTCAAGAACATCATATGCTGTAATTAGAAGATCCTCAACCAAGAACTCACATTTATGACTATTTTTGGGTATCTCTAAGAGCGATCCAACTTTTTCCATGGCCTCTAATGTTTTATTTCTTACATGGGGTACTTTTTCAAATAGGATTGTGTTGAAATGTTTTTTTAATTTGTCAACCATCCATTTATATGAGAGCAATTTTTCATCCTTTTCATGATATTCATCATTTACATGTTTAATGACCAACTAGGAGTCTCCATAAACATGTAGATCAAAAATTTCCCTTGGATAGTCATTCATAGTCTTGTAATGAGAGATTAATATTATCCTATGTTATTTGTGCATTGAAATGCAAGCTTATATGATTTTGTAATGAAATCACCTTGTGAGGTAATGAACAGAACACCTATCCTCGATCCATGTTGGGTATAGGATCCATAGATGTATAGTTTCTAGTGAGTTGACTGAGTGATGGAAAATTCTATATCATCTAGAAATTCTATGATGAAGAGGATTGTCTTCTTTTATAGGTGCTTCAACTAGTTGGTCTACTATTACTTGTCCTTTGATTGCTTTTTTTTATACATATTCTATGTCAAATTTTCTTAAGATCATAACCCATTTTGTTGTTTTTCTTATAAGAACTACTCTTGACAATAAATATTTGAGTGGATGTATTTTAAAAATGAGCTTTGTCTTATGGTTAAACAAATAATGTCTAATTACCTAAGCACTGAAGACTAAACATGCTCATTCTATAGGTATGTAATTTATCTTATAACTCACAAGAGCATAATTGTTGTAGTAGATAACTCTTTATTTACCATTTTCATCCAATTGTGCTAAGAGTCCCCCCAAGGCTACTATTGTTGCATATATGTACAATATAAGTAGCAAACATAAACACTAGTGGTAATGCTAGATATTATTTGAGTTTATCAGAAGCTCTTTGAAACAAACAATTTCAATGGAATGTTGAATCTATGTAGTGGGTGTGAGAATGGTTGATATTTGTAGACTAGTTGTGCAATGAACTGATGAATAGACTAGAGATTGCCTTGAATAGTACAAAGTTGTTTTAATGTCTTGGGAGGTGGCATATGATGGAAATAGCTCTGATACCAATTGATGGAAATAGGGAAGACAACTGAGAGGGGGGGCGGTTGAATCAATTGTCTCAAAATATTAAGCAACTTAAACTTGTTCATAGATCTAATAATTAAACATGAAAGCATAAATTGGAAACACATCATAAAGACACACAACACCAAGATTTTTGATGTGGAAACTCGGTTAAGGGAAAAACCACAATGGGAACGAAACCAAAAAATACGTATACTCTATTATAAGTATTACAATGGGGAATGCACATGCATTCAGGCACACTACCTAGAGATCACTTCTCAAAATAAGAGGGACTCGCTGCCTATACAATCAATTATGAATCACATCCAAAAATTATGAACTATGGAATAGCATCTCAATGCTTGGTTCAATTCCATTGAAGCACAAAACAACTTTATTCTCCATACTTCTTCTCTACCTTCAAAAGATGTATACATTCAGTGCACATACACTCATCCACACACCATCACATTTGAATACAAGATTATTACATTTATTTATACATGACATCAACCTATTTCTCCAAGTTCGGCTCAACACTCACCACCTAATTACAAAAATATAACCATACTCAATACAATATCACATGCGGACCAAGAAATGTCAGTCAAGACATAGCACGGACCCAAATCTTTTGCCTCGAACACATTACACCTCCAAAAAGTATTCTTTGAACATCTGCAACATGCTACAAGCATCTGGTCAACCAAGAACATGTGAAACACCAATGTACCGAAGAGAAAAATCAATTACGATCTCAATGATAAATGTGGGCCACCAATAGCAAAGGCACATGATCCAAAAACATCCACAAGCATCATGAATCATCATAGAAACATCTTCTCAAACACAAATTACTAGAATCACCAACATCTTTATATCGGACTTCATGAACACTAAATGCAATGATTGTCAACCTTGAAAAATCACTTGCGGACATCCAAACCACAAACCACTTGAATTGAGGATACACTCCAACATCCCAAACATATCTCCAAATCCGTAGAACAAGATATTATAATACAGAGCAATGCAGATCAAAATATTGTCACTATGTCATCACTGAACAATTGAAAAACCAGCCACAACACAAATACCCATAACTCAATCAAATCTTCATGAGGACCTCTAAATCTTGAACTAAATCAACTACAGACAACCCTCTACAAACCCTTTAATCCGCAAACTCTAATCTTTATCATGTTGAACAAACTAGCTCATTGAACTTCACTGCATCACTATCTGAGATAGAGAAATATGTTGACATCAATGACAACACATCTCTCAAATATCTCACAAGCACACATTTGCAACATTCTTCCAACAACATATACATTATAGCTTTTACTTTTGTTGGGTCCACCCCTATTCCTCTTCTTGACACAATTAAGCCCAAAAACTTTCTTGAAGTGACCCCAAAGACACATTTCTTTGGATTGAGAAGGACATTATGTTATTCAAGTCTCTTAAAAATATTTTCAAGTAGGTCAGTATATGTCCTCTTTCTTTTGATTTTCCCAAGAGGTTATTTACATAATCTCACATAATTTCATCAAGAAGGTCATGAAATATTGTATTCATTGCTCTTTGATATGTAGCTCCAACTTTTTAAATCCAAAAGGCATTACTTAATAGAAAAAGGTACCCCATCGTGTAATAAAAGTATTTTTATGTTGGTCATTAGGTGCTATTTTGATTTTATTTGATTATATCCAGAGAGTCCATCCATTAATGAGATAATTTCATGACCATCTATGAGGAAAACTATGATCTCGATGTTTGGTAATGGAAATTCATCTTTTAGACATGCTTTATTGAGGTCTCTAAAGTTTGTACAAATTTGGATGCCCTCAGTTGGTTGAGTAACTTGTACTATGTTGGAGACCCATTTTAGATAATCAATGGGGTGTATGAATCCTACATCTAGTATTTTTAATAGCTCTACTTTCACAATGAATACTATATGTGTGGATGCATCTTCCTTCACTTTTATTTTGCTAGTTTTGCATTAGTATATACTACAAGTGTTGGCATTTTGATGATGTTTAGTTGTGATTGTCATTGATAGACACACACTTATTTGTTGTATGAGTTATTCTCAACCGGTAATAAGTGATGTATTGTTCAAACCGGTATTATATGCCATTGTATGCATAGTCTTTGTTTGTTGAAGACTATCGGTGTTTGCAGAAGGAGCTTACCGGTCAAAACATGACCAAGGACTTCAAGTTGTACAAGGACCCCAAGCGGAAGCCAATCCATTTGAGATCAAAACACTATGTTCCAGTTTACTAGTCTTTGTTTGTAAACCGGTAATCGGTAATACTGTGTTTTGTTAACCGGCAAACTAGTAAAGTGTGATGAGTTATCATCCACTGACACTGATGCGGTGATTTTGTGTCATGTTACAAATTATGTCTAGATGCACTGTACCTAGGAAATTGTAGTCTAATCTCATTGGACCGACATGAAATCAAATCCCTATATGAGGACATCATGTCTAGGGTTTTGTATGTAGATGTGTGCGTGCAAAGTGTTGTAGAAAATATTAGGTCTTTGCAGAAAAGGCATATTGCGATAGAGATTGAACAGAAGACTGAAGTAATGTTGTAATGCATTAACAGAGAGAATTCAAGGATCTAACTAAGCATTATGTCCTACTTTCTACATCACTTACTTGTTGATTACTAATCTCTTCGACAAGTTAGAAAACCTTAACCAGGTGGGCTTAGTTAAGCCTGTTCCAAATCCTCTAACAAGGTGGTTCACAATTGTGGATCTGAAATCCTTTAATAGGGTAGTCTTTAACAGGACTTATCTCCTAACAGAGATATGGATTCCTAATAGGATCTGTTCTGGTGAAGAACATTGTAAGGCCTTAACCGGTCTGACCTTAACCAGTCTGGTTGCTATTCTACAGATAGTAGACTTGTGAGTTTTACTCACCGTGGTTTTTCCCATTTGGGTTTCCACGTCAAAATATCTTATGTTATGGTGATTGTATTATTGTGGGTGAATATTGTATTTTCTATTTGGCTTGTTTGTGTATTAACCGGTTTACTATTTAAAGGGCTATATCGGTTTGTAGTAAAATTTCTTAAGTGTTTGTTAAAGTTTTTGGGTATACTAATTCACCCCCCTCTTAGTATTCATCAACAAGATGATGGACTACTCATTACAAATCAATCCCTACTATATATGTATATTGTTGGAATCCAATAACACTGAGAGGGGGGCGTGAATCAATGTTATACTGGAATGATCAATTTTAGCCTTATTAAAACATGCATACACCAACTGGTATACCGGTACATACAGAATTGAAAGAAGTAAAACAACCAATAAGCCAATCACATAAATGAGAATCATAACACACAAAATTATACGTGGAAAACCTCAAAGGGGAAAAACCACGATGGGATTTCTGACCCACAATATCAATTCACTAGCCATATGAAGAGATATTATAAAATATAGGGGCATGCACTTGCAGGAAGGCTTATAGCCTAGAACAAACTACTCAATCACGAAAGGACCCTCACTGACTACATATAAATCTAGGCTTCAATCCAAAGAAATGAGTGAACTGCTAGGATAGCATCTTCTATGCCAGAATACAGTTATGGTTAAGCTCTATTTGTTCCGGTATGAAACCCTAAATGCTTTACTGGAGTAACCCTTACATAAATATCCTCACATACATGATCTCTCATATATATTTTGCATCTCCTTCCTAATACATATTCACATGATATCGCATTCACATATCCATCACAATATTCCACTTCTATCAAAATGATCTAATCCAGCTGACCTATATACCCTATACAATTTATCATGCCTTATGTCAGCTTACAAAGATAATTATAATATCAATATACATGTTGGCTAGATAACATAAATATATAAATATAAAAATCAATTGTCGATGTTGAATCCAAGAGATGTCGACCTCCAATACTGTTAACCATATTCTAAACCATGTCGGCATGCATTGCTGGTAACCAAAGAAATCCTTCTATCATGTCGGTGTCGGTGAAGCGCCCATCGATACACAACTAAACCAAAACATGAAGCCAAAACAAGATACCATGTTTCCATCAATGACAACATAGTGAAACCAACCAATTGAGTGTCAATTGCCAACATATATGACCATGCAAAATTATTTTGTACCTTTTGTAAGAATGCAAACATTTTTTTTTCTTAATCACTAAGAGGTGCTACCATGAATGTTATCTTTAGATTTTTGTAGTTCCCAATTGACTTGTTATGTTTCTTCACCTAGGATTGTAGATTTTTCATGTTGAGGAGGTACTACTAGAGGCAAGTCAACATCCTCATATTCTAGTGTCTCATCCAAGTTTTTGCTAGAAGATGCATCCTTTTTCTTTTTTCTTTTTTTGTCTGATAGCACCTCATCAAGGTTTTCACTAGGGGACTTTTTATTTTTTGGACTAAGGGAGTTAACTTGTTCTCCAAAGTATTTTACCTTATTTAATTGTATCTTGAATCCTTGTTTATGATCTATTGGTAGTATGTGTTCCCTAATTTCAAGGAGTTCCATTATTGCTTCACCATTTTCACAAATGTCCAAGGTAGGTGATCCTTGTTGGTCTCTATCAATTAGTGTAGGGTATACAAGTTGTAATTTAGTAAGGGTAGACGGTGTGATTGTGAAAAATAATTGTAGAATTCTGCCTTAGTGTTGCTAACATCAAAAGAAGCTTCTGTAGCATTTGTGAGTATAGACTCAGTCTCTGGGATTGGCCCATACCTAATTCCTTGACATTTGGGATTTGATCTAGGCTTAATTGGCTCTCTAATTCTTTTTTCATTAGCTCAAAGACCTTTTCCTTGATATCCCATATGTTGAAAAATAGGAGACACTTTGGGATATTTTTCTCTTGAGGTATCTACCATTTTGTCTTCTTCTTTTTCTTGGTAAAGCCAAGAAGTAACATCTTCTTTTCAAGGTTTTGTTAATATAAAGGTCCCTATTGTTGAAATGTTATGGTTTTATACTAGATGATGGCTTTACCTTTTGTATTCAAGGGGTGACGATTTTCATAAGATCTTGGAGAAGATGGGATTTGTCCTTCATAGAGTGAATTTTGTAGTTCATACTCTCCACATACCTTGTTTGTCATTTTAGCATTGATATTGGGTTGTGTGGAATTGGAGGAAGAAGAAAGTTTATTAGGATCAATGTATGAGGACGATGTTGGGTTGTTTAGTGGGCAATGGTGGTTATTCTTTCCTTCAAGGAGTTATCAATATTGAAAATGGTGGTTTATTTTCCATTGTGGGGAAATTTTAGGCATTAATGGTAGGTGTATGAGATAACTTGCATGGAATGAATCCACGATATTCCAAGGAGCATGTTATAGGGTAGATAAAGGTATAAAACTCAACAAGTTATTTCAACAATAGTTGGACCCACTTGGAGTGGTCACTTTACGGTTCCCTTTGAATCTCTCTCGACATCCTCATATACTTTGATTGTGATCTTCTTTTGAGGATATATGGTCTCATCAGAATATCCCAATTGCCTTATTAATTTTAATGCACATATATTCAAGCTTGATCCACCATCTATAAGGACTCATTTAATTTATAATTGTAGTCACATAAATCTGTCCACTTAATTAAATGAATATTTAATATTTATTTGATTATTTAACCATCAATTAATCATTAGTTAAATTAATATATTTAATTAATTCATCTTAACCCTCTTCTCCTATTAATTAAATAAATTATTCAATTTATTTGATTTAATTCACTTAACCAAATTCAGACCATTAATTAAATAAATAAATCATATTTATTTAATTAAATCTTCTCTCACATTTAAATAAATTAATATTTATTTAAATCCCCCAAAATCCCACCTCTCACATTTAAATAAATTAACATTTATTTAAATCACCTTTATCCTCTACCCACTTGCATTTTCCTACAAATGCAAGTTGCACAATTATTTTAAATAAATTATTTATTTAAATCACCTTTATCCTCCACCCACTTGTATTTTCCTACAAAAGCAAGTTGCACAACTATTTTAAATAAATTATTTATTTAAAATCCTATTTATCCTCACCCACTTGAAACCTTTAATGGTTTCCCTTAAAGTCTTCAAAACTTGATGGCTTTAAAGTTTTCAAACTTGATGGCTTCCTTCTATAGTCTTCTTAAGACTTTAATGGTTTTCCTTAAAGTCTTCAAGCCTTTAATGGTTTCCCTCAAAGTCTTCAAGCATTTTAATGCTTTATCTTCCTTTTTCTCATTTAAATAAATTAATATTTATTTGAATATTTATCCAAATGCAAATTACACCATTTAATTGAAATAAATGATTTTATTTTAATTGAAAATACCAAAATTTCTCCCACTTGCATTTTCCTACAAAATCCACTTGCATGCCTAAACCCCTTCTAGATTCTTCTAAACCCTTCCTAATTAACCTAATCCATCCCCTAAATATTGTCACATTCCTAAGCAAATTGGAGTCACTTCTCAAAGACTCCAAAGTCTTTGAAAAGCAATTAATGCTTTGTGTGTTCAACAAATTAACCTCTAAAGTCTTCCAAACCACTTATGGCTCTTACATGACCATTAATGGTTAATTCCACTTGCACCCATGGTTAAGGACTTTGACCCCTAACTTAACCCTCATGTAACCCATGTGTCTCTTCAAAGCATTTATTTCTTTGACTAGGGTAACCATCATGTCCCCTCAAGCATTTAATGCTCCTTATCTCTCCTCTCAAGCCTCCTCATGGTGACACTTGTCAACATGGGATTGGGTTGAAAGTCTCACATGGATTGAATATCTTTCAATCCTAACCCTTGTTAAGATTACTCAATCTTAACCCTTCATTTCCCCATTTCTTCTATAAATAAAACCCCTCTCCTCAAGCAAAAAAGGAAGCATTTTAGAGTATTGTTGTTATACTGGCATTAGCATAGAGCTTTCTCATAGCATCACTATCTACACTTGCATAGCATTTGCTTATCATATTCAACTATCTTGAATCTCCATATGGCATCCATGGCTAGTGCTAAAAGCTGAGAGCTACACTCATTTGGGACTTGGAGAGGAGAGGAACAAGGGAGGAGCAACTATGAGCATCTTGATTAGCTATTTTATTCTATTTTTATATGCTTTCTATTTCATGCTTAATATCTCTCTTGATATGCCTGTTGAGGATAATCTTTTGTTGCTAACACTAACGTTTGTTTCTTGTGCTCTTGTGTGTGTTGCCATCAAACAGATTTTCTAATCCTTTTTGCAGAGCATCAATAATTATGGATGAAGGCTTTAATATGGAGTGGTTTATTATGAGATGGTTTGGTAGATTGCAAATATTTATTGGTGAAGATTAAGTGATGTTGGATGGAAATATTTCTTATCATGGCTTGGAATTATGTTGTGTTTATGTCATTAGGAACTCAAGGTTCTTCTAAATCTTTTTCAAGGATTTGTTTGTGGATGGGTGAAGATGGTAATAGCTCAAGAATGGATTTTTACTAAGATGATCAAGGAGATTATATTGAGTGAATGGTTTTATGGAAGACGAAGAGGATGCTCCTTGGATAGTTACTTTTTCTCTACGTGCGGTGATGACACTATTGATTTTTTTTATACTAACATTTGATGGCGACTTGGTTAGTGGATTTATCAATTCACTTCATGGTATTGACAAAGGAGACATTGTCGATATAGTCGTATGGTATGGTTGTGTTCGATGGTGAGCATTTTTCTTCACCATGCTTAAGAAGAGGGTCACTATACATCTTAAAGTGTGCATTGGATGAAATTGATGTATTTCCTTCAATTTCAATGTGGCCTTTGTAAATAAGGTCTTGAATATAATTTTTGAGTTTCATAGATTTTTTCTTATCATGACGTTTTATGTGAAGGTATTCAAAATATTTATTTTCCCTGTACCATGCAGGATTTGGTTTGTTCTCATCAAATGTTTCATGATTGGATACTTAACCATGCTTTCTTGGATAGTTTTTGAAAGACTACTTTGATTGGTTCTCCTAAGGGGGTGCATTTTCATGTTCATTTATTATTATTTTGTCAAGGTTTTTCATGTGCTATGATGATGTTAATGCTTTGATTGTTTTGTTGATTTGGTTTGTTTTGTGGGTTCATTTTTTTTTGCCATAGATGGTATTTGAATAGTTTGGACATGTTTAGCATCAGTTACACCATCATTAAAAATATTATTATTTTTATCCAAAAGTCTAGGGCTAGTCACTAGATTGGAAATTGTTGTTGTCTTTGTTGTCTTTGTATAGTTTGATTAGGCCTTTAGCAATGAGAAATTTTTCAATGGTTATGCTCTTGTCTATGGTTTCATCTAAGGTATTTGCACATCGCATTTGCAAATGAAAAAGCCATTTTAGGATTTAAATTTTGGACAAATATTGCCACCAATTGAATCTTGGGAATTGTCCAACAAAATCTACTAGCAAGTGTTTCCATCTTTATAGTAAGTTAGCACAAGTTTCCCCATTTTGTTGTTTATTGTCACACAAGTCTTTCATGGAGACTTCATGTCAATTGATGAGTGCTCAAAAATACTATTTTTAGCATAATTTATACTTAAAAAGTTTGTGTATTTTGTTAATTAATGTGCCTAGCGGAAGACTATATGCATGCATGTTTACTTATTTTTCTCTTATAATTTGCTAGTTAGAAGATATATATATATATATATATATTAGAAATGGTATTTTTTGTTAAATGTATTACTTTTATGATTAATCAATGAAGAAACAACTGATATTCAAGATCTTTGTTGTTGTATTTTGTTCTATCTTTCCTAGATATGTTTTTCAGATATGTTGAAATATGTTTCAATACGTGGAGTCAGGAACTTTCTATCCAGTAACATGGAATGCTTAGTCTCACTTTTGATCACTCCATCTAGATGATGCAACAATTATCTCCAAGTCTACTTTCATCGGTTGTTTATGAAACATCTAGTTTCATCTGAAGCAATAAATGCATTGTAATCAAAGACATCAAGTCTTCTATAATTTAAGTTATTGGTTGTTACTCATCTAGGCGAGTAACATAGCATTTGAATTTGAATAAGGATATGTGTATATATGTCCCCTAGCTTTCAGTAGAAAGTTAGTTAGTTAGTAAGTAAGGCAGTTGTCAATTTCAAAGTCTCATTCCTTTGTAATTTCAAAAACTTGTTTTACTCCCTTATGGGAGCCAATTGCAATGCTGATTTCAAATCTCGGTGTTTAAGGATCTCACCTGAGGAAAAGCAGGGCCCACTCATCCATAGGGAGGTGATCCTAAGTTGTTTCTTTGTTTCTATTTAGTTACAGTATGTTTTTTGTAGTTACATTATTTTCTACAAGTTCATATTCATTGAAAATTAAAAACCATTCATAATTTGCAGCTTTCATTCATAGATCTTTTGAGTAATGATCAGATAGATTAATTTTCTTATGAATGTTTATATTTATGCTTCATTTAGTTCAAGTTTTGATCATTAGTTTCAAATTTTGTTAGTAAGTGACAATGCTGAAGAACATAGTGATTAGACAGAAGCTTTATTGAACTTACTCATGGAATTTAGTTTATTTTGAATGTTCTTTAGAATAGAATTCTGATTTCTTGCAAGCGTAAACTCAATTTTGTTTCTAAACAAATTAGAATAGAATTTGAATTTATGCGTTGTAGATCAGATATAGTCTTAGCTTCAGTTAGAAGATTCTATGAATTAGTTTTGATCAAGTTATGTCTATATTACACAAAATAACCAGAGTCTCTCTTAATATAGAACTTAAGACCTTAAGTTTTAGTTATGATAGAATAGAGAAGCACCCTTAGCATAGAATTTAGTTCTTAGAAAATTGATCCTAAAATCTCCTAACGCAACATGACCGAAGTGTAAGTCGTTGTTCTCAATGCAAAACCCCCCAACTTAAATATGTCCTTATCACATACAACTCTAAGACACACCCAATTCAATAATGAGAAATTAAATGATGCGAGTTGTGACATCAATGGTCTCGCCCATCATTAATGTTGTATGAAAAGTGTGCAACAAATTTTCAATTAAGTCCTTGAAGGTGGGGATAGAGCCATGTGGAAGATGGATGAACCAATACAATGCTTGGCCTCCTAAGCTTCTGGGAAATAATCTCGTTAAGTGTACGTCATTATACCAAACTTATTAGTGTCCTATGTAGAATTATTTGGCATGTTCCTTAGGATCACCTTTTCCTTTATATTTATCAAAATTGGAAAAGGTATCATGGTGATATATTTGTCGAAAGGATAAGAACATATGTCCTCAAATGAATACCTCTTCTTTTTTTGTCCAACTTGTAAGTTGTGGAGAAAACTCCTCATGTATTGTAACTCGTGTGCAAGGTTTGGTGTTGGAATGTTGTTGAGTTGTTGGTTGTGAAGGGTTATGTATGTGTTATGTGTATTTTCTTGGTTTAACATGTTCTGGATATGGGTTGAAGTTTTTTGTGAAAATGATGGATTTATGTATTGATAGGATGATGTATTGGTGTTTGTATTTGTTTTTTTGTTTTGTTGGATGGGTTTGAATTACAAATGGCACTGAGAATAGAGTGTATAAAGTTGGTTATGGTGTTCATGGGTATGGATGGTATGGTTGGATGAGTACTTCTATGTGTGATGTTTGAGGGTATGTTTATATGTAAGGATGGGTTGAGGATGTTATGGATGTGATGATGTGTTGAGATTGTTGGATGTACCTTCTATGTTGGAGATGTGGGATGTATTGGTAAGTTGTGACATGTTAAAACCTTGTAGAAATATAACCCCATTTTGGATGAGTTCTAATAGGAGTGTATATTTGGTTGATCCTTATGGATTTCTCCATGATTTCTTGGTTGTATTCATCTTGTAAGAATGTCGCTAGTCTAAGGGAGACTTCAGGTTGTTCAGTGAAAGGTTATTCCTCATTTGGTGATTTTGGTAGATTTGGATTTGCATTGGTGGGCATTCCCCAAGGAAGTTCACTTGTGTTTGATTTCATTATATTTTTGGTTTGATCTCTTATGTATACCATACAAATGTGGCCCTAATGTGCTTAGATATGTGTGTAAGTGTAGTTATGGGGATGTTTATGTTTGGGTATTGGGAATGTTTGGATGTCTTATGGTTTAGGGGTGTTAATTAAAGGTGGCATGAGGCTAAGGTATTGTATGGTTTATAGGTTAGTTTAATTATGGTTTTGAAATGTTTTAAAGGCTATGTTGATATATTGGGATAATTGAAGATTGGTTGAGGTTCAAGGTAAGGTTTATGTTGGTTGATGTAAGGGGTTTGGATTTGATGTTGATCTAAGGTTAGTGTTGATCATGTGTTTGAATGAGGTTGGTAATGTTTGGGAAAACTTTGAGGATTAGGTTGATGCAAGGTGGTTATGTTGTTCTAAGGTTTATGCAAGGACTAACCTAATTTCCTATAATGTTGGATAAGGTTTACAACCTAAATGTTTAACCTAGGAATATTTTATAAAGATGATTTGAAGGATGAATTTGGATTTTTTTATTTTGGATTATGGATGTTGGATGTTGGATGTTGGATGTTGGATGTTGGATGTTGGATGTTGGATGTTGGATGTTGGATGTTGGATGTTGGATGTTGGATATACTAAGGTAAAAATGGACTTGAGAATATCCAAATCCTTAGAAAGGGGATTGTTTTTAGATTTTATCATTTTCTACTTAGGATAGGCAAGTTCCCAAGAAAAATTGGATAGGAATATTTGGATGTCACAAACTTAGGAATGCCAAATTCCTAAGCTAAATAATCCAAATTTGATAAGGGTTAACCGAGTATAGCACTTAAGATAGGAAAGTTATTAAGCACTACACAAGTTAGAGATAACTAAAGGATTAAGGATCTAGATAGACATTTTGCTAATTTTGACCTTGTTTGGATTGATTGATGGATGATATTTCAAAGGTTGATTGTTTTTATATGTCAAAAATGAAGGTTTTGGGATAGTCTTGGGTAGATGGTGGTATCCTAAGGGATACTAATGGGTGTTTTGGGAAGTGAGAAGTTATGGGGATTTTGTGAAATTTTAGGATTTTTTAGGGATTTCTATGAAACTTTAAGGTCTTTGGGAGACAAACTTTGTTCTAATATTTTGGTGAAAGGGATGGGTATTAGGTTCTAATGGATTTTCCTAAGGTTACTAATGGTCGAAGCTAGTTTCAGAAGGTAAAATCTTTCAAAATCTAGATAGGGTGTGTTGGAATCAAGGCAACACTGAGAGGGGGGGGTGAATCAGTGTTCAACAATTTTAACTTTAATAACCTGATTTTTCAACCACTTAATGCAAATGAAGAAAAACAAAGTGTAGAATCACAAAGTCAAAATCAGCAACACCATAACACCTTTATTTTTACGTGGAAACCCAGTTAAGGGAAAAACCACGGTGGGATTCAAACCCAAAATATTAATATACTCTATTAGAAGTATAAAAATATTACATAAGGAGAATGCACATGCATTCAGGCACACAGCCTAGAGCTCACTGCTCAAATTTTACAATAAGGGCTACAACTCGGAAGGCTCACTGCCTTACAAAATGATTATAAGGGATACAAGAGAGTTAAAACTATTTAATAGCATTAGAAAATGTCTGAGTATAGTTCTGATTAAGTATAAAACACATGATCACACTCTTCTCTGCTACTCTACTTTGTTCTGATATTCTGCAACATACCAGAGCACCAATCTTCCAACCACACATGTGCAACTACATACAATTGCTCATACACAATTTTATTATCATCATCTACATATCAAATGATCAAATCAATTGGTCTTATATATCCACAACATCAAACTAGATTAATTCCATGTTAGCCCAAAAACTGCATAACACGCAACATGAAACGTGTTACTCAAGTCAGCTCAATCCAATCCAAAAACAACTAAGCAGACCAAAACAAGATGTCCACACACTTCCCACATGTTATCTCAACAACCTTGATCATTCAAAAAACCACCAAAATTACTCTGCACGATCCACACATAGAATCTACATACATTACTTGCTAATGAACATTGTTCTACTAGAAAATTGTCTACCGGATCTTCCAACTTACACAATTCACAACACTGGAGGCCATAAACCTGGAATGATTCATATCACACAACCAAAATGATTCTTTGAGATCCGCAACATAAAATATGTAACACGGATGAATCCAACCAAATGTTTTACACTACTAGATAGCCTGTTCTCACCGAACCTTATCGGACCTCAATCAATCTTTTGATATGAGTGAATCATGAACTGTGGATTGAATATCTGACTCAAGTTGTCAAATCTGATATGAGTTGCCATCAATGACAACATCTCAACATATATGTAGTGTCTCTTTCCAACAATCTCCCCCTTTGGCATTGATGGCAACACTTAGTGAAAAATGACTGTGTCAAACCAAAACCAAAATACAATATATTATAACCAAAAATCTAATCACTAGATTCCAAAGAATCAAAGAATCAAAGATCTCCCCCTAAGATCAAAATTTTTCACTCATCTATTCTCCCCCTTTGACATCAATGACAAAGGTATGGTCCTGGAAATCAGAAATTTTATTTACACATGTACATGGTCCTTACACATTCACAAAAATTTGAAGATATCCGCAAAAATGTTCTTCAATGATTGCAAATGGTCATCCCATCCCTTCTTCATATTCTCCAAAATAGATATGAGGACGTTGAATAGATATGTGTACATCTTTGTTGCTCGAAGATCTGTAGGAGCACTTTTATTTAATGCATTATGAGCATCATGTAGGCTACTAAGAAAGGTGTCTAACCAGGGAGTGGTTAGATTCCTTAACTCTCCCACTCTTCCTATAATCCTATATTTATCTTTATTCAAACTCTTGATTTTATCAAGTAGAGATATCATCTGATTTTCTTTGTTGCTTCCAAAAATAGACTGAGGATCATAAGATTGAGATATGCTGACCAGAAGCCCTTCACACTCCTTTATCTTCTTGTCAACCTCAATGGTGAACTTAGGCGATAAGAGGCATGACTTGTAGATTCTTTCTCCTTCAGAAATTGCATCTTGAATGCTTTAACTCAGGTGACCAAACTTTTTATATCTCCTTCAATCATTTTCAGAACTATCCTCATCCTCATAGCATTAAAATTTCTTAGAACCTTTACCTCAGCAGCTTTCTCTAATGATTCAAAATGAGAATCAACTGACTCAAGCAAATGCTTCAACTTCCCAGAGGGTGTGTTGGATGAGTCCTTCTTGAAATATGGCAAAATCTTCTCATGAACACTCGTTGCCAATGATATCACCTAACTATCCTCCATGTGAGATTTCAATAAATCTTCACTTTCTTTGGCTTGAGTGAGTGTGGCCAATTTGAGCGCCTGAATAGGGGATAGATAGTCAAGATTGACGGGGCCTTGGGTGAAGTCTATATTACTTATGGTCTGCTTCCTTACTTATGGTCTGCTTCCTTACTTATGGTCTGCTTCCCCTTCTCAGATTTCATAGTGTCCCTTGCCACCAAAATCTATTCAACCTTGCTATATATTTCATCTGCTCCCTTATTTGTTTCCACTACCTTCTCTGCTTCTTCCTTAAGTTCAACAGTTACTACCAAAGGGTTTTGAGTTCCCTCACCTGCATCAATTTCCTTCTAACTTACATCTACCTTAGTTGCAGTGTCCTCAACTCTTGAATCTCCCAAAGCATCTAAGCCCACCTATTGGGCTATATGTTCTCTCGATTCATCAACTTTTGGCATATTCTCCTAGGAATGGAATTCCTAGGAATTCCGAAATAGACTTTTGAACATCTGCCTAATATTTTTCAGGAATCACCTCATACTGATACTTTCAAATAATTTCACTCAAAATTTGTTCCATCTCTTTGTGAACTTCCTCATTTTTCCCAATCTTAGGTTGTTCACCCTTGATTTATTCTAAACTTTTCTTTGTTTTCCTTGAGAATTCTATCTATTTCCATTTTAGCAATTATCGGACAAAGTTTTACTAACACATACTCCCTTATCCTTTCTTCTTCTAATCTTGTTGTCTCTTTCCTTAGTTCTAAGAGATCATATAAGCTTTTGGGAACTTCTGATACAATCTCAATGAGAGCCCTATTATATTTATTCAAATATACATTTGTGGTTTCTTCCAATGATTTCTTCCCTTTGTCATCCAATAGATCATAAAATTGACAAAGTAGTTTTAAATTACCTTGTTTAGTTATTGCTTCCTTTACTTGCTTTAGAGTTATCCTAGATTGTTCTACTTCATTTCTCACCTTCTTTCCAGGTTGCTCCTCACCGGATGGTTTCTTCTTGACAACCCTGGCAGCTGTAGCACTGTTCTTTAATTATTTTATCGCTTCATCAGATTTTGTTTCTTCTTCTTCTGCAGAGGCTACCACATAAACTCTTTGTGGTTGTTCTTTCTTCCACTTCACTGCTCCACCAGATGGTTGGACATGAGGCTTAGGTGAATTGAATGGTTTTTAAGTACCGGAAGAGAGTGTAGAATTCCTTGACTGTCTTGGCTTAGGTGAAGGGGTTTTTTGTTTAGCATCCTTGGGATTGAAAATATCTTCATCCTTTAAGATGTTCTTCTCTCTGCCTCTCCATATTGCCTCCTTTGTGATCCCCAAGCTCTCTACCAGTTGTTCCATTTCCTAAACCTTACCTTCTTTTGTATCTCAGGTTTCTTGAACTGAGAACGTAGGCTCAAGCTCTTTTCCTTATATGTGTCAAACCTCTCCTCAAACTTTTCCATTGCTTTTCTCAATAGGTGTTGAGAATATGCCTCAAGTACGTGTCCTTAGACTTCATACCCCATAGGCATCATCCTTGAATTCCTTGGCTCAAAGGCTTCCATAAAACATTGGGCAATGTCTACCATAAAGCAGATAGTATCTACCATAAAGCAGATAGTATCTTGATACTTCTCAACTATCTCTTTAGGAATCCTTTCTTTGCTTTGCATTATGATTTGAAAGGTTTTTAAGTATCCCCAAAGTATGCCTTTTTATTCTTTTGAATCTCCTAGACTCTGAAGTGTCTCTTTGATCTACACAGCCATTGGCCTATCATAGGCCCATTGAACCTTTCCTATTCCCAGAATCTCATTCATGAAGTAGAAGTATAGACATATAATCAAAGTGTAAAATTTGAACACATTCTTCTTGTCTTGCTTGATTTTCTTCAAATTGTTCAACAGCTCTCTCCAGAGCACTTCACACAGATCATACTTTTTATCTTCTTTCAATATCTAATAAGTTGCATAGATAGTTGTATCAGATACTGAATTGTCTCGGGTGGACTGATATAACTTGTAACCTATCACCATAGATGCAAATCAAACATCATATTCAAGAATATCATGGATAGTCATTGATATGTTGTCAAATTGTGAACCGGTTGCCTTAGTAACCATCTGATTCTTAACATTTCTTAGAATAGGCACCTCACAAACTGAGCTTAAATAGGTTACTACCTTGATTTCACTCTAAGTAATCTTGTAAGGTTTTTCAAGCCACATGAATTCATCATGTATCCTGCTCAAAATGTATCTAACCCACTATGGCTCATCGAACACCAGAAAATGAACAAAATGCATGAAACCCTTCTCCTCGATTGACTTGAATTCAGGTTTCAGGTTGCCCAGTCCATCAATCATGTGTTTCGTGTATAAATTTAGCATTTGGGCTCTTCCAAGCTCTTCAATGTTATAGTGGATGTAAGCCCTAATATATTCCACATGCAGTACTCCATACAGAATGGATGAAAAAGAACCACTCGAATCATCTTCCATAGACTTATAAGGATTCTTCTTAAAAATGGATCTAGCTCTTTCAGTGACATCAACTAACAATGGGGTTGCAATACCAGAGTATGCCATATCAAAATTTCAAGCTTCAAATTGAAAAAGTGATAGCCAATAAATACCTCTCAACCAGATGCAAGATCAGACAATGAATCTTCTATTCGCTCTGAATCTCTGTTGTTTTTCCTTCTTGTTCTCTTTCGAATGCAAAGTGAGAAATGAAAGGTTTATTTTCCATTTATCCACCGCATACCTAGCTTTTAGGTATAATAAATTCTCTTAACCCTAACAATTCTAGTTACCCTGCACATCGATAAATTTTCAAGAAATCTTCTACGAACCATCAAACTCTTATGGAAAATCACCAAGCAAGCATCTGCAACCTGTCGAAACCAGGTATAGATCTTCAACATGGGATTTGAAATATTTTCATGAAAATATCCCCCTAAGGCCTGAAGCCTTAGCTTAGTTACCGGATGAGGTTCCAGCAATAGAATCATATGCAGACCCACTTCCTGCATCATCACTTCTCTTCTTTACCCAGATCTTCTTCATTTGATCTCTGATCTCTTCAACTTTTTCTTTACCCTTCTCATCTGGCTTCACATTCTTTTTCTTGTCTTCCAAAGCTCTCCTATTCACATTTCTACTTCTACAATATTTTGCAATGTGACCTTTTGTTGCAAGCATAAAAAACAACTAATGCCCTCCTAAATGGCACAAGGTTAGTCTATGATCAAAGAACACAAAACACACAAAACATTAGTGTTAATCAATCTAAAACTAAACTATGAAGGCATACCAAAAGAGACACAAAAGACATGCTAATTTATCTAATAAACAAAACATAGATTATGAGGCATCTCCAACTGCCTCTTAGCATGGCTTTAGCTTCTTCTCCCTTGTTCCTCTCCTCTCCAAGTTCCAAAATAGTGTAGCTCTCAGCAGCTTTTTGCACTATGGATGCTTATGGAGGATTGAGATTGTAGTATAGCTCTAAATGTGAAATAAAAAGCTAATACTAATGCTAAAATGATGTATTTTAACCAAAATGATAAGATGTTAGATTGCTTATGCTAAATGCTCTCTAAAAATGTCTATAGCCTAAATGCATACAAGTTTTTCAGGATCTAGATTATGAAGAAATGGGCTCTATTTATAGGGAAAATGGAGCAATGGATGGTTGAGATTGAGCAATCTCAACAAGGGTCAAGATTGAATGATTTGAGATCCATGTTTGCAATTTGCACCAATGAAATGGTGACAAGTGTCAACATAAGATTGGTTGAGAAAAGGGGTTGGAGACATTAAATGCCTGAGAAGACCTCATGGTTATCTAGAGGGTAAGAGTCAAGCCTAAGTTAGGATTACCCACTGGATTAAGAGTTAATCCAAGGATAAACCTTTGTGCAAATGATTAAGAGATAATCATGGTCAAAGCATTAAAGGCCTGATGAGACCTTTGGGTTGGGTAAAGGTTGAGTCAAAACAAATGTTTTAACCATGTAGGAGGGTTTGAGTTAACCATTAATGGTTTTTGGAGACTTTGGGGGATTAGGCTAATTAGAAGCGATTAGAAGAGTCTAGAAGGGATTAGAAATAGGTTTTAGAATGCAAGTGGGAGATGTAGGAAAATGCAAGTGGGGGGGGATTTATAATTTAAATAAATGTTTTATTTAATTTATTTAAAAGAGGAAAGAGGATTAAATTGAATAAATAAGATTTATTCATTTAATTGGGTGTGAATTTGGTTGAATGAATTAATTAAAATAAATTGAATAATTTATTTAATTAATAGGAGAATGTTTGAAGATGAATTAATTAAATATTAATTTAATTAACTGATGGCTTAATGGATTTTTAATCAGATAAATAGCAAATATTTATTTAATTAAAATGGACATTTTTATGTGACTACATTTGCCCCTCTTTGAGATGGTGCGGTTTATCGCGTCGTTTCAAAGAAAGAAAAATAGGTGTGAAGAAATGCCCCATAAAATGTAAATTTAATGGGTGGTATGCCCCCTCGAGAGATGGGCCGAATTTTTTATTTTATTTTTTTTATTTTTTTTTATTTTTTTTTTTTTTGAAAAATCGGACAATCTCTCGAAAAAGAATGAAAAGTGGAGGGGAGGTAGAATAGAAGAAATTAGAACTAATGATGAAAGAATGGGAGAAATTGGAGTGAATATGAAGAAACAACAAGCCAGCGAGTACCCTGAGGTCATGCAAGAGATACATAGCAGATGTAGTGTGGGGTTTGGATTGATGCGATGCAATTGATCAAAATTGGTTGGACAATCTGGTGCAATCGGTTTAATTGCCCCGGTCAAGTCAAAGCGTGACAGTTGATGTCAGTTGGTCGCTTGGACATGATAAAGTCTGAGTAAGTGAATCAAAGTGACCTGATGTGACTTAGACAATTGATATAATTGCCCGATGAAGTCAAGGTATATGAAGCAAAATACTCGTTAAGACGTAGACAATTGATGTAATTGTCCATTGGATTGTGTTTGATTGGTTGATCAATTGATAGTGTGTGCATGGGATGGATGATTGTGGTGAATCATAGCAGCCCCGTTGAGACTAGGTCATTATGATAAATGCCTGATGTAGTCTAGGATTACCATGATCGATTACCTATTGAGACCCGAAGATACTTGATCAGAGTATCTGTTGATAGTCTAGGTGTGTGGGAGTCGATGTATCTGTGCAGATAGAGTAACTTTCTTGACTTATTGGATGACTTAGGATAGGAAACACAATCCCTCCTATTTAGAGATGGATGGTGATGAACGTGGCTTGATTAGGCTGATTGGGACACGATGTAGGGTATGTGATGGTGATTATCGAGATGGGGAGGGTGGGGAGGGGTTCAATTTTAGATAGAAGAAATGGAGGACCTATTACATTCCTATGGAAGAAGAGGAAAATAGAGTATCCATTGTCATTACTATGTATGAATGATATGCAGCTATTTATGAATGTATGGATGGATGCAATGCAATGGAATGCAATATATACAAATGAGATGGAATGATGATCCATGGTGCTTTATTTTTCATCATTGAGCTTTAAAATGTTGTAAGAAAATACAAGCAACTTGACATAAAGATTCAAGATGACCAGAGTATTTCTTACATGGATTTTGTATAGCAAGTTAATACAAGCAACTTGATATAATGGATCAAGTTGACCAGAGTATTGCTTGCGGAATAGACAAGGATTATCTCCTTCCATGCATGACTTGGATCGTCCTCCTTGATCTTAGGCTGATCATATCCTGAGACAAGTGCATACCGTACTAAGAGATAAAACCTTTATCCAGTTTGGATGAGGTAGGAGGAACCAAAGAAAGAGCATTGTACCTGCAAACAAACAATATATACATAAAGAATAAAGAATATGGATCCTTGGTAATGGTTCATGCTCATATGGTCGAGGTATACACTGTAGTCAGCAAGCTGTAGTGATCTATGACTGTATTTTTACCTATGATCACGTAACTTAGTGAACTTACCATGTAGACACCATTAGTACATGCCCCAGAACTTCATCGGAAATAATGCGCAAACGATACAAAACAATGCTACAAGATCCTGATACAGATAAACGAGCGATTGTACTCACAAATCAACCGAGTATTTGATAGCTTAACATAATTTTCTTGTCAAAGAAAATGTCACTTTTGTCTTTGTTTTGGTAAGGAAGGATACATCCTTGTTGAAGACAGTTTGCGTGTTGGAAATTGACGGTTTGGTTTGATTGATAAGTGGTGATGTGTTTGGAGTATGGCGCAATGTTTGTGTGGGATCTGCTCAGATGGGTATGTACAATGTGTTGTCATGTTTTTGTGTGATTTTTCAATGGTTTTGTCGATGTTTTTGGATTTTGAATTGTTTTGAATGTTTTTGGTATTTTTGCGAGATATTTTTGAATGTTTTTGGATTTTTGATGATTGTTTGAATGAAGAACTTAATGAATCATAAGACAATGTAGAATCCACTTCCATCAATAAGTGAAAGGCATTGCCTCCAGTTTTAGATATGACTTATGAAAAAGCGGGACGCAAGATGCATGGAGTATGTATCATATTTGCAGAGAAATAACAAGCCATGGTTTTTCGGATGGATGGATTTATGTATGAAGTAGATGTGATCGCAACAAGTCTGAAAGACAATGGAGCCATAGCCTTTACGAGTGGCGCCTGTTTGCCAGGTTTTCACCACCGTACTTACCCAAGGTGCCACCGGAGTGGTTGTTCACTGTTTGGATGCATGATTTGCCTTTACTTTTTTGAATGTTTTTGTATTTCTTCATGACATTTTTCTGAATGTTTTTGGTATTTTCTAGTATGCAGGGGAGCCTGATGCTCTGTACACCTTAGGTATAAAACCATTTGAGGTGCATGCTGTTAATTGGATCTGCAAGCGGTTCTCCTTTTGATGTAGCCAACTGATATGCCTCGGATCCGAATACAGCAGTGACAACATATGGGCCCAGCCAGTTTGATTCAAACTTGCCCTGATGTTCTCTGTTTGGTTGGTTGCGAGGATTCTCTCGAAGAACAAGATCACCTACCTCAAATGTACGAGGTCTAACTCGGTGATTGTAGCTTCTGCTCATGCGTTGCTGATAGGCTTTGAGGTGATTGTATGCAGCTTGTCGTTTCTCATCAAGTAACTCTAAGTCCTGAAGACGGGATACTCTGTAGGATTAGAAAATCTGTTTGATGGCAACACACACAAGAGCACAAGAAACAAACATTAGTGTTAGCAACAAAAAATTATCCTAAACAGGCATATCAAGAGAGATATTAAGCATGAAATAGAAAGCATACAAACATAGAATAGATAAACTATACTCCTCCAAATGCTAATCAAGATGCTCATAGTTGCTCCTCCCTTGTTCCTCTCCTCTCCAAGTCCCAAATGAGTGTAGCTCTCAGCTTTTAGCACTAGCCATGGATGCCATATGGAGATTCAAGATAGTTGAATATGATAAGCAAATGCTATGCAAGTGTAGATAGTGATGCTATGAGAAAGCTCTATGCTAATACCAGTATAACAACAATACTCTAATGCTTCCCTTTGCTTGAGGAGAAGGGTTCTATTTATAGAAGAAATGGGGAAATGAAGGGTTAAGATTGAATGGTTTAATCAAGGGCCAAGTTTGAAAGTTGGGGATCCATTTGCACAATTGGCACCAATAAAATGGTGACAAGTGTCAACATAGGATTGGGTTGAGAGAAGAGGTTGGAGGCATTAAAGGCCTGAGAAGACCTCATGGTTATCTAGAGGCTAAGGGTCAAGTCCAAATTTAAGATTACCCACTGGATTAAGAGTTAATCCAAGGATAAACCTTTGTGCAAATGTTTAAGAGATAATCATGGTCAAAGCATTAATGGCCTGATGAGACCTTTGGGTTGGGTAGAGGTTGAGTCAAAACAAATGTTTTAACCATGTGGGAGGGTTTGAGGTAACCATTAATGGTTATTGGAGACTTTGGGGATTAAGTGGTTGAAGGTTGAAAGCCTTTAATGGTTATCAAAGACTTTGAGGTTTTGAGAAGTGACTTCCCTTTGCTTAGGGATGTGACAAAGTTTAGAAGATGGGTTAGGCTAATTAGAAGCGATTAGAAGAGTCTAGAAGGGATTAGAAATAGGTTTTAGAATGCAAGTGGGAGATGTAGGCAAATGCAAGTGGGGGGGGATTTATGATTTAAATAAATGTTTTATTTAATTTATTTAAAAGAGGAAAGAGGATTAAATTGAATAAATAAGATTTATTCATTTAATTGGGTGTGAATTTGGTTGAATGAATTAATTAAAATAAATTGAATAATTTATTTAATTAATAGGAGAATGTTTGAAGATGAATTAATTAAATATTAATTTAATTAACTGATGGCTTAATGGATATTTAATCAGATAAATAGCAAATATTTATTTAATTAAAATGGACATTTTTATGTGACTACAACAACATTTCCTTGTATAGGCCTAAAGTTCATCAAATTTATTCTTGATCTTCATTGGTTAGCAACATGTCCAAACATACCACATGCATAGCATCTGAGATTTCTTCTATTTAAAATACTATTCATCATAGTTCTACATACATCTACCTTATGACCATATTTATTGCATTTAAAACATTGACCAGTAAAAGATGAAGTATTATTGATCATCCTATTTATGTATTGACTAGCCATATGATCAAATTTATTGCAAATAAATTAGTTACCATTGAATTTATGAGCATTAGGTTGCCTTACTAGAGGCTTTCTTGAATTGTTCTTCTGCTGAGCTGACTTGAAACTTTCACCTTTCTCAAAATTAAGTCCTTGAGTGTCATTAGGATTCTTCTAACTTGCAAGCATTTCATCAAGTTTGGCTAAATTGATTTGAAACTTCTCGTTGTTCTCATTTGCAACATCAAGATCATATTTAAGAAGTAGGACCTTCTTTCCAAGATCTTCCTCATGTTCTCTAACATCTTCAAGGTCACTTATCAACTGTCCATTTTCATTCTCAAGTTCGTAATATTCTTCAATTTTGTATTTCAGGGATTGAGCAAACTTCTCTTCCTTCTTCATCCTTTCTTCAATCTCCTTGGTCAATTTCATTACTATAGCTTCCATTTAATTTTTCTGATTTGCATTAGCTCTAGCAAGTTTCTCACATTCTTATGTCTTCCTCCTTAAAACTTCTTCGTCAATGCTTTGACTTTCTTTCTTCTGGAGCTGATCAACAAGCTCCTTTCTCTTGTAATCTTGACTTGTTCAACTGATCTTTCAGTGATTCAATAAAGTTCTCAGTATCTTTCAAATTTGCCTTCAATTGCTTGACCTTAGCTTTGGACTGATCTAGATCATCAAGTGCAACAAGTAGTTGTTCTCTAAGACTACTGGAATCCATTAATTCACTTATAGGATCTAGCTTAATCTGGTAGACTTCTTGCGAGGAATTTAGCTCTGCTACCAATTGTTGGAATCAAGGGAACATTGAAAGGGGGGGGTGAATCAGTGTTCAGCAATTTTAACTTTAATAACCTGATTTTTCAACCACTTAATGTAAATGAAGAAAAACAAAGTGTAGAATCACAAAGTCAAGATCAAGAACACCATAACACCAAGATTTTTATGTGGAAACCTATTTAAGGGAAAAACCACGGTGGGATTCAAACCCACAATATTAATATACTATGTTAGAAGTATGAAAATATTACATAAGGGGAATGCGCATGCATTTAGGTACACTACCTAGAGCTCACTGCTCAAAGTTTACAGTAAGGGCTACAACCCATAAGGCTCACTGCCTCACAAAATGATTATAAGGGATACAAGAGAGTTTGAACTATTTAATAGCATCAGAAAATGCCCAAGTATAATTCTAGTTAAGCACAAAACACATGATCACGCTCTGCTCTACTACTCTTCTCTATTCTAATATTCTGCAACATACTAGAGCACCAATATTCCAACCGCACACGTGCAACAGTGTACAATTGCTCATACACATTTTTCTTATCACTATCTATATATCAAATGATCAAATCAATTGATCTTATATATCTGCAACATCAAATTAGATCAATTCCATGTCGGCCCAAAAACTACATAACACACAACATGAAACGTGTTACCCAAGTTGCCTCAATCCGATCCAAAAACAACTAAGCGGACCAAAACAAGATGTCCACACACTTCCCACATGTTGGCTCAACAACCTCAATCACGCAACAACTGCCAAAATTACTGTGCACAATCCACACACAGAATCTTCACACGTTACTTGCTAATGAACACTATTCTATCAAAAAAATGCCTACCAGATCTTCCAACTTACTCAATTAACAACATCGGAGGCCATAAACCTGGAATAATGCATATCAAACAACCAAAATTCTTCTCTGAGATCCGCAACATAAAATATGCAACACAAATGAATCCAACCAGATAATGTACACTATCGATAGCCTGTTCTCACCGAACCTTACTGAACCTCAATCAACCTTCCGATATGAATGAATCACAAACTTTGAATTGAATATCTGACTCAAGTTGACAAATCTAATATGAGCTGCCATCAATGATTATATATCAACATATATGCAGTGTCTCTTGCCAATAAGGTGTACTCTCTAGAAAATTGTAGAAGCGCTTAAGTACATGTCACATTTGTTGAATGACATTAGCCACAAAGGATAGAGCATGGTAGTAAAGTTCAAGCATGGGTTTTGAAATGCAGGTATAGGTGTGAAAAAGAACAAGAGATAATTTTAGGAAATAACATAGGCACCAAAGGACTGAGTGTAGGAACTAAACAAAAAAAGCTAGTGGTTTTTTACTATTTTTGGAAAAATTTGGTGTTTCTTTGGAAGAGATAGCAAACAAAAAACACAATATCCAATGATGCAGGGGCATTAGGAGCATCATAAAATGCATTTTTGTCATTTTTTCTTTTGAGGTTGTTTTGGTTGTGTTTGGGTCAAGTAAGTTCATTTAAGACCATTTGGGATCATTTTGATCCATTTTGAAATGATTATATGTTAAGTTGTCAAAAATTGTCAAAAGTTGTCAATGTTGTCATGACAAAAAATTGTAAAAGTTGCATTTTTGGTTATGGGCAATTGGTGGTGATGGTATGATGAAAGAATAAGTATCTGGTAGATTACTGAGAGGGGGGTGGTGAATCAGTAAATAGAAAAATTGATACAAACTTCCCAAACTCAAACTCAAACATACAAAGTAAACTTATCAATGAAATACCATTGTCAAGATCAATACACATAAGAATACGGGTTGATTGTTACAACAACTTAATATTAAAAAACATTCATCTTGTAAACATCCAAATTCCAATGCTTCATTTCTCAATTCTTTCGGTTATCATGCCTTATCGGAAATAATTAAATAGTTAATCAAATCAACCATAAGATCATAACCACAAAAACATTCACCACATGACACAAGTATTTATACGTGGAAAACCTAAATAGGTAAAAACCATGGTGAGATGGGACTCACAAGATAATATCTAAACTTTTCTGAAGTTTGCCCTATTAGGAGCCAAGCCTGTTAAAGCTTTTACAAAAGTCTTGTTAAGAACTAATCCTGTTAGGAATCACCTGGTTAAGGGATTGACTACAAATGCCTTGTTAGAATCAAATACCCTGTAAGGAGTAACATCAGTAGAGGATTTGAAAATCCAATCTAATGGACCACCTTGTTAGAGGATTTAATAAGTAACCAAACTTGTTAGATCTTACCCAGTTAGGGGATTTTAATTCTGCTATAATTGTTAGAAAACAACAAGAGTTTCTTGATCTGTCTGAATAATACTACATTTGCTTGATGAGATCCATTTAAGCTTCTATCTGTCTTTACTCAAACTGTAGACTCATTCTCTAGTTCGACAACCACACACTCAACTGATTTTTGTCAACTCTTGCCAACACTAAACAAAACAACTTCATCAACCTTAAATACAAATCAATTAGGTCGGTAATACAACAAAAATATAATCCTCTCATCGAGATTACAAACAATTCGGTACAAGCATGACCATTGGATTTCATAGAAATCTCTACACATCAATCAAGAAAACATCAATCACTCCTTGATTACCACTTCATCGAGCTCAGTAACTCATCACACACTTTGTATTAGATGCAATACACTTTTCTCATTCCCTAGACAAACAATCAAGCGTGCCAAAAACATTTTGAGCTTGTCTTCATACAATGACCTTACGTGTCACCATCATTACCGCTCAACATCATATCATAAACCAACATAACCAATTCAACAACCTTAATCGGTTAAGGTTTAACAAAAAACAACAGGTAGGGTTTACTGGTTACATAACATAGAAAGGGTTTAACATTTTACTCTGATTACCGGTTCATCTCACAAACTTACATACCGGTTTACAATATCCTTCACAAAGCTCTTCCTACCAGTTACAAGACAATATTAACAATAACAACAATATCATTACCGGTTCAATTGTCATCAATGACAAAATGACATATCATTAATGTAATCTTCGTGCAAATTCCAACAATATCCCCCTTTGGCATTGATGGAAATACAAAATATCAACACCATTGCTTGTTGTTGTGATTGTGAATAGGAATCCTGGTTTACATTACCAAGTATTCACATGCTCTCTCTGTCTTCAATTTGTCACTAGTTTTCCTTCCCATAATCACATAATTCTTCTCCCCCTTTGACAGCAATGCCAAATTGAAAGTAAATCATGTAATGTCAAATTTTCACTTTGCATCAACAACATACTGCAACTTGATGCTCCCCCTGTGGAATACATCCAATTCTAGATCAACCCTTATCAAATTATGCAAGCATTTCAGGGACTGATGCAGTCAACATCATGTTCAACTAACTTCATGAAGAGGGACAACCCCTAATTGACTTCTAAGATACTCAAAAGTAGTCTTAGGCAGAGGTTTGGTAAAAATATCTGCAAGTTGCTCCTTGGTAGAAACATGCTCTAAGATAACAGCTTTGCTCTGAACTTTTTCCCTCAAGAAATGATAACCTCTTTCATATACTTAGACTGTGTAATGAAAATACCATTCTTCATTTTTTGTATCTGCAAGCCTATGAAAAAATTTATTTCCCCTACTAAAGACATTTCAAACTCATTTTTTATTTCATCTGCAAAACTATTGCTCATGACATCATTACCTCCAAATATAATATCATCAACAAATACCTCACTAACCAGTATTTCATCTCCTTCAAACTTGAGATATATGTTACTATCATCACTGGTTCTCAAAAAGCCTATCTCCATTAGATGTGTATGAATCCTTTCATACCATGCTTTGGGTGCCTGCTTTAATCCATATAAAGCCTTATGCAATCTGCATACCATATCTTTCTCATCAGTCAAAGAATAACCATCTGGCTGCTCTATGTATACCTCTTCTCCCAATATCCCATTCAAAAATGCAGACTTAACATCCATCTGATATACTTTGAACTTCCTATGGGCTGCAAATGCAAGTAAAGCTCTGACACCTTCTAGTCTTGCTACTGGTGCAAAAGTTTCTCCATAAGCTTCTCCTTCTTCTTGTGCATAACCCTTGCAGACTAATCTTGCCTTGTTGTGAACTACAACACCATCTTCATTTAACTTTTTCTTGTATACCCATTTAGTACCTATAACATGCTTATTTACTAGTTGGGGTACTAGGGTCCAAGTGTTGTTCTTCTCAATTTGATCCAATTCCTCCTCCATAGCTTTAACCCAATGATCATCACCAAATGCAAGAATTCTCTCTGATTCTTCTTCTGGTTAGCACTCTAGCATCCTTATCTCCAATAATCTACTCATGATTGTGATTCAGTCTCATATATGTAGGAATAACATAATCATTATCTTCAAGTTCATCTTCTTCATTGTCATCATCTTCTTCTGAATTTATTTGTTCCGGTTGGATTCGTGCATCAGAATTTGCTTTTCCGATTTCAAATTTCACAGTTTTTGGTTCCAAAAACACAATGCAAGGATCTTCATCCTTTTTCTCTGAACTAGTTCCTTCGGAGACTTCAGGAAATTCATCCACTCGAACATCAGTACTCTCAACAATTCTTTGTGTCCGGTTGTTAAAACATTTGTAGGCCTTACTCTTGGTGGAATAGCCAAGAAATATGCCTTCATCACTCTTAGCCTCAAATTTGCTAATGTAATCACCTCTCTTAATAAAACATTTGCTTCTTGATATCTTAAAATAGCTAACATCAAGTTATCTTCCATACCAATTTTCATAAAGAGTCTTTTCCTTACCTCTCTTTACCAGAACTCAGTTCATTGTGTAGACAGTTGTTCAGATAGGTTCTCTCCAAAAGGTTTTCGCTACACCTTGTATCAACATTGTCCTAGCAGCTTCAACAACTAACCTTGTGCTTCCAAAAACTTTGAATTATTTGACTGATGGTTTCCGGTCATACCATAATTCATAAGGTGTCATTTTGGTGTTTGTTCTTAACTGAACTCGGTTCAAGGCGTATGCAACAGCATGGACAGCTTCTTTCCAATACATATCTGGTAGACTGGCCTCATCCAACATAGTTCTGGCCATCTCCTTGACTGTTTTGTTCTTCCTTTCTACCACACCATTTTGTTGTGGTGTTCTAGGAGCAGAGTATTGTCTTCTAATTCCATGTTTTTCACAATAGTCTTTAAATTCGTTTGATGTGAACTCTCCACCCCTATTTGATATTAGACATTTTACTTTGTACCCACTTTCCTTTTCCACCATCTTCTGAAAGATCTTGAATCTTTCTAATGCTTGTGATTTATCTTGCAGAAAGGTGACCCACGTCATCCTTGAGTAGTCATCAATGAAAAGCATGAAATATCTTTCACCGGCAAGGACTCTTATTCTATTTGGACCACATAGGTCTATATGCACAATTTCAAGTGGTTTTGAGGTGTTGTGCTCCTTTGTCCTAAAACTTACTCTTGTTTGCTTGCCTTTTACACATTCGCCACAAAATGTGTTAACTAGTTTGATGATGGGTGGAATATTTCTCACACACCCTTTTTTGCTCACTGTAACCAAGTTATCAAAATTTATGTGGCCTAAACTTATGTGCCACAACCAACTTTCATCTACTTTTCCTAACATGCATTGGGACTCATAGCATTCCTTCAGATTATAAACATTTCCATCAGTTCTCTTTCCCTCTACCACCACCTTACCAGTGTTGTCTTTCTTTATTTGACAGTTGGTTGAGTCAAAGGTGAATTTGTAATCTTTGTCACGCATATAACTCACACTCAGAAGATTATGTTTGAGGCCTTCCACATAATATACATCATGTGCTTTCAGTTTTCCATCAATGCTTAGTTTTTCTTTTCCCTTTATTTTGATGGAGGAATTGTCTCCAAACCTTACTGATCCACCATTACAATCTTCAAGATTGATGATTTTTCTTTTGTCACCAGTCATATGGTTTGAGAAACCACTATCTACTACCCATAGGTTTTTCCTCTCAACATGCAAGGCAGTCTACACCAAGAGACTTGATTCTACCTTTTCCTTTTCTTTTTCAACCCAAACCGCTTTGATTTCCTTCTTATTTTCAGCTCCTGTATTATGCTTGGGTTCAAATACCATCCTTTGATCAGGATTTTCCTTCACTTGCCTGCTCTTCCTTTTTCTGCATGATTTGGCTATGTGTCCAAGTTCTTGACAATTATAGCATTTGATGTTTTCAATAAAGGATCCACCCCTAATACTATTGTAGGATGTTTGTTGGTTCTCCCGGAATCAAAACTCTTATGTCCATATCCATTACACTGATAGAAAACCACATTCGTATCTCAGAGTGCATTAAATGAATTTGTACTTTCAAAATTCATAGAGGGTTTATTGTTTAGCCTACAATCAGCTATTTTGTGCCCAAATTTATTAAACCAGTAACAGTAACCATGAAAATTTGATACATATCGGTCATGATGTCTTGGTCTGGAGTGGAACTGCCCCATTGGGGGTCTTCCATTCATGTTGTTGAATCTGGTGAAACCATCTTGGTCAATCCCGGCATTCCTCCTTGGATCTACAAATTTGTTCAAGAAATGTGATCTCTGGTTCATTTCTGCATACCGGTTTGGGTGTTGATTTCTAATAGCATCAGCATATGTCTTTTTGTCGGTTTCCTTGCCTACAGTGAACGTCTTCTTTTCTTCTTCTTTATTTGAGGAAGTGAATACTATCTCTTTGTCAGATTTGTCTTTGTGAGTTGACCCTTGACCAACTTCAAAACCTAAACTGCCAGTGTTTTTGGGTGGCTTTTGTTTGCTTAACATCTTATCTAGGGCTTCAGTGTTGCCTTCAAACTTGCTTCTTATCTTTATCTATTCCTTGTTTTCTTCAAGCTCCTTCCTGAGCTTTAATATTTTTGACTCAAGCTCTTGATATTCCTTTTCTTTCTTTGTCAGGTCAAGGGCAGTAACTTCATTGATTCTCTTAGTTTCTTCCAGCTGCAGCTTCAGGTCAGATATGATTTGACTGGATTCTTCCAGAGATTGCTTCAACAGATCATGTTCATCTACAGTAGCAAGCTTCACTCTCTTGAGTTCTCTTCTTGTTTTACTTATTTATTCAAGTGCACTGATGAGTTCACTCTCGAAATCCACTTTAGCCTCAATATCTTCATCTTCCTCTTCTTCAATAACTGGTTTGTCAAATGCCATGAAAATATTTACTTTTCTTTGGTCCTCATGGTCATCATCCTTTGATGCATCCTCATCATATGTTGTGTCATCTTTAATGGTGTAAAGACTATTTTAGTTCTGGTAGTCTCTTCTTCCTTGCCGATAGTCATTCCTTTCTCTGTCTTTGCCGATAGATCTTCTGAGTTCTCTTGACTCATCTCCACCGGTATCTTTGTGAGGACAGCTTGTAGCGAAGTGTCCTACCTTCCCACAATTGAAACATTTCAGTGGTAGTTTTCCTTTGTATTGGCTAGATCCTCTTTTGAGCTTCCTGACAAAGTTTGCCACTTCAGCATCATAATCTTCACTGGATTCTTTATGAGCAACAGCTTCCTTCCCCTTTTTGGTGGTATTGAAAGCAACTTATTTTCTTGAGGAAGTCTCACCTGTAGTTCTCATCTCATAGGTTGTCAAGGAACCAAACAGTTCATCCATAGTAAAAGTCTTCAGATCCTTGGCTTCTTCTATAGTTGACACTTTAGTATCATATTTGTGAGTGAGAGATCTAAGTATCTTTTTGACAAGAACTTCATCTGCAATCTCTTCACCAAGTCCTCTGATAGCATTCACAGTTTCATCAAATCTGTGAAGATATTCTGCAATTTTTTCATCATCTTTCATTTTGATGCTTTCTAGTTGGCTCCTTAGAGTTTGTAATTTGGCTTCCCTGACCTTTGCATCTCCCTCAAACAGCCTCTACAACTTGTCCCATGTTTCCTTTGTTGAAGCACAGTGCATAACTTTGACAAATTCATTATCAGACAATCTGCTCAAGATGGCATGTTTAGCCCTTGCATTATTTTCATACTCCTTCTTTGCATCCGGATCAGTGGGAGGAGTGTTAGGAATAGCATACCCATTTTTTACTGACATCCATACATAAAAGCCAAGAGATGAAATATATGTCTCCATTCTTCTGCTCCAAAAGGCATAGTTAGATCCATCAAAGATGGGACTTTTGAGGAGGCAGACTCATTTCTTGCCATTGTGCTCAAGGTCCAGAACCTACCCAAGGTTTAGAGATAACCAAGAACTTGGCTCTGATACCAATTGTTGAACACAGAATACCACTGAGAGGGGGGCTGAATCAGTGGTTCCTAGATCTATTACTTTCTTTGAACAATCTTAATAATATCAATTTTATGCTTTAATCTTATAAACTGTCAGACAAGTAATATAAGAGAGAAAGCCAAAGAGCCCATGCACACACAGTCAAACCACAACACCAGATTTACGAGGAAAAATCAACATGAGAAAAACCTCGGTGAGAAAATTTGTTGAAGACTACTACTCCAATCCAACCTCACAGGTAAAACACAGATTTACAAAGATTTTGGGCACCAACCCCTGCACCAAGCTCAGACTTGGCGATGTATATTGAAATACCGATTGAATGCAATTAAGGCTTCTTGCTAAAAATGAGTTTTGCAACTCTTGAATCAATTTACTCATCGTGTCTCTACACACTGTGTCACTCCAGGATGTCGCTTGCACTTCCACACCTCACTATTTTAGCTCAACCGCTCTATTGAGAAACTACTGGTACAAGCTACTCACCAGTCTGTCTGCTACCTAGCACCGTAACTTATTCGAAATCTCTCCTCCAGTGTACTCTTCACTTTCTTCTCACTTCTCTTCTATACCCTAATCTTTTTCACAGCAGCATCATCTCTTCTGTCTGTAGTTCCTTCTACTTATTAAATGAGTTCCCGCCAAAAAGTAGATTCAAAATCTAGGCGGTTAGGGTTTCTTCACCATCCTCGAGGCAAATCAAATCCAAACAGATTTGCACGATATGATCTCCTTGCAGTCCATCTGTTCATCTCCATCATTTTCGTGCTTTTTTAGATACAAGAAAAACGCAATCCTTTATTTTTTATTTGCATTTGACAAATTGCCATGAATGCCTCTGTTGTTTTCTTCTCGACATGATCTTTCAATCCGATCTTCTATCTTCGATCCAGACGCCAACTACTCCCCTGATCTTCCTCTTTCATTCCTTCTTTCTTGAGCCGTAATCAGTCTGATATGATTCCTTGATATGTAGTTCCTTCATTAATGATGAATATCAGTTTCATCAACCTTGCGAATGAAACTTCACTAACTACACCCTACTTGCCACCTCAGCTTCACGTGACATTACACCAATCAAGACACGGCCTTCTTGTGTTCTTCACCGGTCAAGTTCTTCACCAGTTGATCGGTATAGCATCCAGCACCAGTTGCACATTTTAACACTCTGCCTCTTCATCTCCACCGGTTGACATCAATGACAACTTAGTGTTAATATGCCAACAAACCTATTATGCCAGAGCATTTTTTTCTTAGCAGGAAGTTTAGCTTCCAATGAATTAGCATTATGCATCATTACAGTTGTCTTAACTGACTTTTCAGAGGTCACATTACAACATATAGGTTCAGCATTTAACTTATATAGAGTACCAATACGATCACCCTTTGCCAATACAATGGAACCCCTAGTCATCTTGCAACCACCAAATACAAATGTAACTTGTACTCTAGCATCATTAAGTTTACTTACAAAGAGAAGATTTCTTGCCAAACCTGGTATATGAAGGAATCCATTTATCCCCTTCACTCTACCATCTGGGAGCTAAATTTTGATTCTGCCTCTCCCTACAATCTCCAACGTAGAATCACTAGCTAGGTATACCTTTCGACCATCATACGATTCATACTTCGAGAACCACTCCTTGTCAGAGGTCATGTGGAAAGATGGGCCAGAATCTACTAACTAAGTGTCATCTGAGGTAGGCACTACTAGGGCTGATACAAATGCAACTTCATCACTTTGAGAAGACTCAGTGTCAGAATGCTTCTTCTTCTTCTCCTCCTCCTTGCAATCCTTTCAGATATGCCCTTTCTGCCCACAGTTCCAGCACTTCACCTTTAACTTCTTGCCTAGAGATTTAAATCTCTCTTGAGACTTGGACTTCTTTCCTTTCTTCTTGTATTTATCCTTTGGTCTGCCTTGAATAGAGAGTGCATCTTTTGTTGTCTCAGAGGACTTCTTTCTCATTTCTTTTGAACAAAGAGTATTAACCATAGTATCCATCTTGAATTGGGTCGTAGTACTACCGATAGTCATCACTAAGTGATCCCAAGAGTCGGGCAATGAACACAATAGCAGCATGCAATGTTCTTCTTCTTGAATGGACACACCAATGGAAGTTAATTGTGCAAGAACCATATTGAATGCATTCAAGTGGTCTGCCAATGGTGTTCATGCATCCATCTTCAGAGAGTACAATTTCTTCCTCAAGAAAACTTTATTCACCAAGGATTTGCCTTGATAAATATCTCCCAGCTTACTCCAGAGAAGATGTACAATCTTCTCCTCATGGATGTTTAACAGAATGGAATCAGCAAGACATAGCCTGATTAGACCCCTCGCCTTCTGATCGGCTAAATCCCAATCTTCTTGCTTCATGCCTGAAGGTTTTTGTGCAGTTATAGCAATCCAAAGATCTCAGTCGACCAGTAAGTCTTCCATCTTGAGTTTCCATAGTTCAAAACTGGAACCATTAAATTTCTCCATGTCTATGCGCCCTGAGGTGCTCGCCATCTTAACCTATAAAATAGACAAGTAGACACTCTACAAGACTCCCACTGAAATAGAATTGACACAAAAAACCAACCCTAACCAACAAGGATAGCAAAATGGACCAAGCTCTAATACCACTTGTAAGGAAAGAAAGTGCGTAAATTTGCTTCCCTAATGTCAATTTGCAGGGGAAAAAAAATAGTGTTTACAAATTTCAACTTTTATAGAATACGGCACAAGCATGAGCATACATAATTAAACAACACGGAGATAGAATACACAAAGTTAACGTGGGAAAACCCTTTTGGGAGAAAAACCCACCACCAACATAAAACAACTTTATTAACAGTATGTCAAATACAATAAAGTCCAGTCTACAGACTTCCTTCACTCTATCAAACAATCTTTCCAGATGAAACAAAACCACACAGGTCAAACTGCAATTACCGATCGCTCAATAGCTATCATAGTTCATTAACATTTGGTTCACATTCAGCTTCAAATACCAGACTAGTTGATCGTTACATCTACCCAAGATGGTTGGGAAGTCGAACTGTCTCTTTCGGTCTACACTCATAGAAAACCAAATATCCCACATGCAGCAGAGCATCGGGTCAGTTCGCATTCATATACACCGATAGTCTCATCCTTAGTGTCTGAGTGGTCACCTTTTTGGATCTTGGTTCAATCTCACAACGTAGTCGATCTTCGCTCCATCAGCCATCGGTATAGCCTTCAACCGGTAGAGCCGATCACCTGATGATACCCAATTGCCTAAGGCGGCCCCATCGAGTCATCGGCATAGCATTCATCCAGTAGAGTCGATCGCCTGATGATACCCGATCGCTAAAGGAGACTCCATCGGGTCATCGGCAAGACACATGCAAAGTTACCCCGACCTTTGAAAACCAAGAGCGGACCTTATCGGGTCATCGGCACATGCCCAAAATTGCTATCCCAATAAGCAAAGCACTCCAAGGCAAAACAAAGCAGACTCATCGGGACTTCAGCGTAGCCTTCATCACATCAACCTAATTATCGATATCAACCCGGAGCGCCTAAAGTAGGTTCATCGAGTATCAGCATAGCTTCCGATAGTAACACCCGATAGTCGATGACAACCCAGACCGCCTAAGATAGCTCCATCGGGTCATCAGCACAACTTTGATGTAGTCTTCCACTCTGTTGTTCCATCGGTGTAGGCTACCCCGATCAACCCATATATGTCAAGTGAATTAGAGGCACATTTCCAACAATGATTGACTAGTGTCCATGGTTGTGCCTCACATACCTTGAGTATTTGGAGGACTTCCCTAGAGAACTTTAGCCTAGATTAAGACTTCTCAATCATTTTTTCCTCATGGTGCACCGATATTAGTGAGGGATAGTGCTCACACTATGTGTTTGTGTGTTGAGATAAAGGCTACTTTGGGAAAGGCTTGTCCTCCAAATTAAGAGGTTTATGGTGGTACATGACCATATAATCTTTAGATGTGCTTCAAATGCTAGTATGACACTAATGGTATGGGTGTTGTCATTCTTCTAGAGTGAAGATGGAAGCCAACCTAGTGAGTCCATGAGGTTTAACACAACCACTTAGATCATATCTTTCAAAGACCTTTTTGTTTTGGAAAAGTTTGAAATATTGGTTGAATTAGTCCACATATTGGTTGTTATGGTTACAATTGTCACCAACCACATCCAATTATAACCTACAAACTATTTATTGTTGTTCTTTCTAAGTGTTACAAAAGTACATTAATTATTGTTTAAATAATATCGATTGCAATTGTTTGGGTTGGTAAAACTAAAAAGACTCTCTATATAAAGGGTGTAAAGGTTTAATGATTTAGGCACGTTGAAAATGTGTGTAAGCATCCTACTATGGTGAATGAAGATGAGAATTATGTCATACACAATCGATTAACAAGATTATTAGAAAGAAAGAGCACAGAGAGTGAGCATTTTGGAGCATCAAACAACAAAGTCTCATCAGTTTGCATCTAGTGTCTTTTAAAGTTTCTTTGTATAATAGTTGTTGTAATATATCTCTGCATATGAAAGATGTTTGGATTGAGTCAATCATTAGTAGTATTAAAAATAATATAACAATATGTTATAGAAACCTTTGATGAGATTATTTTGAACATATTAGAAAAGAATATCTGAAGCTGATAGAGTTACATAGTAAACATTTGCTTGTCGATTTTAGGTGTTATGGAGTTTAATAAAAAAAATTGAAGGAAATATAGATCAGCAATAATTAATGTTTGTAACATCCTTTTGGTTGATATCCCAAGGATGTTGGATTGGTGCTTAGATTATGTAGTTCATGTTGTTGTAGGAGTTGGTGCTCTCATGCAAGGAAATAGGTGATTCCTTAGTGTTGTTGCCCTTATATTTGGTATATCTTATTTTTTTGTGAGGCTAGGTTAGGATGGTAGATCCTAGTAGCTCTTCTCATCGTGGATTTTCTCATCTAGGTTTTCAACATATTTCTTGTGTACTAGTGTCTACATGTGGTTGCATTCTTTTCAATTCCAATTCTAAGTTTTTTAGTTTATCAAGAATAGCTAATTAATTAAAGATCTAAAAGTTTAATATACTATTGATTCACCCCCCTCTCCTTCGTAGAATTGTGTTCTACAATTGGTATCAAATCCTGGTACTTAAAAAGGCTTAATCAATTTAGGTAGATATTGGATAAAGAACACATGGATTGTTGAGAAGGATCCTCCTCAAATAAAGCACCTTTATTTGATGGTACCAATTATTATTTATGGATTATTAGAAGGGATAGTTATTTGTCTTCTTTGGGGTTTGATGTATGGATGTTTGTTGTAAATGTTTATCCAATACCTACAACTTCTCTAACTAATTCTATTGATGAGAGAGAATTTGAAAATAATGTAAAGACAAAGAACACATTTTTTTGTGGTTTATCTAATATTGATTTTGTTAAAGTGATGTATTGTCAATCTATTGAAGAAATCTAGGACAAACTAAAGAATATTTATGAAGGTGATGTCAAAGTTAAGCAAGAAAAGTTACAAACATACAAGGTGAAGTGCAAAGATTAATGAAGAAAAGCATATTGTTGATTATCATCTTAAGGTTGATGAGATTGTCAATGCAATTAAAGGTCTTGGAGAAGACATAAAAGATGATGTTGTTCAGAAAGTGTTAAGATCCTTGCCTTCAAGATATGACTAAAAAATTTATGCAATTGAAGAACCCATGGATCTTAATAAAACTATAGTTGATGGTCTGCATATAATTATTATAGCATATGATATGAGAATGGTTGGTGAAGATAATTCTAAAAGAGAAGTTGCATTTAAAGAAACAAAGAAAGCAAAGGAGATAGGTTATGAATAAAAGTGATACTGATGAAGATATATATTATTAGAAAAATTAAAAGGTTTTGGCAAGTACAAAGGGAAGTTGTCTTTTAAGTGCTTCAATTGTGGAAAGATTGGGCACTTCGTTACTAAGTGCCCATGTGGTAGAAATGATAAAGATGATGAAGAAGACTTTAAGAAGAAAAATACAACTTGGTTTCATTACAAGCAAAGAAATTCTTCAAAGAACAAGAAAAGATTGTATATCCAAGAAGAAGATATCACAAATTCAAAAGACAACAATGAGTATGAGTTTGATGTTGACAAATGTGTGATATTATTCATGGTTGTTGGATCTGTAAAGCGGAAAATAATCGAACCCTAGTCGTTCTCCCCTCCCCAACTCCGAGGAGAGAGAAGGGGGAGTCACTAGGGTTGATGGTTTTCACTTAGGAGGGACTTTACATTCAAAAGAGGGGTTGAAACCCACAAGATCCAATCCCACGCAATGCAAGATTGGATTCTATATGAGTTTCAAGGGTTGTGATAGCAAGGATACCCTCTTTTGTAAAGAATGTAGATAGAATGATTAAGCTAAGAATACATAGAAAGTGAGAAAGATTCGCTTATAAACTGAGATAGGGATATGATATGAAGCTGCGGACCTGGAATTAGCAGTAAAATGTCGAGATGGCGCTGTCCTGCAAATTTGAGCAAAAGTTGACGGGACGATGGCGCCCAGCGTGTACACGGTCCTCCGAAAAATCCGCGAAACGAAGGGGGATCTATTCGTCTCTGCACAAGGATTCCAGATCTTCAATTTCAGTCGCGTACCTGCAACCTACACACAGAAAAGCGAAGACGATTGGGGGGTTAGGGATTAGGGGTTTGCCTTTAGGTCAAACCCCGGTTTTGGAATTAACCAAGAAATGAGAAATGTTGTAAATGTAAATGTCTGTAATGTAAAACAAGTACTAATACCTTGTTGTAAGGATGTTTGTATCCTTATATGCGAAGGTATAGATGTTGTTGTTTGTTGTATGTTGTATGTTGTAGCATGTAATGTGTTGTAAGTGATCTCCTCTTCAATGGTTGAATCCTTGTCTTGAATGCAACACTTAGCCTTGAATGGAGACTTAGAATGATCAATTGCTTGAAGGAATGCTTGAATGCTTGAATGCTTGAATGTTTGAATATTGTTTTCACCTTTTTCCCATCCTCCAAAATGAGAGAGGAAAAGTAGTTTATATACTTGCCGATTAGGGTTAAAAGACTGATTTTCTCGACCTTAGGCCGACCAGGAAATGTTATTTTCCAATTTGCAAACAAAAAGGCCCGAAGTCCCATAGGAGACCGGGCCCAAAATAGGGCCAGGGACCAGGGCGCTGGGCGCCATGGTCCTGGGGGACCAGGGCGCTGGGCGCCATGGTCCTAAAGGACCAGGGCGCTGGGCGCTCTGGTCCCACCTCCCGGGACAACGGGGTGCAAGGAGGATCAGGCCAGGGTGCTGGAAAAATGCAGTTTTTGGTGTCATGAGCAAGTTTCGGGGTCTCCATTCAGGTTTAGTGTTGCGTCGCCATCGTGAAGACCCAAATGCGGTCGAAATTGCAAGTGTCGCAATTTTAGGACGCTACAGGATCAATTATTCAAGATTAAAGTAATAATGTTTTACATGATCTTGAAGGAGAGATAGACTTTGAAGGTGAAGTGTTATGTGCCTTAGACAAAATCAGAAGACTGAAGAAAGAGAACAGCAAACAAAAGACCTATGCATTGGAAAAAAATGAAGCACTAAAGAAATACCTTGAAGAAAGTTATCAAATGATTATCACTCTGAAAGATGAAGTTGAAGAGGCCAAGAAAAGTGAAGAGGCAATAAATTATGATTTTTTGTTGAAATCTAAAGAATGTTTGATATTAGAAAATAAAGCAGTGGCTTTACAAAATAATCTTGAATAATTAAAAAGTGAGTTTGAAACAAGATTAAAGTTTGTGAAGAGTTTTAATATGTTGGATGAAATGTTAGCATGTTAAAGAGTAGACAAGAACAAATCTGGTTTGGGTTTTGGTGAAAGTCAAAGCTCTAGCACAAGTAGTTATTTCAACAAGAATGTTAATGACAATGGTTATGTTAAAGTCCAAAGGTAGAAATGGTATCCACAATGGTTTCCTCCTACAAGAAGAGTTTTACTTAACAAGTTTTATCCCTATTTTTATGGTTATTGTAACTTTTGCAATTATTTTGGTCATAAAGTAGTTGATTGTAGAGTTATGTCAACAAGGAGAACTAACTTTGTTAGTAGAAATTAATTTTGATTGTTTAAAGGATTTCAACGTAGCCTATTATAATCATCAAAATGTTGGTCATATTGCAAGACAATGTAACATGAGTTTTGCAAAACAAAGGAAGAGTGGAAATAAGTTCTCGAGTGATCCTAATAATTTCAAGAAAGAAACAAAGAAAGTATGGAAAAAGAAGGAAGGAAAGAAGTCTAAGAAAAATATGATTGTTTAGATTTATTTTCATGCTAAGAAACATATTAATCTTTTGATAATAGATAACAGATGCTCAAAATAGATGACTATTGATAAGAGTAAGTTCATCACTTTTACCAATTCAAATGGTGGTGCAGTGAAATTTGGTGACAAATCATCAGTTTAGATTCATGGTGAAGGTTCTTTGAGCATTAATGGTACTTTAGAAACACATAATGTTTGGTATGTTGAAGGATTAAAATATAATTTGCTGTGTTATTCAAATGTGTGGCAATGGATACTTTGTAATCTTTAATGCTTAATGATATTAAATTAGAAAAATCAAATCAAGAAGGTTAATTGCTAAAATAAAAAGAACAAAAATATTAATTTTTATGATCTCATAGAAGGAAAAGGTAAACATTGTTTATTGGGGCAAGTTGATGAAAGTTGGTTTTGGTGTAGATGGAAACTTGAGGTTTTGGCTTCTCTGTCTCTTTGATTCCATTCACGAGAAAGAATTTTCTCAAGGGGAGTATTTCACTACCTTATTTTATGTCCTTGGCCCTTTGTCATTGATGAAAAAGGGGGAAAAATTGATGAAGATTTATTTCAAATTTGTTGTAGATTTAGATTTGCAGATGCTTTGATTGTTGTTGAGGGAGGAGCTTTGTTGATATAAATTTAGATTTGATTTCATTTTCAAATTATTGTGTGGATATAAATTGAACAGGTTGTTGTCAATTGGATTTTTTTGACATCAATTCCAAAGGGGGAGATTGTTAGAAATATTTATGTTTGTCATTAATGTCAAGTTATATTAGATGTATTCATATTAACAACAATTGAAAAGATTGTGAAACCCTAAGTTGATAATGATATTTTTCAGAAATTTTGATGTATGAAACCCTAGTCTAATAAATGTAAAATGCACATATCTGGTTGTCTCAGATGGTGATATGACAATCTTCAAGAATTTAAGTAATAACAATACTCTGGATCTGCATACATCAATAATCCACTTGAATGATAACTATGATATTATTGATCTTTCTAAGAAATTGACCATGGTGAAGAATAATAAGCTTCTATCCTTGATTCTTAAGACGAACATTAACAAAATTTTAACATTTGTTGTTGTTGCATTGTGGTTGCATCCCATTTAGAAGAAATAACCATGTTTATGATCTATAAATTAATGATTATTTCAAACAAAAATGTTTGATACACAGTTGGTTTTTTAGGTTCAAAAGTTGAATCATTGATAATAAAGATTGATCCATGGGCTCATTGTCTATATAATGTGTATCATATCATTCAAAGTCCTTTTGTTTTGGATTAGTTTGAAATATTGGTTGAATTGATTCACATATTGGTTTTTATGGTTACAATTGTCACCAACCACATTCAATTATAACCTTCGAACTGTCTATTGTTGTTATTTCTAAGTGTTATAAAAGCACGTTAATAATTGTTTAAAGAATATCAATTGCAATTGCTTGGGTAGTTAAAACTAAAAAGACTCTCTATATAAAGGTTATAAAGGTTCAATGATTTTGGTGTTGAAAATGTGTGTATGCATTCTACTATGGTGAATGAAGATTGAGCATTCTAGAGCATCAAATAGAAAAGACTTGTCAATTTGCATCAAGTAACTTTAAAAGTTTCTCTCTATAATAGTTGTTGTAATATATCTTTGCATATGAAATAAGTTTGGATTGAGTCAATTGTTAGTATTCTAAAAAATGATATAACAATAATATGTTATAGAAATCTTTAATGAGATTATTTTGAACATGTCAAAAAAGAATATTTGAAGTTGATAGAGTTACATTGCCAACATTTTCTTGTAGATTTCAAGTGTTATGGAGTTTAATAATTCTATTTTGGAGGAAATATATAAATTAGTAATAGTTTATGTTTGTAACATCCTTTTGATTGATGTCCCAAGGATGCTAAGTTAATGCTCAAATACTGCAATTGATGTTGTTGTAGGATTTGGTGCTCTCAAGCAAGAAATTAGGTGATTCCTTAGGGTTGGTTCCCTTAAATTGTGTATGCATTGTTTCTTTGTGAGGTTGGATTAGGACAGTAGATCCTAGCAACTCTTCTCACTGTGTTTTTTCCCATTCCAAGTTTTGCACATATTTCTTGTGTACTAGTGTCTAGATGTGGTTGCATTATTTTTAATTCTAATTCTAATTTTTTTTAATTGATTAAGGATATAAAAGTTTAATCTACTACTAATTCACCCCCCCCCCCCCCCTGCTCTCAATAGTAGAATTGTGTTCTACAATTATTAATGGTAGTACAAAGCTAATTTCGTGTGTACTAGTGTCAAGATGTGGTTGCATTATTTTTAATTCTGATTCTTTTTTTTTTTGTTTATCAATTTTTTTAATTGATTAAGGATCTAAAAGTTTAATCTACTACTAATTCACCCCCTCCCTCTGCTCTCAATAGTAGAATTGTTTTCTACAATTAGTAATGATAGTACAAAGCTAAATATGGACAACTTGATTGTCATACTTCTTTCAGAAGGGATGACAAGAAATTCTATGAATTTTGTGTACCAAGATGTCTTGCATATGCAATGAAGGTCCAAATAAAAGAGCCTAAAGTGGTTTAAAAGAGGGAGAAGCCTAAAGGACGATCAAATTAAGACCCCCATAAAGAGAAAAGTAACGTGTTGGAATTTTGGGAAAGGAGGGCATGTGAAGTAGGAATGTAGATTTAAGAAAAATAATGTTGATACCTCCATAGAAAGTTCCTCCAATGATGATTCTAATGCTTTGTTTATTTCAGATAACATTGTTAGTGATGATGTTTTGCTTATTGATTCAAGTGCCTCCTACCACATGACTCCTCACAAGAAGTGGTTTTCATTTTACAAAGAATATGATGGTGGAGATATTTTCCTTGGTGGCAACAATATGAAGAGGGTTTTTGGAAAAGGAAAGGTAAAGTTATGCTTCAGTAATGGAAGATTAAAAACCATTGAAAATGCTTTGTGTATTTCAAGACTTGCAAGAAATATTCTTTGTATATACAAGTTGAATTATTCTAGAGAGAATGTGACATTTGTCAAGTTTGGTTATAAGTTGGTAAGAGGGATTTTGGTGATAGATAAAGCATTTCAAATAGGGACTTTGTTTAGGCTTAATGCCTTTATTTTTCCTAGCTATGCCAATGTAACTAACAATGAAAATGCATGTATGATGTGGCACCAAAGATTGGGTCATATTGGTGAAAAGGATCTTAGAACCATTATAAATGAAAAGTTTGTTGAAGATCTTTCTAATTATTGTGTTGGCAAAAATGATTTGAGTGAGCATTGTGTGTTTGGTAAATATAATAGATCATCATTTTCTAAAGGATTCAATAAGGAAAATAGATCATTAGAAATTATTCATTTGGATGTGTGTGGTCCAATGGATGTTGTTTCTTTGGGTAAATCTTGATATTATGTTTCCTTCATTGATGATTTCTCAAGATACAATTGAGTTTATTTTATGCATTCTAAATCTCGAGTTTTCGATTAGTTGAAGGAATTTAAGGCTTTAGTGGAAAATCAATTAGATTAAGTGTTGAGGACTAACAATGGGGGTGAAAATTGTTCTAGGGAATTTGATTAGTTTTGTAAGAATGCAAGGAAAAATACTACTACTTACACTCCCCCAAAAATGGGGTAGTAGAAAGAATGAACCAAACCGCAATGGAAATAGCTAGGAGCATGTTGGGTGGTGCCAGTCTTGATAGATGATTTTGGGCAGAAGTTGTTGGTATTGGTTGTTATTTTATTAGTAGATCTCCTTATCTAGCTCTTATTGACAAAACTCCTTATGAAGCGTGGACAAGTATAAATCCTTTGATTAAAAAATTAAGGGTCTTTGGTTGGGAGGATTTTGTTCATTCACCTCAAGATAAGAGATCTAAATTGGATCCAAAAGGTCAAAAATGAATCTTCATTAGTTACAGAGAGAATGTAAAAGGCTATAATCTTTGGAATCCTCTAACCTGAAAATTTATTCTTTCTAGAGATGTTATTTTCAAGGAGTTTAGAGTTTACTCTAGTGAAGAACAACCAAAGCATGAGACAAAGATAGTGCACTTCGAAATAAAGATTGAGAAGAAGGAATGCGTTCAAGTGGAAGAATAGTTATATGGATCTAAGGATGGAGAAGAAGAAGAGGGTTCAAAGAGTTTAGATGATGTGCATGATGAGCAAACAGAGGAAAATGGACAAGTTGAGCCCATTACTCCTTCCTTGAGGATCGAGGTCCACAAGACAACAAAATCCAATTTACAAGTATAACCCACCAGATTTCTATTGTATATTTTATTTTCTGAATACTGACAATGAACCTAGATCTTCAAGGAGGCTCTTTGTTTAGAGGAAAGTGAGTCTTACATGCATGTCATGTAGATGATGGCTTTGGACAATTGTGACACCTAGGATCTTGTAAGTTTTCCCAAAGGAAGGAAGCCCATTGGATGCAAGTGGGTATTTATAAAGATGTTTGGAGCAGATAATCATTTAGAATGGTACAAGGCCACACTAGTGGCCAAGGGAAAATAAGTTACTATAGCGTCCTAAAATTGCGACACTTGCAATTTCGACCGCATTTGGGTCTTCACGATGGCGACGCAACACTGAACCTGAATGGAGACCCTGAAACTTGCTCACGACACCAAAAACTGCATTTTTCCAGCACCCTGGCCTGATCCTCCTTGCACCCTGCTGTCCCGGGAGGTGGGACCAGAGCGCCCAGCGCCCTGGTCCTTCAGGACCAGGGCACCCAGCGCCCTGGTCCCCCAGGACCATGGCGCCCAGCGCCCTGGTCCCTGGCCCTATTTTGGGCCCGGTCTCCTATGGGACTTCGGGCCTTTTTGTTTGCAAATTGGAAAATAACATTTCCTGGTCGGCCTAAGGTCGGTAAAATCAGTCTTTTAACCCTAATTGGCAAGTATATAAACTATTTTTCCTCTCTCATTTGGGGAGGATGAAAAAAAGGTGGAAACGATATTCAAACATTCAAGCATTCAAGCATTCAAGCATTCCTTCAAGCAATTGATCATTCTAAGTCTCCATTCAAGGCTAAGTGTTGCATTCAAGACAAGGATTCAACCATTGAAGAGGAGATCACTTACAACACATTACATGCTACAACATACAACATACAACATACAACAACATCTATACCTTCGCATATAAGGATACAAACATCCTTACAACAAGGTATTAGTACTTGTTTTACATTACATTTACAGCATTTCTCATTTCTTGGTTAATTCCAAAACCGGGGTTTGACCTAAGGGAAAACCCCTAATCCCTAACCCCCCAATCGTCTTCGCTTTCCTGTGTGTAGGTTGCAGGTACGCGGCTGAAATTGAAGATCTGGAATCCTTGTGCAGAGACGAACAGATCCCCCTTCGTTTCGCGGATTTTTCGGAGGACCGTGTGCACACCGGGCGCCATCGTCCCATCAACTTTTGCTCAAATTTGCAGGACAGCGCCGTCTCGACATTTTACAGCTTCATCCAGGTCCGCAGCTTCATCCTATATCCCTAACTCAGTTTATAAGCGAATCTTTCTCACTTTCTATGCATTCCTAGCTTAATTCTTCTATCAACATTCTTTACAAAAGAGGGTAGCCTTGTTGTCTTAACCCTTGAAACGCATTTAGCATCCAATCTTGCCTTGTGTGGGATTGGATCTTGTGGGTTTCAACCCCTCTTTTGAATGTAAAGTCTCCCCTAAGTGAAAACCATCAACCCTAGTGACTCTCCCTTCTCTCTCCTCGGAGTTGGGGAGGGGAGAACGACTAGGGTTTGATTTTTCCGCTTTACATTTTGGTGAACCCGACGTGAACATCCTTTCTGATTATTCATAGTTAGATCTGAAAATTGGATTCCTTGATTACATTTCCATGTTTGATCTTTTGCAAAATTTTAGAGGTTAATTGCATAAAAACCCTAAATTTTCTTTTTAAGTAATTAAACTTGTGAAATGTTTAATTGTTAAATGCTTGTTTCAGATCTGCCCTTCTATTACAAATTATCAATTCATATTTGTGCTTTGATTTTGAAAATTAAGTGGTTAAGTGTCAAAACCCTAATTTTTGAAACCCTCTTGATTCAACCTTTGTCCGACAATTTCACTGATCAAAACATCTCCAAATCAGCTATAACTTTGGATTCCGCAATAAAATCATAATATCTTTCATCCCTAAAAATTTGGAAAAAAGTTGCGAGGACCGTGTGCACCCCGAGCGCCATCGTCCCCGACATTTTTTCCAAAATTTCGGGAGCTAGATCTTACTGTATTTTTCTGCTAAAATCCAGAATTTTGGTTGATTTTATCAATTTTAACACTTTCAAAATTACAGTCAAAGTTGGTCTAGCGATTGCTTGGATTGAGGCTTCTAATCATTCAAAAATTGTTGAAATTGAAATTTGTGTCAAAATTGTGTTTCTTACAGTCCTAAATCTGAAAAGTGTGTTATCATTCATTCAAAATTTCAGTGATTTATTCAAATTTTTGGCAATTTGTGACTTTTGAAATTAAGTGCTTAATTACAACAACTTTGATTTCCGCTCTCAAAATTGAATTTTGCATGAAATTGAGTCAACTTTCAAATTTCAAAACTTGCATTGCTATTAACATTCCCTCTAAAATCATAAGATTCAAAATTTCAGTTTCCCTCTCTTTTTCAAAATTCAAATTTTGCATTTTTCGACAATCTTGGTAGGGTTCAATTTTGAAATTGCAACTTTAATTTGGCCTATCTACAGATCGTAAAATCACTCAATTTTTTCAGGTTAGCTGTAAAATCATCATAACTTTCATCCCTGCAAATTTCGAAAAAAGTTGCAAGGACCGTGTGCACTCCGAGCGCCACGGTCCCAGACATTTTTTCCGAAATTTCGGGAGATTGTCCTGATTGTATTTAACAGCTTAAATCTAGAAGATTGGCTGGTTTTACTGAAATTTGCTACCTCTAAAATTCAAAATCTTCTCTCTCTCTCTAGTGCATGAGTTTTACAACAATAAGCCCTACCTACACTATTCCCGTTAGACGAAGCCTTAGAATTAAGTCCTTCCAAGGTTTAATTACTGAGGAGATGGAACCTAATTTGAATGGTCTTTTTAACGAGGACATGGGTAATTCCTCTAATCCTCTTAATGATGAAGAAGCTCTCCATGAGGTTTCTGTAGAACAACTTTCAAAATTGGATAACCAATTTGACGATTTTCGACAATGGATGTCCCAAGAATACCCTGATAGTCAAGCTCTTCCTTTAATTGAGGGTCTAAAACATATGCTTCAAAGTGATAAGAATGGAATTGATATTTTGCATGGTATTGCACACATTGTGGATTCAAATGTGATGCCTATGAAAAGTTGTGCCGAAACCTTAGGTTATACACAACCTCCTACTCAAGACAATCATTCTATTCCTTTGACGACTCCTATTGCTAGTATACCTACTTTTACATCAAACATAATGACTACTTCAACACAAGACATTCCTCCTATGATCACTAGTCATGGGGGCAATCCTTCTTCTTCAATTAACCCTCTTCCTTCATTCAATCCGACTTCTTCATTCATTCCTTCAATGAGAGTCCCTATTATATCACCACAAATGAACATGACACAAGGGGGCAATTCATTTAACCATTCCATTCCTCCTTGTAGTGTTCCTCCTGTCCAATCATCTCCTATGACTAACTATCATAGTGTCCCACCACCTTACTCTCTACCTTCTTTCAATAACATAACACCTCCATCACAATCTAACACGTCTCATATGAACTCTTCGACTGAAGCGACCATTAACAATCTTGCACAAACTGTCTCTTCTTTACAGCAACAAATTGCCTCTATGAATCAATCTAAGTTTAGTGTGCCCACATTTGACGTTGCGAGCCCACTTTCTCTTGACATTGTCCGAGCTATTCCCCCTAAACATGTTGAAATTCCACATTTGGAGCTTTATAATGGTAAGGGTGATCCTCTAACACATGTTAAGACCTTTCAAACAATATGTACTGATTTTGCTTATGACCAAAGGTTGCTTGCAAAACTGTTTACTAGAACATTAAGAGACAAAGCCCTACAATGGTATTGCTCGTTGCCTTCCTATTCTATTACTTCTTTCGAACAACTTGCAAATGCTTTCATTCAACAATTTCAAAACAATATAAGTCCTAAAGTTACTTTGATTGATTTAATGCATTGTAAACAAGGTGTTAAAGAAAAAGTGACTGATTTCATTGGTAGATATAAGCATTTGTATGCTCAAATTTCTTTTCCAGTTCCTGACAATGATATTCAAAGAATCTTTATTTCTAATTTACAAAAAGACATTAGAGAAAAACTCCTATTTTCTGAGTTTACTTCTTTCCAACAGTTGTGCGCAACTCTTCACAATTATCAACTGACTGTGAGTCAAATGGAACAATCACATCCTATGGCTCCGAGTGATAAGGGTGATAGTAGTCAACAACCATTTGGGAAGTTTAAACCGAATAGAGAGTCCATTAAATTCAAAGAAAACATCATCAACAACAATGTGAATGCAGCATCAGGTGTGTCTCCTATTTCTAAGTTTTTCAAGAGAGAAAGAAAGTTTACTCCTTTGAATGAATCATTGCATAGTGATGCCCTCCTAAATGGCACAATGTTAGTCTAAGATCAATCAACACCAAAACACTCAAAACGTTAGAGTTAGTCAATCAAAAACTAAAACATGAAGGCATTCCAAAGGAGACACTAAAAACACATGCTAATGAATCTAACTAAAGAAGTAAGACAATGAGACATCTCCAACTGTCTCTTAGCATGAGATTAGCTCCTTCTCCCTTGTTCCTCTCCTCTCCAAGTTCCAAAATAGTGTAGCTCTCAGCAGCTTTTTGCACTATGGATGCTTATGGAGGATTGAGATTGTAGAATAGCTCCAAACATGAAATGAAAAGCTATTTTAATGCTAAAATGAAGTATTTTACCAAAAAGACAATATTTAGTTATGCTATGCTAAATGCTCTCTAAAATGGCTATAGTCTAAATGCTTACAAGTTTTCAGGATCTGGATTATGAAGGAATGGGCTCTATTTATAGGAAAAATGGAGCAATGGATGGTTAGGATTGAAAGGTTTAATCAAGGGTCAAGCTTGAAAGTTGGGGATCCATGTGCACAATTGGCACCAATAAAATAGTGACAAGTGTCAACACAGGATTGGGTTGAGAGAAGAGGTTGGAGGCATTAAAGGCCTAAGAAGACCTCATGGTTATCTAAAGGCTAAGAGTCAAGCCTAAATTAGGATTACCTACTGGATTAGGAGTTAATCCAAGGATAAACCTTTGTGCAAATGATTAAAAGATAATCATGGTCAAAGCATTGAAGGCTTGATGAGACCTTTGTGGTTGGATAGAGGTTGAGTCAAAACAAATGTTTTAACCATGTGGGAGAGTTGAATTAACCATTAATGGTTATTGGAGACTTTGTGGATTAAGTGGTTGAAAGTTGGAAGCCTTTAATGGTTTTCAAAGACTTTGGGCCATTTGAGAAGTGACTCCATTTTGCTTAGGAATGTGACAATATTTAGGGGATGGATTAAGTTAATTAGGAAGGGGTTAGAAGAATCTAGAAGGGGATTAGATTTTGCAAGTGGATTTGGTGGGTGAGGGAAAATAGGATTTTATTAAAATAAAAATTCATTTATTTCAAAATGTGTGCAAGTTGCATTTGTAGGAAAATGCAAGTGGGGGGGGTTTTAAAATGATTTAAATAAATGTTAATTTATTTAAAAGAGGAAAAAGGGATTTAATTAAATAAATTGATTTATTTATTTAATTAATGGGAATTTGATTTTAATGAATTAATTAAAATAAATTGAATAATTTATTTAATTAATAGAAGAATGTTTGGGGATGAATTAATTAAATATTAATTTAATTAACTGATGGCTAGTGGATTTTTAATCAAATAAATACGAAATATTCATTTAATTAAAATGGACAGATTTGTGTGACTACATTTGCCCCTCTTTGAGACAGTGCGGTTTATCGCATCGTTTCAAAGAAAGAAAAATTGGTGTGAAGAAATGCCCCATAAAATGTAAATTTAATGGGTGGTATGCCCCCTCGAGAGATGGGCCGAAATTTTTTGAAAAATCGGGCGATCTCTCGAAAAAGAATGAAAATTGGCAGGGTGGTAGAAGAGAAGAAGTTAGGCATACGGGTGAAAAATAGAAGAAAACGGGGGAAACATGGAGTGAATATAGAGAAACAACAAGCCAGCGAGTACCCTGAGGTCATGCAAGAGATACATAGCAGATGTAGTGTGGGGTTTGGATTGGTGCGATACAATTGATCAAAATTGGTTGAACAATCTGGTGCAATCGGTTGAATTGCCCCGGTCAAGTCAAAGCGTGACAGTTGATGTCAGTTGGTCGCTTGGACATGATAAAGTCTGAGTAAGTGAATCAAAGTGACCTGATGTGACTTAGACAATTGATGTAATTGCCCGATGAAGTCAAGGTATATGAAGCAAAATACTCGTTGAGACGTAGACAATTGATGTAATTGTCCGTTGGATTGTGTTTGATTGGTTGATCAATTGATAGTGTGTGCGTGTGATGGATGGTTGTGGGGAATCATGGCAGCCCCGTTGAGACTAGGTCATTATGATAAATGCCTGATGTAGTCTAGGATTACCATAATCGATTACCTGTTGAGACCCGAAGATACTTGATCAGAGTATCTGTTGATAGTCTAGGTGTGTGGGAGTCGATGTACCTGTGCAGACAGAGTAACTTGCTTGGTTTATTGGATGACTTAGCATAGGAAACACAATCCCTCCTATTTAGAGATGGATGGTGATGAACGTGGCTTGATTGGGTTGATTGAGAAACGATGTAGGGTATGTGATGTTGATTATCGAGATGGGGAGGGTGAGGGGGGGTGTTCGATGTTAGATAGAAGAAATGGAGAACCTATGACTCATTCCTATGGAAGAAGAGGAAAATAGAGTATGCATTATTATGACTATGTATGAATGATATGCAGCTATTATGAATGTATGGATGGGTGGAATGCAACGAAATGCAATATATACAGATGAGATGACGATCCATAGTGCTCTATTTTCATCATTGAGCTTTAAAATGTTGGAAGAGAATACAAGCATCTTGACATAATGATTCAAGATGACCTGAGTATTCCTTTCATGGATTTTATATAGCAAGTTAATACAAGCAACTTGATATAATGGATCAAGTTGACCAGAGTATTGCTTGCGGAACAGACAAGGATTATCTCTATTCATGCATGACTTGGATCGTCCTCCTTGATCTTAGGCTGATCATATCCTGAGACAAGTGCATACCGTACTAAGAGATAACACCTTTATCCAGTTTGGATGAGGTAGGAGGAAGCAAAGGAAGAGCATTGTACCTGTAACCAAACAATATATATACATAAAGAATAAAGAATAAGGATCCTTGGTAATGGTTCATGCCCATATGGTCGAGGTATACGCTGTAGTCAGCAAGCCGTAGTGATCTATGACTGCATTTTGCATAAGATCACGTAGCTTGGTGAACTTCCCACGTAGACACCATTAGTACATGCCCCAGTACTTCATCGGAAATAATGTGCAAACGATACAAAACAATGCTGAAAGATCCCGATACAGATAAACAAACGATTGTACTCACAAATCAACCAAGTATTTGATAGCTTAACATAATTTTCTTGTCAAAGAAAACGTCATCTTGTCTTTGTTTTGGTAAGGAAGGATGCATCCTTGTTTGAAAGACAGGTTTGGTTGTTGATGTGGATTGTGTTGGTCGAGTGATAAGTGGTCATTTGTGTGAGTATTTTGTCAATGTTTGTTTTGTATCTAATCGGATGAATATGTTCAAGGTGTTGTCATGTTTTTGGGTGATTTTCGATGGTTTTTCCGATGTTTTTTGGATTTTGTGAAACAATTTTGAATGTTTTTGGTATTTTGTGTTGAGACATTTTTGAATGTTTTTGGTATTTTGATGATTGCTTGAATGAAGAACTTAATGAATCATAAGACAATGTAGAATCCACTTCCATCAATAGGTTAAGGGTATTGCCCCCAGTTTGTAGACCGGACTATGAAAAGGTGGGATGCTAGACGCGTGGAGTACTTTCTTAATTGCAGATCAAATAACAAGCCATGGTTGGGATAGATGGATGTATGTGTGCATGAATGTGATCGCAACGAGCCTGAAAGATACTGGAGCCATTGCCTTTACGAGTGGCGCCTGTTTGCCAGGTTTTCACCATCGCACTTACCCAAGGTGCCACCGGAGTGATTGTTCACCGTTTGGATGCATGATTTTTCTTTACTTTTTTGAATGTTTTTGTATTTTCTTCAGGACATTTTCTGAATGTTTTTGATATTTTCTTGATATGTAGGGGAGCCTGATGCTCTGTATACCTTAGGTATAAAACCGTTTGAGGTGCATGCTATTGATTGGATCTGCGAGCGGTTCTCCATCTGATGTAGCCAACTGATATGCCCCGGACCCGAATACAGCAGTGACAACATATGGGCCGAGCCAATTTGATTCAAACTTGCCTTGATGTTCTCTGTTTGGTTGGTTGCGAGGATTCTCTCGTAGAACAAGATCACCTACCTCAAATGTACGAGGTCTAACTCGGTGATTGTAGCTTCTGCTCATGCGCTGCTGATAGGCTTTGAGGTGATTGTATGCAGCTTGTCGTTTCTCATCAAGTAACTCCAAGTCCTGAAGACGGGATACTCTGTATGCTTCATCATCAATGAGATTATGCAAGGAAACCCATAATGATGGTATCTCAACCTCAATAGGTAAGATAGCTTCAGCACCATAGACCAATGAATAAGGAGTTGCACCTGTAGGGGTTCGAATGCTAGTTCGATATGCCCATAGCGCTGGATTTAATTGAACATGCCAATCACGGCCGGCATCATTGACTGTCTTCTTTAGGATTCTCAATATGTTTTTATTGGATGCTTCGGCCTGACCATTGCCTTGTGGGTAATAGGGAGTGGAAAAGCGGTGTTGGATATGAAATTTCTCACAAAGCTCACGGACATCCTAATTTTTGAAAGGAAGACCGTTATCTGTGATAATGGACATGGGCACACCATACCGGCAGATGATGTAATTGAGGATGAATGAGGCGATCTGCTTGCCGGTGACTTGGGTAAGTGGAACAGCTTCGATCCACTTTGTGAAATATTCGGTGGCGGTAATAATGAATTTATGGCCATTGGATGAAGATGGATGAATCTTACCCACAAGGTCAAGGCCCCATTGACAAAAAGGCCATGGTGTCGTGATTGGTTGCAGTTCCTGGGCCGGTGCATGTATCAGGTCGCCGTGAACTTGACATTTCTTGCATTTCCTGACAAAGTAGTAGGAATCCTTTTCCATAGATGGCCAATAGTATCCAGCTCGCATGATCTTCTTGGCTAGTGACGGACCACTTGAGTGAGTCCCGCAAATTCCTTCATGTACCTCTTCCAAAGCCTTTGTTATCTCATCTTGTTCCAGACATCGAAGGAGAGTACCATCAAGACCGCGTCGGTATAGGGTTTCGGCAATAATGGTATATCGAGCAGTTTGGCGAATGAAGGTTTTACGTTGGTTATTTGATTGGTTGGGAGGAAGGGTGTGATCGCGGAGATAGGTGTAGAACTCACCGTACCATGGGGATTCGGAACCGACAAGGCGACATATCATTTCGGATTCGGGGATATCATAAGCAGGAATCCAAAGCTGTTCTACCAAGAACTCGTAGCGTGTTGAATTCTGTGGAAGATCTAGTAGAGATGCGATGGTAGCCATAGCGTCAGCAGCTCGATTCTGATCTCTTGGTATCTGCTCAAAAGTGATAGTAGTAAATGATGTCTTTAGAGTGTCCACCATTTGCTTATATGGCATGAGTTTATCATCTTTGGTCTGATACTCATCTGTTGCTTGTCGAATGACCAGTTGTGAGTCGCCATATACTTGTAGTTCTTTTAATTTCCATTGTATGGCTAACCTGAGTCCTGTGATCAAGGCCTCATACTCTGCTATGTTGTTTGTGCATGGAAATGTGAGCCTGTAAGACTTCGGGATGCTATCACCTTGAGGTGTGATAAACAGACTGCCTGCCCCTGATCCGTGCCTAGTGTATGACCCATCAAAATATAGCTTCCATGGTTGTGCTGTTGTGATCATGAATATCTCTTCATCTGGAAAATTGGAAATAAGAGGATGATCACCTGTGAGTGGCGCATCGGCCAACTGATCTGCAATAACTTGCCCTTTGATAGCCTTACGGTCCACATACTCAATGTCGAATTCACTTAGAGTCATTACCCATTTGGCCAAGCGACCTGTCAATGCTGCTTTGCTAAGTAAATACTTGAGTGGATCAATCTTTGCGATGAGTTGTACCTTGTGTGTCAACAGATAGTGCCGCAATTTAGTGGCTGCCAAGATTACTGCTAGGCAAGCTCGCTCAATAGGTGTGTAATTGAGTTCATAGCCAACCAGTGTGCGAGAGATGTAGTAAACAGCACACTCTTTACCTTCTGCATTATGTTGTGCCAGTAGCACACCCAGTGCTGTACTTGTTGCTGAGATATAAAGTAACAACGGTCTACTTGGATCTGGTGGCATCAGCAAGGGTGGATTCATGAGATAGTCTTTAAGTGTCTGAAATGCTTGCTGGCATCGGTCATCCCATTGAAAGCGGATGTTCTTGTGTAGCAGATGTGTGAATGGATGACACTTATCAGCCAATTGTGCAATGAATCTTCGGATGGATTGAAGCCGTCCTTGTAATGTCCTTAGTTGACTGATATTCTTTGGAGGTGGCATGTCCATGATTGCTTTAACCTTTGCTGGATCGACCTCAATGCCTTTGCTTGAGACAATGTATCCTAGAAGTTTCCCGGAGGTCACTCCAAAGACACATTTCTTTGGGTTGAGTCGAACATGGTATTGTTCCAGTCTATCAAAGATTTGATCTAAGATATGAAGATGTCCTTCTCTTGTGAGTGATTTTGGTAGTAAATCATCCACATAATCTTCCATCATAGTATGCATCATGTCATGGAAGGTGGTGGTCATTGCTCTTTGATAGGTTGCTCCTGCATTCTTTAGACCGAAAGGCATTACATTCCAGCAGTATGTGCCCCATGGACATGTGAAGGTTGTCTTATGTTGATCTTCGGGTGCGATCTTTATTTGATTGTATCCTGAAAAGCCATCCATGAGTGAAAGCATGGCATGTCCTGCTGTCAGATCCACTATGATGTCGATATTTGGTAGGGGAAAGTCATCCTTAGGACATGCCTTATTTAGATCTCTGAAGTTGGTACAAATGCGGATGCCCCCTTTTGGTTTGCCAACTAGCACGATGTTGGAGATCCATTCTGCATAATCAATTGGCCTAATGAAACCAACATCCAGGAGTTTCTTGAGTTCTGTTTTGACTAACACTGCAATCTGGGGATGCATCTTACGAAGCTTCTGCTTGATAGGTTTGGCTCCTTTTGCTACGGTGAGATGATGCATGACTAAGTCAGGGTCAAGCCCAGGCATGTTTGCATATGACCATGCGAAGTTGATCTGACGCTTCTGGAAGAACTCTATAAATTGAGGTTGTTCCTCTGGAGTGAGAAGAGATGCCAGATGTATAAGATGAGGATTGTTAGGAGTCCCCACATTATATTCTTTGGTTTCCTCGATGAGAATCGTTGATCGTTCCTGTTGTGCATTAGCAGGGAGAATGTCAAACCCTTCATCCTCAAGTGCCTCAAAGAGGTTTTCACCGTTGGATACGCTCTTTCTTTTTACTTTTGTGGGATCAAATAGTGCCACAGTGTGGTTTTCACTGGAAGATCCATGTTTCATTGTTATATGTTTGCAGCTGAAAGGTTTGGCATCCGCCCCGAAGTATGTTGCGCTATTAAGTTGAATGGCGAATCCAGCTTTGTGATCCCCGCTTGGTAGATTATCCCTTAATTCCAAAAAGTCAATGATAGCCTCATCATTTTGGAAGAGGTCAAGACATGGGGGATTTGGTTGGTTCCATTCGATGAGTTCAGGGTGGATAATGGGCATTACTTCATCGATTAGATTAAGTTCGTTAGAGGTATCAGTGAGGGTTAAGACAGTGTGGTGAAGGTCGTTGATGGTACTCTCCCTGTCAGAATCAGGCGTAGGATGAGACGTAGGGTCTGTGGAAGATGTTTCCAGCTCAGGTACCCAAGTGGTCTTTATCTGTGCTTCTCCGTAAACAGGGATGTCTTTGCGGGGTGGAGGTGGTGATGTGTCTTCCTCATCTGAAGTATTAAGTTGCACTGAATCGAATTCCCACTCATGTGAGTCGGTCTCTGAATCACTCTCCAGCATCCGATTGCTATACCATACTGGAATGTCTTTGGAGTTAAACACGGCAGGTGTGATTGGTTTATGTATCCTTGTAGTGATCGGTGCTGCAGAAACCATGATGGGGATTAAAGGATTTGTTACAGGAAGTATCGGCCGTGTTGCCTCAGTGGCTTCTGCAGGAACTGCTGGGGCCATAAATGCTGCTGCGGATTCCAATACAGTTGCTGCTGCTATTGGTGTTATTGATGGGATTACTGGTGCGATTGGTGGTATGTTTGGCACTGATAATGGTTGCGGTGAAGTTATGAGCCTCGATGGGGCAGTGGCAATATTGCTGGATGGTGCTTTGATTATGAAAGGCGTCCTTTTTATAGCAGGTGGGCAAAATGGTTTGCTGGGTTTTCCTTTGAATCTGAGTTTAGGAAGGATCTCTTTTTCAAAGCCTAGGCCTGTATTACCTTTGGGCTTGAATTCTGGTAGCAGAGGTTCATGTCGTCCTTGTTTGCAGGATCCCAAAGCACTTTGACCATCATACCCCATTCTTTGCATAATGAGGAGGCCTTTGCCATACTGTTCTGTAGGAAGTGTAACTTGCGGTTTATCAGTGGTGATGGGATCCTTATAGATCCATTCCGCTAGGTCCTCATCTTGTGTTTCTTCCTCTTGACTCTTTCCAAGGATGAAAGGCGTTAAGGCACATGCTGGCATGATTAGTGGTTGCTGGAGCAACTGCTGTGGTTTACCATGTGTTCTAGGAGAAGTGGGCATTTGTCCCACACAAAAGAGCTGACTCAAGTTATATTCCCCAGGACCTTCCTCTGCAACTTTCATCTTAAGCTTCTCTTGCTTGGGTATAGGAGTGTTTGAACTGGCAAGAGAGGCGGGATTTACATATGATGTGGAGGAAATGGCTTCCCTATTATTAGGAACAGTAATCTCTGGTTGATGGCTGATATTATGGCAAAATGCAAAAGGATTTGCATCACCCAGGATTGTGATCTCTGCACCATTATGTGGGAACTTGATACATTGATGGTAGGTAGATGGAACGGCTTGCATGGCATGTATCCAAGGTCTCCCTAATAATAGATTATATGGCAGAGGAAGGTCCAGAACTTGACAAATGATGTGCTTTACCACGGGGCCCACTCGGATTGGTAGTACCACAGCTCCTTTGGATGAACGCTCTGCATCATCATAGGCCTTGATGGTGATCTTCTTGCGAGGATCCACTGATTCTATTGCATATCCCAATGTTGTGACCAACTGTAGTGTGCAAATGTTTAGGCCTGCTCCATTATCGATCAAGACTCGCTTGATCCTGTGTTGGTTGACAAAGCCTTCAATGTGGAGTGAGGCGTTATGAGGTTGTTGGAATGAAGAGTTGTCACTTTCGGAAAAAGTGAGACAAGGTGATGACTTTAGATTTCCAACCATGGCTTGAAACTGGTCCGTATTAAGGTTCGCAGGGACTGACGCCTCTTGGAGTGCTTGATCCAAGATAGTTTTATGAGATGGTGACAAGCGTAATAGCTCTAAAATGGATATAAGTGCAGGGGTTTTGTCTAATTGTTCCACAAGATTGTATTGCTTTGGGATGGAGGTGGTGCCTTGTGGAGCTGCCTTGATGGTAACTTTGCCGCGACGCGTAACAACATTGCAATTTGAGGTGGGATTTTTGAAGGTGATAGTTGCAATTTGTTCACTGGCATCATACAGATGATTGACAGTGTAATTATATGCAGCCTGCGTATAATCAGTGGTATCAGGACCTCGTCTAGAAGTGGAAGGACCCCTTTGATCTTGCGATGGAAGTGGATTTTTGAACATCTGATGATCATTATTGGTTGTTTTTGGATCATGTCCTTCAATCTCAATTTCTCCTCGATCAATAAGATCTTGAATGAGATCTTTCAATCGGTGACAATTACTTGTCTTGTGTCCTCTTCCTTGATGGAACTCACAGTGTTCAGTATCTCTCCACCATGCAGGTTTGACTTGAGGCTCATAATTCGATAACTTAGGTAGAGTGATCAAATTTTGAGAAATGAGTTGTCGCATCACTGTTTCAATGGGTTCCCCTAAGGGAGTGTATGTGTGTTTTTGTTTTTGTGGACGAGGTCTTGGTTCATCATGAGATGTGATGCGACTTTGATTAAGAGGAACATTTGTGTTATTCTGAGGTGGAGGGTTTTGTCCTGCAAATCGAACCACAGGTTGTGCATTTTGGATAGTTCGAGCATCCACAACTCCATCGTTGACGATATTTTTATTCTTGTTCCCGAAGTTCGGTTTATCGCTATTGAAGCGCGGGCGAGGACCATCTTTGGGTTCATTAAAGATTTTGATGAGTCCTTTTTTGATGAGTGCCCGCTCACATTTTATACCCTTGGTGATCATATCGTTAAAAGAATCGGTGTCTTTAACATCCAGGTGAAATTCCATTTCTTCGTTTAAGTTGGAAATGAAAATTTCCACTAGTTCTCGTTCAGGTAACTGAAGAGAACGTCTGCTAGACATTTGGCGCCATCGTTGCAGGAATAATGAGAATAATTCACCTGGTTTTTGTTTGGTGTTGCATAGATCAGCCATGGTGATGTCGCGTTCAATATTATAAGAGTAATGAGATAGGAACTTCTGGATGAGTTCCTCAAATGTTCTTATGCCACCTGGTAGTCGGGAAAACCATGATGTGGTTGTTCCTCCCAAGCTTTGGGGAAAAAGGCGCATTAAGTATGTGTCTTCATATGCAACTTCGAGACAAGCGGAATGAAATTCTCGGACATGATCGCGGGGATCTCCCTTTCCTCTATATTTTTCGAATTTTGGTGTTTCGAACCCGCGTGGAAAGGGTGGCATATAAAGATTCCTATCAAATGGATAGGGACAGATGTCGTTAAGTGAGAATTGATTGGTCTTAACACCACTATGAAGTTGTTGGGCGAGATTCTCAACTTGTTGCCGCAACATCTCCATTTCATTAGGAGGAGGAGGTGGTGGGTTACCTCTAGGGATGTTATATCTGATGGGATCTCTACGCCTTTCCTCCTCATGGCGACTTTGTCTTTCTGATGCTTGTCTTAATTGAGCAAGATCAAAGTCTGAGGGGAGTTTGGCTCCTTCTTGAGCAAGTCGTAAAAAGTGAGCATCCGCATTGCTCCTTAGTATTTCATCGAATAATCTGTTAAAATGAGGGTTATGCTGAACCCTTTCGATTGTTGAAGGAGTGGGTGTACCTGGGTTTTCATCATTCCCATTTCCTCCAAGTGCTTCTTGAAATTCATTGAGGTTGTCCTCTTCTTCCTCAATTTCTATTTCTCGTTGCCTTGATCGTGATCGGGTTTGAGCCATTTTGTTTGCAAGTTTGTTTTGAAGTTGATTGAAGATGATGATGAGTGGTGATGAAATGAAAGATTGATTGGTTGGTGATTTGTGTTGTATGTGGATCTCTAGCACTTTGGAGGTAGATGTAACCGAAATTCCTTCGTTGAATTGCTTGCTTGTTTTGATAAGTTTTGATGTGATAAGGTGCAGAGAAATCTGAGATGTGTTACAGATTTAACTACCTAGCAATGAGAGGATTCACTCATGAACTAGTTTTAACCTGCGTAGATGTGTCTCTTAGGATGAGCTTATCCTAGATGTAGAAACAATCTAAAAAGTGATGTGATGTGTTTGATTGCAAGCAATATCTAAAAGAGAACTTGGGACAAGAACCTCTTAATGTTTTGAGAGTTGGGACGGATTGATGATGAAGTGATGATGTATGAGTGAGATGATGGATGAAAATGTTTTCAACTTCAATAAAAACTTTGTGTTACAAATGGGACAAACTCTATCTCTTCCCTTTCAGGCGTTGGTGGCACTTCTCGAGCTGTGTTGTAGGTGATACAGATGTTGGGGAAAAAGTTAGGATTAATCTTTCCTCCTTGATTTTTGTGATAACTCAGAGCTCTATATTGCATAAAAGCTTTGCGGTTCAATGATTCTGAATCAAACTCGTTTGTTTTACCTTGAAGATAGAGACGCATGCGATGTAGAAAGACTCTATGTGAGACAAAGATTTGTCGATTGATATAGAAGAATTTCCTCCTTTTGATTAAAGCCTTTGAGCTCAATGGTCTTCTTTTCAAGGTAATATTCTGATGATGCTTCTTCTTTCGCAGAATGTGAAGAATGGTCATAAAATTTGTGACTCTGTGTTGTTTGCACTTTGTTTTTGGTATTTTTGGTTGTGTTGACAGATGTTGGATGAGTACTTTGTTTTTGGGATTTGATTTTCTGATTTTTCTTTGACAAGAAAACAAAGCAAGCACACAAACACAAAATTGTAGCCTCAAAGGCACAAATGAGTATGGGTCTAGATCAACCCAATCCTTGGACTTGTTTTTGACCCTTCCTTTAGATTTATTTTAAGGTGTATTTCCAAAGCCTGAAGTCGGCTCAATTTGCACTAGGTCTGTAAAACGAACACACTTCAAACACTCTTTATCCCTATGGTCAGATGGCCAGTTGTGATAAATTTAGCCCACATCTTGATATTTCTTCGACTTTGGTACTACATACCTTATGAATCCCGCCGTGGCAGGTAAGGATGTGATATACTAAGTCTTGCACGAGCATAACAAATAGATGATCCCTATGATGGGGGAGTCACCACTTTTATCAAGCCACAAGTGACCTTTCAAAAAGCTATGTTTCTACTCAAGGAAATATGTATGGTGAGTATCTTGGGAGCAAAACCTTCTATGCTCTTGCACTAAATTATACCTCAAATATCCTCAATCAATAGAACAAGTGGGCTACTACTTAAAGGTGTTTAGTCATGTTCGATGGCTTTGGACATAAGTTCATTCTGCAGTGACTCACTTAAGAGCCTTGTAACTGGTGGTGGGGCCCATTTGTCCTTTCGGCCAGTTACACTGTAGGAACAGCTATACCCAAGGCTACAGCTTTCGCTCTCACCTGATTTCTATAGCGGCTCGAAGGATTTACCGCTCGAGGTCGTTCCCAAGAGTATCGATCCCTTGGCAAGCCTCTCTTAAAAAGATAAAATTTGAGTGTTACTAACACTTTTCTCTTGCACCTAGGACCACGAGAGCCAAGGGAGAGGATAGTGTGTGTTAGAAGTAGGTCCACTCGACTGACTTTTGTGCACAAGCGTGCCAAACACAAAATTCACTTGTTCTTTTTAATCCAACATTTGCAAAGATGATCTAACTATTTGGAGATGTTGCTCCAACAGCCATGGTGTTCATTTTAACTTTCAAAGCAATATGTTTTGTAATCTATAAGTTGAAAGTCCTGGTCAACTTAATGAAAAACACGATTGCATGAAGGAAAATTTGTTTTTGCCAAAAATAAAGACAAGTGGATTGTTCTTTTTACTGCACCAAATTTTCGAAGTGTGGATTGTGATTTTTAAGTCCCAATTGATGCAACAAATAAAGTTTGTTTGGTTGATTTTAAGCACCAAAACAAAATGTAGCCCTAACTAGAAAACAATGAAACTATTTTTTTTTTTTTTGTGTTTTTAAGTTCTTTTTAAGCACTAAATAAAAATTTTTGTGATTTTTGTTGTGTTGTTAACCTGCACAAAGAAAAGAAACAAGTTAAGAAAATTAATGCTTACAGGGGGGGCTTCCACAAGCCTAATTTTTGATTTTTTTTTCGGTTACAAGTCCCTTTGGGTGACACTCTGTCGCAATAGCGCTATTCTGTGTTTTTACAGAAGCGCTAATTAATACGAAAGCGCTAGTCTGCGTGAGCAGAAGCGCTAATTTACACAGTAGCGCTTAAAGAAAAGAAAATCCCGAGAAGACAAAAGCGCTAGAATTGAGTCAATAGCGCTGAAACGGTGACAATAGCGCTGGAATGTTGTCGATAGCGCTGAAACATTTTCAATAGCGCTACTTTAGGGTCAATAGCGCTAAAAGAAATTTTTCAATAGCGCTAAAACGCGTTCAATAGCGCCGAAGCGCGACCTGTGTGGCAATTTCAACAAGAAAAAAATGTTAATTTCAAAAATGAAGATCAGAAGGTTGCGTGTTCGATTCACGTCGGGTTCACCAAATGATGCCCTCCTAAATGGCACAATGTTAGTCTAAGATCAATCAACACCAAAACACTCAAAACGTTAGAGTTAGTCAATCAAAAACTAAAACATGAAGGCATTCCAAAGGAGACACTAAAAACACATGCTAATGAATCTAACTAAAGAAGTAAGACAATGAGACATCTCCAACTGTCTCTTAGCATGAGATTAGCTCCTTCTCCCTTGTTCCTCTCCTCTCCAAGTTCCAAAATAGTGTAGCTCTCAGCAGCTTTTTGCACTATGGATGCTTATGGAGGATTGAGATTGTAGAATAGCTCCAAACATGAAATGAAAAGCTATTTTAATGCTAAAATGAAGTATTTTACCAAAAAGACAATATTTAGTTATGCTATGCTAAATGCTCTCTAAAATGGCTATAGTCTAAATGCTTACAAGTTTTCAGGATCTGGATTATGAAGGAATGGGCTCTATTTATAGGAAAAATGGAGCAATGGATGGTTAGGATTGAAAGGTTTAATCAAGGGTCAAGCTTGAAAGTTGGGGATCCATGTGCACAATTGGCACCAATAAAATAGTGACAAGTGTCAACACAGGATTGGGTTGAGAGAAGAGGTTGGAGGCATTAAAGGCCTAAGAAGACCTCATGGTTATCTAAAGGCTAAGAGTCAAGCCTAAATTAGGATTACCTACTGGATTAGGAGTTAATCCAAGGATAAACTTTTGTGCAAATGATTAAAAGATAATCATGGTCAAAGCATTGAAGGCTTGATGAGACCTTTGTGGTTGGATAGAGGTTGAGTCAAAACAAATGTTTTAACCATGTGGGAGAGTTGAATTAACCATTAATGGTTATTGGAGACTTTGTGGATTAAGTGGTTGAAAGTTGGAAGCCTTTAATGGTTTTCAAAGACTTTGGGCCATTTGAGAAGTGACTCCATTTTGCTTAGGAATGTGACAATATTTAGGGGATGGATTAAGTTAATTAGGAAGGGGTTAGAAGAATCTAGAAGGGGATTAGATTTTGCAAGTGGATTTGGTGGGTGAGGGAAAATAGGATTTTATTAAAATAAAAATTCATTTATTTCAAAATGTGTGCAAGTTGCATTTGTAGGAAAATGCAAGTGGGGGGGGTTTTAAAATGATTTAAATAAATGTTAATTTATTTAAAAGAGGAAAAAGGGATTTAATTAAATAAATTGATTTATTTATTTAATTAATGGGAATTTGATTTTAATGAATTAATTAAAATAAATTGAATAATTTATTTAATTAATAGAAGAATGTTTGGGGATGAATTAATTAAATATTAATTTAATTAACTGATGGCTAGTGGATTTTTAATCAAATAAATACGAAATATTCATTTAATTAAAATGGACAGATTTGTGTGACTACACATAGTATTATGAATAAGTTATTGGAACAAAATGTGCTTACTCTTCCTCCTATAAGGCAAGTTGATCCTGCAAAGATTAATTCACCCTATTTTGATAACAAATCTTTTTGTCAATTTCATCGTCAACCTAGGCATGATACTGAAAAATGTTTTGCTTTAAAGGGGAAAATTCAAGATTTGATTGATAATAATACTATCTCTGTTTCTGGTGTGAATGATAAAGGCAACACATCTGTAGCTCCCCCTAACCAAAATCTTCAGATTTTTACTGATCCATTACCTTCTCATACCTCTAATGCGATTGATACTACTGATTCCTCTGTCTCGCCTGATGATCTCGTGTCTATGACTCCGAATGTGATTAACTTTGTAGAGCAGCAAGAAAACCCTAAAGAACCTTCCATCACATTTGATTCTAGTGAAACTATCAGGGCACCTGATGGTCCTTTATACATAGTTGCAAAAGTCAAGAATACACCTTGCCGTGGAGTGCTTATTGATCCTTCTTGCATGGTTAATGTCATTACTGAAGAATTTCTTTTTACTTTGCAATTGAATCAAGTAATCTATGACAAAACAAATGTGGTTGTGAAACTATTTGATGCATTTTCTTCTCCTGCAATTGGTTCTATTACATTACCTATTGAGGTCCGTAACAAATCCCTTGATGTGAACTTTGCTATTATTCCATCTTCCGAACAATTTCGTGTGAAGCTTGGCTATCCTTGGCTATCTTCCATGAAAGCTATTGCTTCTCCTATTCACAAGTGTTTGAAATTTCCCCATAATGGTGAAGTTGTTACTATCAATCATAGTCTCTTTAAACCAGCTGAAAGAATTTCTAGCATTCCTATTGATTACTTTTGGCCTAAACAATTCCAATCTCTCCCTCCGCGAAGTGATCATCTTTTCAAATCTTATCAAAAGTGGAAAAAAGATATGATCCTATCTCTAAGTGAACCTAGAACACCCAAACTTGACATTCCTATCATTCTTGAGAAGGAAGTTCTTCCTTTGAAAGATAAAACCAATGTCTTTCCTCAAGAAGATTCCCAACCCATCCCTATGGATGTGACTATGCCTATGATTAATAAACTTCCTAAAAGTAGACCTATCCCTCCTCGTCATGATGGACTTGGTCTCCTTCCAAAACCAAATATTCCTCCCTTATATGGAGCAGTTCCTCCTCCTTCCTCTTATGGAGAGAAGAGACCTTCCTCTTCTCCTATTGTTCAACCTAAGAGACCACAACCTAAACACCCAAGTGATAAGGATGAGAACATTCCTCCTCCTCAATCTTCTCAACTTCCTACTAAGACTAGACGAAATCGTTCTGCACGTGAACGCCGACGAAAGCGTCATCTTAGAGCTTAGGCAGCTGTCTCTCAAACTTTGCAATCCCCAAAAACACCTTCAACAAGCATTATTCCATTTTCTCCTCAGCCGACGATTGAGCCGAAATCTCTTAAACATAAGATGCGTGATGGTCTTGATCCTGTGCGAGTTAAAGATCCTATTTTTATAAATCTTGATGATGATATAGATGAAAATGTTATTCATGATGCAAATGTTACTCCTGTTCATTCTGACAGTGAATATGAACTTGTTGATGTTGATAACCATTTATCTAATGAATTTTGTAAAGCACTTATCCTAGCTCCTAGACAAGAACAACGTGGCTTGGAACATGAACATAGCCCTTGTTTGGATCTTGTGATAGCTCCATCTGCTGTGTTGGATGTTCCTCCTCTAGCGTGTTCCCTACCTTCCCGAAACATTGATCAGCAAGATCGGGGGGTAGATGACGTGCTAGACTAGTTTCATTAGCATAGCAGATTCTCTCCTCCTCTCTTTTGTTACTTCTTCTATATGTTACTCTCATTCTTCTATTTGTTGTCCTTAGTGTTGTCTACTTGAGGATGATGCAAAGCATTGAGATCTCTCGATCTCTCTCATGCCGACTCAAAAGACACATGTGTTCCCTTCTTCTAGGTGACCTTCCTTGATTGGGGAATGAAGAACAATTATGCATGCATACATATGATATACATGAATTATCATACAGCATACTAACCCCGAGGAAAGCGAAGTTACCTTGTGCTTTGTGTTTTGTGTTTATTATCCTTGGGCTTATCTCACACTTGGGGGCTAAATCCTTGTGATAGCGTGCTCCTTTCCCTTCTCATTCTTATATGTATCACTACCTTAAAGCAATCACCCCCGGTGAGGCGTGTGCGATCGCTTTAACGTAGGGGGGCATACATCCCGTCCATATCTTTTCAAGATACTTGAAAATTTCTTGGCAAATTTAGCTTTGCCTTGAAAATTTTTGATATCTTTCTTGCATGACTCATAGTGAGGGAACCTTACTACTGACAGTCATGGTTCTCCCTCATGATCTTCCCTTTTACTTTGTCAATCGAAGTCGTAAGATCCTTAGTCCACTGGGGGCTTGGTGTATCTTGCCTCCTTGACGTGGTGAAAGTTTTTCAATGTTGTTTCCTTGTACTTTACCGGAAGTATGAGCGTACGCTTATACTCCCGCTAAAGTGGGGGCTAAATGTAGCGTCCTAAAATTGTGACACTTGCAATTTTGACCGCATTTGGGTCTTCACGATGGCGACGCAACACTGAACCTGAATGGAGACCCCGAAACTTGCTCACGACACCAAAAACTGCATTTTTCCAGCACCCTGGCTTGATCCTCCTTGCACCCTACTGTCCCGGGAGGTGGGACCAGAGCGCCCAGCGCCCTGGTCCCTGGCCCTATTTTGGGCCCGGTCTCCTATGGGACTTCGGGCCTTTTTGTTTGCAAATTGGAAAATAACATTTCCTGGTTGGCCTAAGGTCGGGAAAATCAGTCTTTTAACCCTAATTGGCAAGTATATAAACTACTTTTCCTCTCTCATTTGGGGAGGATGAAAAAAAGGTGGAAACGATATTCAAACATTCAAGCATTCAAGTATTCAAGCATTCCTTCAAGCAATTGATCATTCTAAGTCTCCATTCAAGGCTAAGTGTTGCATTCAAGACAAGGATTCAACCATTGAAGAGGAGATCACTTACAACACATTACATGCTACAACATACAACATACAACAAACAACAACATCTATACCTTCGCATATAAGGATACAAACATCCTTACAACAAGGTATTAGTACTTGTTTTACATTACATTTACAGCATTTCTCATTTCTTGGTTAATTCCAAAACCGGGGTTTGACCTAAGGGCAAACCCCTAATCCCTAACCCCCCAATCGTCTTCGCTTTCCTGTGTGTAGGTTGCAGGTACGCGGCTGAAATTGAAGATCTGGAATCCTTGTGCAGAGACGAACAGATCCCCCTTCGTTTCGTGGATTTTTCGGAGGACCGTGTGCACGCCGGGCGCCATCGTCCCGTCAACTTTTGCTCAAATTTGCAGGACAGCGCCGTCTCGACATTTTACTACTAATTCCAGGTCTGCAGCTTCATCCTATATCCCTAACTCAGTTTATAAGCGAATCTTTCTCACTTTCTATGCATTCCTAGCTTAATTCTTCTATCAACATTCTTTACAAAAGAGGGTAGCCTTGTTGTCTTAACCCTTGAAATGCATTTAGCATCCAATCTTGCCTTGTGTGGGATTGGATCTTGTGGGTTTCAACCCCTCTTTTGAATGTAAAGTCTCCCCTAAGTGAAAACCATCAACCCTAGTGACTCTCCCTTCTCTCTCCTCGGAGTTGGGGAGGGGAGAACGACTAGGGTTCAATTTTTCCGCTTTACAGTTACTAATCTAGAATAGTACCCAGATTGATGGCTATTGGATGAAAGGTACGGAAAGGACCAAGTTTGTGGGGAGGTGGAGGATTATCAAAAGACATTTAATAATCTTGTGGAAATATGGTTGAAGGTAGAAGCAAGGAAGCTGATAAGGGAACTAAGTGAAAATTTGGAGGACAATCAAAAGATTGAAATCCTTTCTTAGAATAATGGTGAAAATGCAACTTTGACATAGAAATAAAAGACATAAAGGGTGATAAGGTAGGGAATTAATCTATAACAAACAAAGAAGGTGTAGAAAATGTTCCTAACAAAGAAGTGAAAGCATGAGCTAAAGAAGATAAATAAATTGAAGAGCAATCAAATGAAGGTAAGACATTAGTATATCTCCTTCTTGATGATGTGATTGATTCCATTGTAGAATGTTAGCATAGGTCTATAATTTTGTTCTTTTTGAATGGCATGCCTTCTGGAAATGATTATAATAGATGGGCTAAATTAAACTGGTAATGTAAAGGATGGGAAATTAAAGGCTTAAGAGGGTTGGGAAAAGGGTGTTGGATATTAGAGTTGTTGGAATGTTTTGTTGTCATTGATGTCAACATATACCTGCGTTCTTGCGACTCGATGTTGCAGAGAGTTGGCTTGGTTGGTATATTGCAGATATGCTGATATAGATTTAAGGATTCAAAGATAAGTATCTTCAGTTGATTCAACATGATTTTCAGTGTTCCGGAAGGTGATTTGATCGAGTTATGAGGTCTGGTGTGATGACTAGTTTTTCTATTGGTTCTATATTGCAGAGTTGTGATTTATGGTTTGTATTGCTCCAGAATTGATTTATTATGTTGAGCGGATTTGGGAGAGTGTTTGGGACATTCATGTGTGTCCTCAATGAGAGTGGTTCATGATTTGAAACTTCACAAGTGTATCTTTCAGTTTGTCAGTAAGTTATGTGGGTGTTCTTGAGCTCCAGTAGAGAGATGATGATTATTTGAGTAATCCGAGTTGTTGCAGTTGTTGCGGTGGAATTCACATTGCTTTTTGATGTTTCTCGATTGTGTTCTATCCATGTTGTTGGTCCTCATTGATCATTGTGTGTGTTATTAAATATTTTCTTGGTCCATTGGTATTCTTCGTGTTATATGACTTTCTGACCAACCCGATGATTCTTGCATGTTGCAGATGATCTTGGTGAGATATTTGATGGTGTTGCGTGTTATAGGTTTTGATTTAGGTCCATTATATGTCCTTGTCAATGTTGTATTGGTCATTATATTGATTTATGTATCGTGTGATGTAATTTTGTAATTAGGTCTTATGAGTTGAGTCGACCTTGAAATAAAGGTTAATGATTTGTATAAATAAGTGTAATAATCATGCAAATTGTACAAGCATTTGATCTTTTAGAAGAGTGATGAGGTGAAGAAGAGAGTTGCAAGGCAGATAGTGTGCTTAACTGGAACTGTGATCAGGCATTTGAAGATGTTATTCTTTTAGTTCATGTAATCCAAATTGGTGTCCGATCTTTGTAAGGAAGTGTGCCTTCCTTCCTTCCTTGGGATGTAGCCCTTTGTTGTTTTAAGCAGTGAGCTCTAGGCAATGTGCCTGAATGCATTCGCATTCCCCATTTTAATATTTACATATACTACTGCAGAGTATCATCATATTGTGGGTAGGTTCCCACCATGGTTTTTCCCTTAACCAAGTTTTCCACATCAAAATTTATGTGTTGTTGTTGTGGTGTATATCCTTGTTCTTGTTAATGATCAAATCTGAAGTTGTCGTTAATTTTCTTAAGTTTAGTGAAAACAGATTCAACCCCCCCCCCCCCCTCTTAGTTTTCCTTCATTGATGTTTCCAACAAAGGGTATGTCTCTTGTAATTTTAAACTTGTTTCTCATACACAACTATCCCTTCGATATGAAACCTAGGTTATTTGTGGATACATTTGTTACTAATAGACCTAGACTTTGGGTTTTCATGTTGAGGACCTCTCTAGGTCTAAAAACCAAATGTGGATTGAGTTACCTTTTCAAAATTTGGAATTTAGAATTTTTTTTAAAGAAATATGCACAACTTGAGAGAGTTATCTAGTACAAAAATAGTTTTGATAAGTTTTCTAGCCTTAGGGTTCATCCAAGAGCTTGCGTTGAGATGGATCTAAATAACTAGTTGCCTGATAATATTAAGTTAGTTGGACCAAGGTTTTAATTTTTACTACTAATAGTCTATCTTAATAAGCCTAATGCTTTCTTCTTTTGTAGACAAGATGGATATTTAATAAGAGAAAGCCTAGCCCAAAAAAGCAGATATAGTCAAACAATATTTACAAATGCTCCCACTTCACAATCATAGTCAACTTAGTCTACTGTGATGCCCAATTTTATCCCTTAGTTGAAATAATTAACCAAAGATGCTACAAATGATAATGACAATGTTAAAACTAATTTATACAAGGATGTTATAATGACAAATAATTGGAGGCTAGTCATGAAATGAAAGGATCCTACAAGATCAATTGATTCTCAACATAGGGTTTCATCCGCTCAAAATTATGTTTCTTATCCTACTAGGTCTATTGAAAGGAATAAATAAAAATCCTCTCCAACTTATTATAAAGACATAGATCTTCATCTCCTTCAATGAGGAATGGTCCACTAGTTCAAACAGAGAGATAATGATCTAGATCTCCCATTTCTTGTTCTAAGAAGCTTGAGCATTTCGAGAACTCGATTATGCTTGCTAATAATTTAGATGTTTTTTTCCCAAATTAGGAAGACTCTTCTAAGATTGTTAATCGCGAATTATAAAACTCTAACTTGGAATGTTAGAGGGTTATCACTCCCTCATCACAAATTTGAGGTCAAGAAATCTATTGTCAAATGGAAGCCCAATGTTGCTTTTTTGCAAGAAGTTAAAATTAATGGCCCTCATCTTGTTGATTCGGTATTTAGTGCATGGAGAGATGCTACCTTCTTCCATACATCGCATGACAATAGGGGGATTGTAATTGGGTTGGCTTCATAGACCAATAGATTTGTTATTGATAAAGAGGAGGGTTCATCACGCAATTGTGTGTGGGTCCTCACTTTTATTAGTGGCCAACCTATTGATTTTTTATTTGTTTATGCCCCTAAGATTGCAAAAGAAATATGTGAGTTATGGGAATGGATGTCTAATCACCTACCTCATGTTGATTGGATTATTGGAGTTGATTTTGACATGGTAAATTAGCATAATCATATGAAGCTAGCATAATCATATGAAGCTTAGCACTAAAGAATTTGATAAATAGTTTATTTGCCACAACTTCATTGAGGTTGTAGATCCATTGTATAAAAAAAAGAGCTTGTCATAAGAATAGAAAGTTTACTTAGATTAATTGCGGGCTAGGAGTGGATAGAAAACTTAGCAGAATTGATAGGTTTTATATCTCTCCTGACCTACATGTGGTTCAAGATTCATTTGGAAATTATGTGAAGGTGGATTACACCACTACCCTTTCAAACCACTTCCCTACCTTTTGTATTGTTGCAAAGGAAACTTCTAAGGCTATAGATTCATTGTTGCCCTTCAAGATTAATAATTCACATCTGAAAAATAACTTCTTATGTGGATTCTTTGGCTGGTATTTGGAATTCTATTCCCAAGCCTAAGAAAGGGAGTCTTATAGGGTTTGGTGGCAACTTTCTATCTCAAAATGTACTGATTTTTTATGTTACTTTGGAAAAAGATTAGCTTGGTAGTAGAAAAGGAAAGAAAAATATTTGCAAGGGAGATTTGACTTGCATAGAAAAATGCTTAATGATAATCTATATAATATAGTTATTCAATCTTTTGTTGCCTCTATTGAAACCCAACTCCGTAGACTGGATCATTACAGGAGGCAAGGTGCTAAAATCTAGGCTAGATTAAATTGGTTTAAAGAAGGCAACAACTTGGCTCTAAATATTTGTTTCAGTTTTAAAAATGTAAACATAATGAGCCTATTGGACCCATATATGATGAGTATGGACATTTTCTTACAAATCCAAAAGAAATTAAAAAAAATTGGGTATTTTATGAAAAACATTTTAACGAAGACCAACATTTCCAAGATGTGCAAGCAATTTTAAAAGCTATCTTTGAAGATATTATACCTAGGAAGGTAGATTAGGATTATAGCCATTTTATTGATCACAACATTTCAATTGAAGACTTGGAACATGTTGTTTTTTCTATGGCTCCTAATAAAAGTCCAACAATTGATAGGTTTTCAAATGATTTTTATCAAAAATTATGGTAGTATATTAAGGATGATTTATATTTAGTTTATCTGGAAGTAATAAATGAAGGTTCCTTGGGACCGAATATTAATAGAGGCTTAATAAAGTTCCTTCCAAAAGGAAAAAATACAAATTGTATCTCTGGATGGCGGCTTATTACATTACTCAATACCTCTTATAAAATTATTGTCAAAGCCCTGGCTATAAAGATTAAACCATTAACTAAAATGATGTTTAGGCCCGAGTAAATTGGGTTTCTTGGTGGAAGATTCATTCTGGATAATTTGATATTGGTTTGGGAAACCAGTGAATGGGCTCAACAGTCAAGTCAAAATGCTTTGTTGGTAAAACTAGATTTTGATAAAGCATACAACAAAATGTGATGGAGTTTTATCTTAAAGATGTTGCAGTGGTTGGATTCTGGTCCAATATATGTAAGAATATTCAAATTATTCAAAGATGCTAACTCTCTTTTGAGGATTAATAACTCAATGTTTGATCCACTTCATCTACAACATTCGATAAAACAAGGATACCCCTTATCTCCATTCCTTTATGTTTTAGTTGTTGATGCTCTTGGTTCCATTTTGTAAAAATACAATCAAATGGGCTTAATTAAGGGCATCACTATTCCTAATAAGTCAATTGTTATACACTCACATTTTGTTGATGATAGCTTGATGTTTGCTCAAAATTCTAAATTGAAAATTAATAATTTTGTGGAAGCCTTGGATTTGTATTGCTTAGTTTCGGGCTCTAAGTTAGTACATCGCTAAACTGAGCTTTTAATGATTCAATATGATTTGGTGCCACACTGGATTCTTAAATAGTGAAAACAAGTGAAACATGGACAACTTACATGGTACTTGGGTATTCCCTTTGGGTTGTTTGTTTCTCTTCATGATATGTGGAATTGGTTCCTCGTTAAACTAAAGAACAAAATTTTTAATTGGGACAATAAGTACTTCTCATTAGCTGGCAAAATTTGGGTTGTTAATCGAATCTTTTTGGCCTCCCATGTTTATTATTCTTCTTGTTGGATGCCTTTCAAAAAAGATTATGAGGACCTTACAAACTCATTCAACAATTTTTGTGGACAAATTGGGGTGGTATAATGGGATTCATATCTTCTTCTTGGCTACATTGTATTCAACCAAACCATAGAGGGGGTTTGGGACTTTTGCATTCCATGAGATGAACAATGAAAAATCTTGGTGTGGTATAAGATATCCCTTGTTGATATGAATAACAAATGGCAATCAGTGGGTTGGTTGGACAAGATTTTGCTTGCTCCCTTTTTATGTATTAAAGCTTCCTTTCCTTTGCAATTCATCTAGAAATCTTGGAAACTTGTATGAAATTGTTTGAACTAGAGAAAGAATTCATTACAACATGATTTCAGCTTTTCAAAATATCTATTAGGTGAAATCAACTTGTGCAATATCAAGAGCAAACACTGGCTATAATATTTCCTAAACAGGTTGATTAACTATTTAAGAAATGAGTGAAATATTTTGATGATTGTCGAGACTTTGAATTCCACTTTAGATTTGATGTCGGTTTAAAGAGTGTTCCTAACTCAGGGATAGTTATCCAAACTGAGAAATCCTTCATAGACTAGAAGCCACATTTATTTGTCAACCTAGGGACGTGAACTTGAAATGAGTCAGCATTGCCTATGCACTATGGAAGCCTTCTAAGTTACTCTATCAGTTGTGTTTAGCACATAAAGTCAAAATAATAAACTGAATTTAAAACATAACAATATTGGAAATAAAACTAACTACACAGCAATGGTTGCAGGCAAACTAGTTATTTGCAACAACAGTGGCTACAAACAAACTATTCTAAAACTAATAAAATCAAATATGCTAAAATAAAACCTATCTTAAACAATCGATCATTAATAGTAAATTATAATGAACAACAATCTAAAATACTACAAAACTAAACTACAATGGAGTCAAATTTTTCAAGTGGCCCTTGCTTGAGTGGCTTCAATCTATCATTAGAATTCAACATCCAATCTATAAGATTCACTTCTCAAATCATCTTCTTATTGAAAATCAATGATTACATGGACATATATCAGACTTTCTGATTGAACTTGGACACCATTAACAAGACTCGACACTAACTGGATACTCTCTACACAACTTCTCACAACTCAACAAGATCTCAAATTTATGCATGAGGCTTGAGAGTTGGATTAATTACAAAATCAACAAATTATTACAAATTTCATTTCTCCCATCAAGGAGATGACTCATTCTTCTTATAGCTGATAACAAAGATCTAACTAAAATAAGTTGATTGAATTTAAATCCTCTTCAAACTCTTACAACATAGTTGTGGTTGAAAATGTGAAGAAACATGTCACAATGACTTATGATTCATAATTTATTGTTTCCATAAGTTTCTCCATGATCCCTTATCTTCAATAAATTCCAAATCCATAAGATAATCAATAGGTATAACAGTCCAAGTTGAACTAGAACTCATTCCTTAACTGTTGCTTGAAAATTTGCTAGTTTGTCTCAGTCAACTTCTGGTGAAAGGTTCTCTTTAACTATTGTGAATAAGCTGAAATTATTTGGTAGGATTTTATATATCCTTTTTAAGCTTTCCAAATCATTTTTAAGATCTAAAATTTATAAGAAACGAGTGAGATATGCTCGTTTTACTGAAATTGGCTTTTTTTACTTTTTCAACACTTCCAGTCAACAACTACATATGTCAACTATCAACATGTTCCTTCTTCTTTCTAACTGCATGAATGAACCAAACCACTCACAAACAACATGTTAAACCTTCCAAAATACCTTGCATTCAACAATAACCATTTATTTTAATATTTTACCATTATTTAGCATCAACTAGCTAGACATACAAATGATAATCAAACACCATCAATCCTAGTTAATGCTTCATGAAACCAAGGTAATAATTAAAAATGAATTAGATTATCATCATAAAAATGGGATAAAATGTCATAATTCATCAAATAATATGGACAACTTATAGGCTCGTCAATTATCTTTAGGACTTCAAGACTCTTGACTGGATCAGCTAGCAATGTGTTAAAAATTATTTAAATTTAGAAAACAAGTCCAAGGGATTTTTTATTTTTGTTAAAACTTTGGTTCCTATGGAAGTCTTGATGAAGTTATATGCTCCTTTACAATGTAGTGTCTTCAAGGACTGGTTATGGTTGGAAAATTTTCCTTTTTCCATTAAAAAAATATTTACCTACAGATTTTTCCATCAATGAAATTAAATCTAAGGTTGAACAATAAGTGGAATTGCAAATTTAAGGAGAGGAAATGGAGGAGTTTGAGCACTCAAATTTGAAATTCTAAGGTTGAATCAAATGCTCAAATTTTTCTCATGGAAATTTTTATATCATAGGCTACCAGTAGGAGATAGATTAAAACTTCTAACTTTGCATTCAACTAAGTGCTCGTTTTGTCAACATAGTGAGAACTTAAAACATATTTTTTGGGACTATTTTTGAGCTAGAAAGAAATGGAACTTTATATTTAATCATTTCCTAGCTATTTTCCACCATGCTCTAAGAATGGAAGCCATTTTTGGAATTGGTCTTCGTAAGAATGTAATTGTAGACTCTATGAGACAATGCATTTTCCTACACATGGAAAAGTAGATGCCAAGTAATGTTTTTTAATCATATTTTGCATCAAGTAGTAGATATTTTAATGTTTTACTCGGAAATCATGTTCCAACTCATTTTATTATGTTCACAGCTAAAGATTGATCAGATAAATGGTGGCAGATATAGCAAACAACTAAATGAGATCAAATGTCAATTTTTGCAACTTCATGAAGGAGAGATTAAATGTGCCAATCAACTACATAAGCTCCTTAAGTTTCAAGTTTGATGTATTTCCACGAGCTAATTTTTGTAAATGACCTTTTCAATAACTCCTTGTGCTTTCATGTATACCATTTTTTGTTGTTATGGTTAGGGAGTCGATTGGATCAGCTAAGTATTTTGAATCTTGTTTTGTAAAGTTGGTGATTCTTCTTGTTACATATGATTTGACACTGTAATCTTATACTACTATTTACTTTCTTTGTAATCTCATTTTACTTTGATCAATACAAAAAAGAAAAACTTAAACTTTGCAAACACTTTATAAGTTTGTAACTTGTGTGATTAGATTGCGAAAACATGACCAAACAGGGGACCAACCAAATGGTACACAAACACCATTTTAGTATATTAATTGAATACCCATTGGTGGAATAAGGTTAAGGTACATTGGGGAATTGTACCTCTTTTCTTATTAGTACTTGGGTAGAGTGACGATAGCTGGCAGTATTGGGAAATAAAATCTATGTAAAATGATGGGTTGGGAACAAATTTTCTATTATCACTAAGGTTGGGTGGGTTCTGGCCCTAAACCATTGGCTAAGGTCTAGAGCAATTCGTAACACTTTATAAGTTTTAGTGAATTTCATTAAAATGATATATCATTACATCAAAGTCATTTGTCTTTTCAATAAATTTATAGTAAAATCTTTGAGTCAAACATCTTCACAACTATGTCAAACATCTTTGAGGACTAATACAATTAACTTAAAAATAACACCTAGATTTGACATTTAATCTTACTTGTCACATAATTTTATTATGTGAATTATCCTATTAAAAGTGCCCTTTATATACCAAAAGCTAAGGCATATTTTTAAATATATATTCCTTTATTTTTTAGGATCAATCCAAATTAAGCCGTTTTATGTACCCATTTCTTGGGCTTCTACAAAAGAATTATTGTACTCCCAAATTTGAATACCCACACCTTGTTATAATCATTGTACTCCCCCATTTGGATATTGATAATCAATGCAAGCAATTTTGAATGTAAATAATTTAGAATTGGTTCCCTCAATTGCAAAAGCATATGATTTCCCTTTATACTCATCATAATGTGACTCCAATTGGGTACATGTAGGGATTTTATTCACTCCCCCATCTAGACAAGCCTACCGTGATTTCCCAACATTGTTGGAATTCAATGTCAACATTTTGGGATTGAAGATTACAATAGATTAGGGCATTTTATAGAGTTTTATTTCAATGGTAAGTAATAATTTTGAGTAATTTGGAAAGATGTGAACTTTAGTATCTCATATAATACTTTTTAATGTTTAGTGTTTATTATTATTTTATTTTTTTATCACAAATTTTCTGAGATATCTTTTTCAATCAAATGATTCTCTTACAAAGTTTTTAGTTGTAATATTGGGTTTGTTTTATTTGTTATAATATTTATTTGGTAATCATTTTAAATGTTTCAATTTAAGCAATATTTCAATTCATTAATTTTATTTATTTTTTATTTTTTATAAATAGAATTTATTAAAAAAAATTACTAGAATTAGTATACTTATTTTAAAGTGTATATATGAAAAATATTAATAGATATCATTTTTAATTATTTCATATTTATTGGAAGATATTTATAAAAACTATTTTAATTATTTAAAAGATATTTTTTTAAGTATACAAGTAATCTCATCCTTATTTTGATCTATATAACGTGTGCACCTATTATGTAACTCTACATTATAGAAGATTATATCTTTATACAAATAAAATAACTTTTAAATATATAAAAATAAAATATATTTTAATATTTCACATTATTGTGTTATATGTATATGTATATGTACATGTACATGTACATATAAATGTAAATGTATATGTATATATGTGTATATATATGTATATGCATATGTATATATACATGTACATATATGTATATGTATGTGTATGTGTACATGTACATGTATGTATATGTATGTGTATGTGTACATGTACATGTATGTATATGTATGTGTATATGTACATGTATATATATGTATGTGTATATGTACCTATACGCATATGTATATGTATATGTATATGTATATGTATATGTATATGTATATGTATATGTATATGTATATGTATATGTATATGTATATGTATATGTATGTATATGTATGTATATGTACATATATGTATATGTATATGTATATGTATATGTATATGTATATGTATATGTATGTATATGTATGTATATGTACATATATGTATATGTATATGTATATGTATATGTATATGTATATGTATATGTACATGTACGTACACGCGCGCGCGCACACGCAGATCTCCTTAAAAAATAAAAATAGTTATATAAATCTTTATATTATATATGCAAACCTCTTTTTATATAGAAATTCACAAATATATAGTAGAGAAGTGGTCTAGTTCCTATTCTATTTTCATATGGCTAGTCACTCTAATAATCAGATGGAAGTTTGGGCATTTGTTAAGGCTTTGGTATGTGCTTGTTCATTAAGATGGAGAAGAGTTGTCTATGAAACTGACTCTTTCATTTTGGTCTCACTTCTAAGCAAAAAGAGTTTTCTAGAGTCCTCTTAGTGATTGGTTTTAGTAGTTAAGAAGATTATCATATTTAACCACAAACTTTGATTCTATTTCTTTTGTCCACATCCCCAAAGAAAGGAATAAGGTATTTGATTCACTTGGCTAAATGGGCTTATGTAGATCCAAGTGGTTGAAATGTAAGAGATGGGTCTAATTTGACTCAAGAGAGGGCTCAATAGTTTCTTAAGTTGACATATGAAGACTAAAGGAATTGATTGTCATTGAAGTGGGTTCACAATACTTGGTTATGGTGAGATTTTTAGGTTGGTGAGTATTGACCATGATGTTAGCACAACAAATGAGGAGAGGTTGAGAGATAGATCTCCTCTCTTGAAAAGTGATGTAATCACTCCAAGGTTCATATAGGCTAAGTCTTAGTCATGCAATTTAACTCAGGTGATTCATGTTGTTTGTTATTATGAAGGAGAATTTATTTGTTATCTCCTAAATCTTGGCTGAAAGTATGGTGTCTAATCCCTAAAATTGATGAATTGCAAAAGATGTAGATATGTCTGTCAATAACATAGCATTTAAAATAATGATCTCTAAAAATAAAAACTTTCCTTAATCACCATTCTAATCTAACATGGATTGTAAAATAAAGATCAAAAGGGGTTAAGGTATCAAGAGATGAAATAAAGTCTACACTACTAGACAATGACAACTAACCATTCACTTAGCTACAATGAAAGATTAGATTAAATCTCAGAAAACCAACAATGTGTGAATTGGAATTCTCATAGTTTATATCAATGCAATCTTCAAAGAAATATTAGAAATTTCATTATATATTTAGATTCCATCTCTAGACACCTAAAAGTTGCACAATCAATTAAGTGAATTTTATTCATTTAATTAATGTCCCTATTCTTCTAATTGACCTTTTAATCAAATTAAAGATTTGATTAAATCTCCTTCTTCTAGCCTAACCTATTAATTAAACTAAGGTGTTATTAAGTACCTTTAGCCATTTGATTGAATAAATCTTATTTATTTGATTAAAATCCCTTATTCCCCTTTTGATTAAATTCACATTTAATTGAAAAATCTCTTTGCATTTAAAAAAATCAAAATTTATTTGTAAATCCCCCCACTTGCAAAATCCTACAAATGCAAGTTGCATCCCTTTTGGCTAAATTAAATCATTTTAATTTAACTAAAAATCCTATTTTCCCTCACCCACTTGCATTCTCCTACATCTCCAATTGGCATTGAGTTGTCATTGATGTCAACTGGTATAGAGGGACAACCGGTATGGGAGTATAGTTGATGTGCAGTCATTGATGTCAACTAGTCTTGCAGGTCACCGGTAAGGGAGAGAATGTCTATTCAGTACAATGACCATTGGTGTCACCGGTACACAAATAAGTGCTTGACTTGTGTTGAAGATATGGATAGGTTACCGGTATAGTCTATCATCGGTAAGGAGAGGATGTCAACTCGTAAGTGATGTGTTGACAATGTGTGGTTGCCAACTGGCAAGCTTATGTTCAGTGTACAAGAAGGGTGAGCAAGGTGCTTGGATGTTGTTTGTGATGAAGACGTAGAATGTTATCTAAATCACATCAACACTAGAGGAGACGGATGTACAGGTCACCGGTATGCTATGTGGATGCAAAATAGCAGGTCTCCCACCAGATAAAGATGTAGTCACCATGTGAAGAGATGACTAATAGTGAATTTGCCCCAACCGAATCACATGTGCATGTTTGAAGATATGTTGCACAAACAGGGAAGCCACATGAGTGCATTGCAGGATGCAGATGACAAGGATCCACTACCACCGGTAAGTGGAGCTTATCTCCTATTATGCAAAGTGTGCATCATAGTTATGTGAGATAAGATAGAAGAGTTAAAGGCAAGTGTTTGAAGGCTCACACCAGATCTACTAGTGAATCACAAAGATGCCTCAACTGCATGAAATCAGAGTTGTGCACCGGATCAGAAAGAGTTGGCATATTATGCCACCGGGACAGAAAAGGTAGAATTAGGTACTGAGACAGGTAAAGAAGTGATGGGTTTGTCACCTTGACAAACTGGCTGAGATGATTTCCAGGCTGAGGATGAAGAAGGCAAAGTTGGAACAACTGCAGACAGAGGATATTGCCAGATTGAAGATGGAGTTTGTTGAAGGCGATGACATGGTGTCATCAAGGTGTTTACCAGTAAGTAAGTCCACTGGTAAAGCTATCAATGTGCAGATGCAGAAGACTCCCATCTAATGAGGATGTGCAAAAGGTAGGTTATCAAGTGTGTTGATCAATTGAGTGTTCCACCGGAAGAGAAGAAAGGTGCAAGGTTGATGACAGACCAGTTCAGGGTTTAACCGACAGGGTTATTAAGCCAGTAGATGAACCCAGTAATAGAGTTGGTCGGTGATCCTATCCATACCGACACAGATGATCCAGCAAAGGTGGATGCCAACAAAGGCACCACATGGAGATGAAGTGGCATGCATGCATAGGTCGGTGTGATGTGTCAGTGAGGTAGTTGGCGATAGGTCGACATTTTTGTCGACTGGGTGATTCACGAGACATGCAGTAGAGGTTTACGGCTCAAGGTCAAACATATAACAGAGATATATTATAGACTATTTGAGCAGTTCGAGGCAGGTGAAGGAAACCACAAAACCATTCTTGGTGATCAACCAAGAAATCCGCTGACAGGTTAAAAGCAGGTTGCTAAAAATAGAAGGTGTGTTCTGGAAGGCACGATAATGGCGGGATTCATTGATGAGTTATAGTTCATCAATATAGGTGATCAGATTGGATGAGATCTGATTGGATTTGGTTTTCCTCAAGGTCGATGAGGAAACCCTAACCTCCCAAAGTTTGAATTTTTTTTGGCAGGAAAACCAATTTATAAATATGGAAGCCAAAATCGATGAATGTTCTCTGGATGAGAGAGTGTTGCTGCACGTGAGAAGAAATCAATCAAGTGCTCAATGAGTATCAGAGGAGAGACTGAGTATGAGAGAGAAAGGGGTTGAAAGGTTCAACCAATAGCAGTGAGGCAACCGGTAGTCAGCCATTGAGTCTGACAAAGGAGTAAACCAACAATGACCATACCGGTAGAGAAGAGTTGCAAAAGACTACAGAGAAGGCAGGCATAGAACCAGCAGAGTGTAGTACCGATGGAGAGAAGCGGAGTAGCTGAGAGAAGAGAGAATCGGCAGAGAGCAAAACTAGTAGAGAGTAGAACCTGCAAAGAGAGAACCAACAGAGAGAGAACTGGCAAAGAAGAAGAAGAGACTGAACCTGAGTAGGGTGCAACAGAGAGTGGGTTGCAACAAGAGATAAGGTTGTTGTAGAGAAAAGGTGAACAAAGAACCGATAGAGATCTGTAGAGAGGAGAATCAGTGGAGAGACATACTTGAGAGTTACAAAGTTCTTTTGTAACAAGAAGATAACTTTGGTATAAGAATATGATTTTGTAATTACTAAGTTGGAGCTTGGTGCAAGGGTTGGTGCTCCTTGGGTCGGTTCCCTAAATTAGGGGTTGGTGCTCCTTGGGTTGGTTCCCTAAACATTGTAATCAAAGATTCATTGTGAGGTTGGATTGGAGCAGTACACTCCAGCAACATTTCTCACTGAAGTTTTTCCCATCTTAGGTTTTCCTCGTATATGTTGGTGTTATGTGATGTCCCTTTCATGTGTGATTGCATTTGTGTTAGTCTCCCATGTAACTGGTAATTTAGCTTTCTGTTAGATCTGATAACCGATATACACACATAGGATAGATAAAGAGAAAAGTTTGCAAACCACTAATTCACCCCCCTCTCAGTGGCACATTGTGTCTAATTGTATCAAAGCCGAGGTTACCTGTAAGACAATCTTTCTCCATCTTTGGTAGATTCAGGCTTAATGACTCAATGGTCTATTTAGTGTCAATCACTGCTCTAGTTTTTTATGGTTCAAACTATTCCATTTGGAGCTGCAGAATGAAAGTTTACTTGTCCTCCCTAGGGTTTGATGTGTGGATGTCTGTTGTAAATGATTGCCCTAGTAAAGTCAGTCCTCCCATCGATTCTGATGCAGAAAGAAGAAACCAGTGCAATGATGCAACAATGAAGAAAATACTTGGTGGGTTATTAGATGATATCTCCTCACAAGTGGACAGATGCAGATCAGCAAAAAGCTTATGGGACAAACTAAAGAAGCTCTATGGAAATGACCCTACTACTACAGAACTGGCTTGTGAAGATATAATGAGAAATACATCTCATGTATCTGCAAATGATGAAGAAAGATCTATTGGCATCCATAGCAATGATGAAGAAGGAACCCACCTCTTCATGGCTCAAGAATCAGAAGATGAGAGACACGCATTTGAGAATGATCATGCAGATCACTCCTACCAGCAAGATGTGTTTGGTAGTGATAATGAAGGTGAAGAAGAAGAGGAAGCAGAAGTTGATCTTGAAGGAGAACTTGTAAATGCACTTGAAGAGCTTTTTAGAGTGATAAATGAGTACAAGTTATTCAAGAATGTTGTTGTTGTGGAGCAGAACCGGTTGATCAAATGCCTTGAAGAATCTAAGAAATGCATCTCAGAGTTGAAGACTCAACAAGATGACACCAAGGAGTCATGGTGTAAAGATCTAGCATCTAAGCTAGAAGTAAAAGACAAAGAATATCAGAAGTTGCTTGCAAAAATGAAGATTCTCTGAAATGACCTTGAGAAATGTCAAGATGAGCGCAAGGTAAGAATCCGGTTTGATGGCAGCAGTGATACCTTGGACAAAATGTTGAAAAAGAAAAAGCATGCCAAGAATACCGAAGGATTAGGAAGTGGTGTTGGTGAATGATCCACTAGCAAGAATGTCCATCACAATGACATTATGTTTATCTCCTCAAATGGAGAGAACAAGGGATAAACCTTCATAGTTAGAAATGCTCCCCGAAAGAAGGTTGATCTAACCACAACTGGTGAAGACTTGCAGATAAGGATGAAGACAAGTGTTGCAAGAAGGAGGAACAATGCAAATCCCAAAGATAAAGGGAATATGGGAGAAGACGGCTTCACCAAAGGCAAGAATAGAGGAAGACAACAGAGAAGACCTCCTGTCGGAAGGGGACAAAGGAATGCTACCACCCATATGTCAAGACAAGTGTGGAAGATGAAAGGACCGGATGGAGGAAATGCAAAGTATGGATAATCTAGGGTCCATCCCTGAAGAAGTAGAAATGGAGATGCCAGACCGGTAAGATCTCCCCATGCATGGCAGAATAAATTTGTGTTATAAATCTTCCTTCTCTAGTTACTGCTTTGCATGTAATGGTTTTGGCCATAGGGCAGAAGAATGTAGAAAGGGGAACCTAGAAGGAACAATCTAGGATCTCATAGTTATCATGCATATGAGGAAAATGCACCAAGGAGTAGATACTTGCATAACTCCTCTCCTGGTTATGCAAATAATGTTTGTTATAACTGCAATAGATCTTGCCATACAAGTTATGAATGCAGGAAGAAGAACTCACAATTCTATGGAAACCTATGGAACAATCATGCTCAATATAGTAGCAGTTATAAAAGATATGAGCAGCAAAGACTCACATGGAACCAAAGGAGAAATTTCCCTGCAGGATCAAGAGGTCCATCGGTTCTGGTAGCCCGTTACAGTAACATGACCAGAAGAAGATCATCTAACTAGCATGTTAGAGGGTTCCCCAATCATGAGGTTGGGATGGATGTTGTGTGCTACTATAGCACTACTTCCAGGCAGAATCCAGAAATGAAAGGACTCATTAACAAAAGAAGGTAAGACCTACTCCCAAGACTGAAAATGGGAAGAAGAATGTGCCCAAGCAGGTGTGGAGGGAGAAGCAAGAAGATGCATCCATGGACCGGCACTGTGCATTCAATGCACATGTTATATCTCTCAAGGCTTAAAAGGAGATGCAGGACTTTAGGGGGAGTAGTACACTGACCTTATCATTCACCCCCCTCGGTGAAGAAGGACACATGGAAGAACAATTCACTACCAGTATGAAAGAAGGAAATGAGAAGATAAGTGTGTGTAGTGGCTGCCTTGGCTACACACCTGCAGATGAAAGATGGATCACTACTGCATGTGTCAATGGATAACAAATTAACAATTGGCATCAGATGCAAAGAGGCACAAACTGACAGGAGTTACAAGAAGGTTCTCCAGTAGTGATGATGGACCGGTACAAGAAACTAGTATGTGCAGGATGTTACCGGTATGATTGCTAATAGGTACTTATAGGTTATGTAAGACAATGAGGCTAGAGATCATTGCATTAGCCCCGGTAGCATGGAATGAGGAGTTTATGTCTCGGGTGGTGTTGATGAAGACCAGAATGACATATGATTGGCCCGGTTGTTGATCATGCAGGCATGCATGTTTTTGGGCTAACCGATTTGATTTATGACTTGATGATGGCATTGTGTACATCCAAGATCATGTCATAGGCTACCGTGGATATAATGGAGTTGATAGATCATTAGTTGATCACATATGCACAACTCAACCGATATGTGGAGATAATTGGAGTTCCCATATAGGACCTAACAGGCAATGAGGACCTGAGATCTATGAATCAAGGGGAGTTTAAGTGCTTATGAAGCAGAGCCAACATGCGTGAACTTGTGAGGGTACTAACTACAGATGATGATAATTTTTGTAGGAATACCCAAAGAATTTCATGATTAAGGGTATCTACTTTCCCAATTGGTTGTGTTCATAGCACAATCACATTTGATTCTAAAGTTAAATTGGGATCAGACAAGGGATGATGTAGTATGATCAGCATGTAAGCAATATTCATTGACACATCCTTCTGCACTTTTGTGCTTTAACAATTGGTATCAGTTTAGTATGCTCAATTGGTGTCAGTTGACGGTTGAGTCCTCCATCTCAAGTGTTGTTGCTTGAGAAGATGTAACAAATGTTGGTTGAAGGAGGAGAAGCATCCGATAGAGCAAAAGGGGAGAAAAATATCTAACAAGTGACCAGTAAATATAAGGACGTGAGAGATCCTAACAGTGCCCTTTTCCATTGTTGTCAAAGGGGGAGAAAGATTATGTAGTATACTGCATACTACATGTGTGAGAATCCATGGAGCACACAAAGAGGAAGAGAGAATATGTAGTATGTTGGATACTACATGTGTTGAAATCAATGCCAAAGGGGGAGAATGTTGGCATTATGTTGTCATTGATGTCGACCGGTATGGGAGTATAGTTGATGTGTAGTCATTGATATCAACTAGTCTCGCAAGTCACTGGTAAGGGAGAGAATGTCTATTTAGTACAATGACTATTAGAGTCACTGGTACATAAGTAAGTTCTTGACTTGTGTTAAAGATATGGAGTGGTTACCGGTATAGTCTGTCACCGGTAAGGAGAGGATGTCAACTGGTAAGTAATGTGGTGACAGTGTGTGGTTGCCAACCGGTAAGCTTATGTCTAGTGTACAAGCAGCGTGAGCAAGGTGCTTTGATGTTGTTTGTGATGAAGAGGCAGAATGTTATCTAAATCACATCAACACTAGAGGAGATGGATGTACATGTCACCAGTATGTTGTGTGGATGCAAAACAGTAGGACTCCCACTGGATAAAGATGCAGTCACCATGTGAAGAGATGACTAGCAGTGAATGTGCCCCAACCGGATCACATGTTCTTGTTTGAAGATATGTTGCACAAATAGGGAAGCCACATGAGTGTATTGCAGGATGCAGATGACAAGGATCCACTACCACCGGTAAGTGGAGCTTATCTCCTATTATGCAAAGTGTGTATCATAATTCTATGAGATAAGACAGAAGAGTTAAAGGCAGGTGTTTGAAGGCTCACACCAGATCTACTGGTGAATCACAAAGATGCCTCAGGTGCATGAAATCAGAGTTGTGCACCGGATTAGAAAGAGTTGGCATATTATGCCACCGTGATAGAAAAGGTAGAATGAGGTACTGAGATAGGTAAAGAAGTGATGGGTTTGTCACCTTGACAAACTAGCTGAGATGATGTCCAGGTTGAGGATGAAGGCGGCAAAGTTGGAACAGCTACAGATAGAGGACATTGCCAGATTGAAGATGGAGTGTGTTGAAGGTGATGACATGGTGTCATCAAGGTGTTTACCAACAAGTAAGTCCATTGGTAATGCTATCAATGTGCAGATGCAGAAAACTCCCATCTGATGAGGATGTGCAAAAGGTAGGTTGACAAGTTTGTTGATCGATTGAGTGTTCCATCAGAAGAGAAGAAAGGTGCAAGGTTGATGACAGGTCGGTTTAGGGTTTAACCGACTTGGTTAATAAGCTGGTAGATGAACCCAGTAATAGAGTTGGTCAGTGATCCTATCCATACCGACACAGATGATCCAGCAAAGGTGGATGCCGACAAAGGGGCCACATGGAGATGAAGTGGCATGCATGCATAGGTTGGTGTGATGTGTCAATAAGGTAGTTGGTGATAGGTCGACATTTTTGTCAACTGCGTGATTCACGGGACATGCAGCAGAGGTTTACTACTCAAGGTCAAACATACAACAGAGATCTAGTATAGATTTTTTGAGCAGCTCAAGGCAAGTGAAGGAAACTACAAAGCCATTCTTGGTGATCAACCAAGAAATCTGCTAACAGGTTAAAAGCAGGTTGCTAAAAATAGAAGGTGTGTTCTAGAAGGCATGACAATGGCGGTATTCATTGATGAGTTACAGTTCATTAATCTAGGTGATCAGATCAGATGAAATCTGATTGGATTTGGTTTGCCTTGAGGCCGATGAGGAAACCCTAACCATCCAAAGTTTGAATTGGTTTTTGGCGGGAAAACCAGTTTATAAATATGAAAGCCAAAATCGATGAAGGATGTTGCTGGATGAGAGAGTGTTGCTGCATGTGAGAAGAAATCAATCAATTTCTCAATGAGTATTAGAGGAGAGAATGAGTGTGAGAGAGAAAGGGGTTGAAAGGTTCAACCAGTAATAGTGAAGCAACTGGTAGTCAGCCATTGAGTTTGACAGAGGAGTAAACCGGCAATGACCATACCGGAAGAGAAGAGTTGCAGAAGACTGTAGAGAAGGTAGGCATAGAATCGATAGAGTGTAGTATCGGTGGAGAGCAGTAGAGTAGTTGAGATAAGAGAGAATCGACAGAGAGCAGAACTGAGAGAGTGCAGAACCAGCAGAGAGTAGAACCTGTAGAGAGAACTGACAGAGAGAGAATCGACAAAGAAGAAGAAGAGACTAAACCTGAGTAGGGTGCAACAGAGAGTGGAGTGTAGCAGAGAGTGGGTTGCAATAGGATATAAGGTTGTTGCAGAGAAAAGGTGAATAAAGAACCGACAGAGAGCTATAGAGAGGAGAACTAGTGGAGAGACATACTTGAGAGTTACAAAGTTCTTTTGTAACAAGAAGATAACTTTGGTATAAGTATGATTTTATAATCACCATGTTGTTGCTTGGTGCAGAGGTTGGTGTTCCTTGGTTCGGTTCCCTAAATTAGGGGTTGGTGCTCCTTGGGTTGGTGCCCTAAATCAGGGGTTGGTGCTCCTTGGGTTGGTGCTCTAAATCAGGGGTTGGTTCTCCTTGGGTTGGTGTCCTAAACATTATAATCAAAGATTCATTGTGAGGTTGGATTGGAGCAGTAGACTCCAGCAGCATTTATCACCGAGGTTATTCCCATCTTGGGTTTTCCTCTTATATGTTGGTATTATGTGATGTCCCTTTCATGTGTGATTGCATTTGTGTTAGTCTCCCCTCTAACCGATAAGTTATCTTTCTATTGGATCTGATAACCGGTATACACACATAGGATAGATAAAGGGAAAAGTTTGCAAACCACTGATTCACCCCCCTCTTAGTGGCACATTGTGTCTAACATCTCCCACTTGCCTCCATAATCATCCTTCTCGAAACCTCCTAATCTCATCCTAATCATGTCCTTTCCCTAAATTTGGGGGAGTCACTTCTCCAAATTTGGAAGAAAGTCTTCAAAATGCATTTAAGACTTTATCTATTTCAACAAGTTAAGTTGTTGAGTCTTCCAAACATGTAAGGCTCTTACATAAACCACTAATGGTTTTCCTCTTTGATCAAGTTATCCTCCAAAGTATTCAAAAGGCAGTTAATGCCTCTTACAAGCCCAAACCCCTTAGCCATGATGGTTCTCCCTTTAACCATTTTACCATGTTGCACAATAGTTTACCTCTTGGGTAATAGCATGCCTCCCTGGTTAATGACATTATCCAATGATGTCACTCCTTGCGGTTATCACTAATTATTTGTTTAGCATCTAATGCTTTTTTAGCATCCTCTCAAGCCCTCTCAAGGTGATATTTGTCAACTTGGGATTGGATTGAATCCCTCTCATTGATTGATAACTTTCAATCCTATCCCTTGTTGAGATTACTCAATCTCAACCATCCATTTCTCTATTTTTCCTATAAATAGAGCCCATTCCTTTTTCAAAAAATCTAACAATTGTGTGCATCCAAATTATAGTCAATTTGCAGGTTAAGGAGTTCATTTTTCCATCTTCAAGCATCCAAGTCAACTTCAAGTATCCAAGCATTAGCATCAAGCATCCATCTCATAGTATTTAGATTCATTTTAGCTCATCTTTTCTAGCATCACATACTCACATATCTTAATTAACTCATCTAGCATCTTAATCATCTAGTTTTGCATTTCATCTTCATCATCTCATCTTAGCATTTCACTAGGATCTTAGTTGCATCCATTTTGATCCTAGAATCATTCTCATAAATCTTGTTCTCTAGGTTGTCATCCAAGAGATCAAGTGCTCTTCCAATTGAGGGCCACCTTGAATCTTAAGGATCTTTAGAGATAGAGGAACATGGGACGTGCTTAGAGTTTAGTTTTTCAAGCTAACTTCTTGGTTTTGAATGTTGATTTCTAACCTTTAACATAATGTTTCATGTGTATGTTTGAGATGTTTTCCCCTCTTATAGGTTGATACCACATTTTCGGCATACATTAATTGGCGCCCATCGTGGGGCTGGACCCCTAAAAATTCTAAATTTCTAACATTTTTTCCGCAAATTCACACCCAGGAATGTTAAGCACGGTTCAACACATTTGATAACTTTTCTGGCACATATAACAATTATTTTCATGCATTTAACTTTTGTTTTAGTGCATACGAGTAATTATGTAGCGCATATGTAACTTTATTTAGTGCATCTAATAGTTTCTAAAGCGCATTTGATCTGTATTTTGGTGCATTTGGCCTATCTTTTAGCTCCTATAAATTAGCACATCTTATCTCTGTTTTTGCTCATTTGAGACAGATCCAAAAATTTGTAATTGAAGTTTGAATTTAGGCTTGTGTAAACCCACCTAAGTTTTTGATTTTTCACTAACTTCTTTTTCTTGCAAGTTACTAATCATTTCTTGCAGGTTGGAGGAGTTAGAATTAGGAATTTTGATTTCTTTCTAGCTTTTCAAGTTGGATTAAAAAGAACTAATTTTCCTTTGGATTAAAAATAACTTCATACTTTCATTTTGGGCTTAAAATAAATCAAACTTTCCTTTGGGCTTGAAAAGAACCTCATTGCAAGGTAAAAAGAACAACAAAATCACACTTTTGATTTCTTGCGAGTTAGGGAAAAACACTTCAAATTTGGGCTTTAAAAGAACAAGACAAATTTTAATTTTCTTGCAAAGGGATAAAAACAACAATCCACCTTATTCTTTCAAGTTAAAAGGAACAAGCCACAGTTTTCAAATTTTGCAAAGCGATTTTCTTTCTAGCAACGTGCTTTACTTTATGTTGACCAAGATTCCCTCTTCCTAGTCTAAGAGAATCATTGCTATGAAGGATTAAAAAGAAAACCATGTTTGGTTGGAGCAATATCTCCAACTAGGATTTAGCCAATCATTGCTATGAAAGGGTAAAAAGAATACTTGTATTTTGAGTCTCGAAAGTGGTAGGTATATGCTCTCCCCTTAATTGGGTGACCAAAAAGCCAAACCCACTCTTTTCATACTTTCTTTATTTTTATGCAATTAAATCCTTTAGAGGGCATGTCTTCTCAAAGCCTTGAGGGGGCTAGCAAGAAGAGAATGACCCAAGTGTGCAATGACTTTATCACCAAGTTTACCAACCCACTATAATCAAATGTGGAGGTTGATGAAAATCTCCTCCTACGCAAGTGTGTATTTGATAGCTGGTGCAAGAGCACCTAGGACTTAGACTATATAGGTTTTTCAATTTTGGCTTGTACTAACCCTATCCAAGTCAGTGGTAAATAAGGACTCCAGGAGGGTTCAATATTTAGTGTTTGGAGTCAATGTAGGCCTAGGTTGTGTTCATACTTCGTAGGTTTGCATTTTTGTGTAAATAGTGAGTTTCAGTAGGTAATTGACCTTTTTGATGGTCAAAAGTGTCAAAACTTGGTAAAGGAATTAGGGAGGGTTAAATTAGTCTTAGGAAAGTTTTAAAATTCATTTGTGATGACTTGTAATAGGTCTTATAGGTTGGAAAGACCAAAAGTGCAAAAATTGCAAAGTTGCAAAAAGTTGTCATGACAACTTTTGTCCTGAGATGGTTAGCGATGGAGTTAGGGATTGTTAAATGCCCTAGGATGACTCCACACATGGAAAATATATAAATACCCTCTATTGAATGGTTACCAAGGTTGGTGAATGTGTTTTACAAGATCAACAATCTGAAACTTCTCATTTTTCAGACTAGTTGGCAGCATTTTGGCTTGATTTTACTCATTTTGTAATTGAATATGGATTGAATCCATTGATACAGAAATGGATTGAGTTACTATTGTGTTTTATTGTTTTTTTGGTTCAATTTAGAGATGTGTAGTAACAATTCATTAGTGTTTTCTTTCTCTAGTTTGCAAACAGCCAGTTTTGGCTTGTATATAGCAGTTTTCTTGTAAATATGGTTGCCCCATGAGTTCCACATGTGTTTCCATCATGAATTTTTGGGACATTGAGGGAAACCATTTGTATATTTTACATATGTAGGTGAAAGTTTTGGAGAAAAGTTTAAGCATGACTGTCACCTTGTTCTAGGCGAGTCCAGGAGCAACCCAGCTAGAGGAAATAAGGTGAAAATGGAGTGCCAAGTGCAGAGGTGGATGCCAAATCACTTTATAAGTTTTTTAAGGGGTAAAAAGATTTGGGAAATAGTTTCCAATGCAATGAGGAGCCTTGAAAAATTCATTTTATGCACAAACCCCAACTTGACCAGTCACTGCCACCTAGAAGGCCTAGAAACCCTTCAAAACCCTCATTTTGGGGTTAGCACATTGAATGGTGGGTTAAGAAGCCAAAACCAAAAAAATCACTTGATTTTATATGAACCATTGAATTAAATCCAAAAATTTTAGGGGGTCTTTTGGACCATTTTCACTCAAGCCCTAAAAAACTAGTTTTAGGAGGCCTAATTGGGCTAATTCCTTGTAGCCCTTTTCTAGGCAAGATTTTGGAATCGATAAGAAACCTATTGAATGAAAATCTCAAATGGACCCTAAATGCATCCAAAACATTAATTAAGACACATCCACACCTTTGCATCATCTCACAATGGTAGGAGGTCAGTTTGACACTTTGAAGCCAAGAAGCCTTATTTGAGCACATGGGAAGCACTGTGAATTGGTAGGGTCCCTAGCCAAAACACTTGAAACAAACACCTTAGAGTGAAAAAGAATCAATCCATAGAAGATATTGAGAAGGACTTGGGGGTCTAGAGATAAAATAGGCCTAGTGAGTTGGTGGAATTGAGCAACACCAACTAGGTGAAGTGTTGAGTAGACTAGGTGAATCCAATCAATAGCCTTCTCCTAGTATCCTTGTGATGCGAAAAGACTTTGTTCTAAAGGTTGGGAAGCCTCTTAATTGAGTTTATCATTTTTCGCATCGAACGAAATCCTTACTATGAACCATAGGAGTAGAAACTTTGAGCCGAGTCAGTTGCCATACATTGGCAATATCATAGTGCAAGGGCAGGGAAGAATCCGCCCCCAATATTACTCACCATATACCTCCCAAGATAGCTACCCAATTGTGAAGAAATATACTTTGGGATAATATATGGAAAAAGGCAAAAAAACGTGCACCCTCTAGGGGGTGACAAGGTTGTTTGAGTTGACGGAGTATCGAGACTAGTGGACAATGATATTGTCAATGACCTTTGAATAAAGAGTCTACTTGGTATGTCTTATTTGTATCCAAACTAGTGAAAACATCAGGGATTTGAACACATCCTCAAAAGAACATACCCTCAGTGTTTAGCATTAGGATGGTCGTTGTCTTCATGTATGTTATGTATTCTTGTCATAAATGCTAAAATATCTTGCAAAAATATCCAACAATCAAGCTCAAAAATTAGTTCAAAACAAGAAGAGATCATTAGTGAAAGAAATTTTTTAATCCAACCAAGCACCTTTGCAGGTGGTTATCAACATTTCAACTATCTTTAGGCAATATTTTCATCCAACCAATTTAGAGGAGTATCAAAACCAAGTGATCAAGAGTTCATCATCCAACTATCCCAACAACAATACCTAGCTAGGTATTCAAGTTTGTCAAATCAAGTTTCCATATCGAGAGACTTTTATCCATATCATTTGACTCACTTTTTTAATACGGGCCTATCAAAAAAACCCTCTATTTGACTTAGTAAGCTTGAGAATTCAAAACGAAGTATCCATATCAACCATCAACATCAACACTCTTAGACCATTTGTATGACCACTCCCCATATTTTGAGAAGAAGATGTCTTTGTCAAAATATTGTGTTGAAGAAGAGACAACCTAGTCATAGGGCACTTATCAAGAGGAGAAAGTTTCTCTACATCAACCATCAACTCTTTGCATCACATCGCATTTTCTTGCGTCATATGTGATTGTACCTTCAAGGAAAATCTAACGAGTTTGACAAAGAACCTTTGAGAAGTAGGTCTTACATTCAGAAAGAAACATTCAATCAACGCCTTAATAGCGGAGGAAAGATCAGTCCCACCTTATTTTCAATAAACTGCATCTCTTACAATGAGGCTCGGCCTAAGCCACCAACTCCACCAAGAACCCCATTAGAAGAGGAGGAATTCACTACTATATAAATATATTGATGCCCACTGGCACTCAATCTTGAAAAGGCAAAGAATTGGATCCAAAACTAGAATCTAGCATGAGTCGCAAGGAATCTAATCCTTTTGACGAATATGCAAATATGGAAGAAGAGGAGATCACCGAGGAACTTGTCCAACAATGCCAACAAAGCGTCGCCTTCCAAAAGCTCATGGAAATGCTTATAGAAAGTACCTTCTCATGTTACATAGAAAAGGAGTCAAGATGCCTAAGGATTTTGACATAAATTCAAGGAATGAAAGAATCCCAAGAACAAGGTCAAGGACCTACACATATAATACTCAGAATCAAGAGAATTTAAGAGAAGAAGACACACATGATCAAGACAACACCCACAACCAAGATGATACCCGTAATTATGACAATGTTAGTGAACAAGGGGAGGCCCATCATCGAAGGACTAATGAAGAAAATTTTCCCTTAGCTAACATTATGCAACAACTTCAATCACTCCACTAACAAATGCAAGATATGCAACAAGGGTCTACGACGAGGTATTCTTTGGAGGACATTTGTCCTTACCCTTTTGATAGGAAGCTAAACATGATACCTATCCCGCCAAACTCAGATATAGAAAAGTATGATAAATACAATTGTAAGAGTGATCCCCGTGATCACGTCAGGGAATTCTGTACTATGAGCTTGGAGTTTTCTCATAATGATACATACATGATGAGGTTATTCCCAAGAAGTTTGGGAGGGCAAACAATGGAGTGGTTGTCAAAACTCACACCTCCCATCAGATCATTCGATGAGTTGGTGAATAAATTCATCACACACTACTCATACAATATCCAACATGAGGTTACCATGCTTCACATATGCAATACGAAGAAAAATAACAATGAAACATAAATGGTATTCTTACAACGATGGAGACATATGGTCTTAAGTTACCCACGAGATGTACCTGAAAAGAAAAAGATGGAAATCTTCATAGACAATTTAAATGATAAAATGAGTTATCAACTCAAACTACAGTGTCTACCTACTTTTACAAAATTGGTAGAGAATTCTATCCAAGTAGATGAAGCCTTGATAAAAAAGGGGACCTTAAAATTCTCTAAGGAAGGTGTTAGTTAATCAAGCAATAACACCTATAGCAATCAATGTAATAACAACAACTCAGATAAGTCTATATTTTGGAATAGAAACAAAATTGATGTTAATGATGGTGTAGTTGATGCCAACAATGTAAAGTCTAAGCAAACAGTGTTGACTTTAGTAGGTAACACACCATCCAACAATGATCAAAGAAGTGCCAATCAAGGCACCAACAATTATCAACGCACTCCCAACCAAGGAAACAACAACAAGAGCAACAACCAAGGAAATAATAACTATCGAGGGAATAAAAATAGCAATTAGGGGAACAAAAATAACCAAGGGGGTAACGCTAACACTCCACCTACCCATATCGAAGAACATATACGCCATTGGGACAAACCCTAGAATCTGCATTTCGAGAACTATTAGCAAACAAGATTATCACATTGTCAGTCATAAGCAGCTTTGAACCCCAAGTCAAACCACCATGATGGAATGACTCGCATTATTGTGATTATCATCGAAACAAGGGGCATAGAATAAATGATTGCATGAGGTTGAAAAACCTAGTTCAAGATATGATAGACAAGGGAGACATAATGGTCGATGGTCATAAAACCAATGGTGATCATGAGGCTTTCAAAAATCCTCTTCCTAATTATGATAAAGGAGGAGCATCAATGTCAAACAACAAAAAAGGAGCCCGCATCAATCACATATATGAAAACATCATAAATCACATATCGGCATGCGACAATCAAGTAAATGTCATAAATATCAAAGATAAACAAGAACATGCACCGATACATGTGACAATGAGGGCTCAAAAATATGTCTTGAAGGGGAGCACATCTAAAGCAACAACTATCCCCGAGACTCAATATAACTTGGTCGATCAACTACAAAGGACACCCTCTTAGATATCAATACTTGAATTGCTCAAACTTTCACCAAAGCATAAGGATATCTTGGAGAAAGCTCTTGTAGAAACAACGGTTCCAAACAATCTATATATCAATCGGTTCCAAGCCATGGTGGCACATATGATAGTGCCACATAACATATCCTTTTTAGAACATGATGATGTCTCCTTGAGTCATCTGCATAACACCCCGCTCCATATCGAAGTCCTAGTCTACAAATATCAGGTGAAAAGAGTGCTAATAGATGGAGGAGTTGGTCTCAATATATGTACCTTGAAGCTTATCTGTGCATTGGGATTCTACAAGCAAGCTATTGATCCTAAAAAGATGATCACTATCAAAGCCTATGATGATGAAGAAAGGTCATCTAAAGGAAGAGTGATACTACCCATTCATGTAGGACCTGTGCAAAGAGACACAATGTGCCAAGTCTTAGACATAGAATTGACATACAACATACTCTTGGGTCGTCCTTGGATCCATGAAATGCAAGTGGTACCTTCCATGTATCATCAATGTCTCAATTTCCCCTACAACGGACAAGAGATTTCAATATTAGCAGACACTAATCCCTTTCAGTACTGCAATGCTATGGGGGCAACTCAAAATGTCCTAGTTCCACACAACAAGGAAGCCCCAACTTCCTCATCATCCAACAATCAAGAAAAACTCAAGTTGTTGTCCATAGACTTTGAAAAAAATATGAAGATAAAGGACCAAGGTATGGGGGAATACTCTTTTGAACCCCTATGTCTATCAAAATTGTCAATCTCACCAAAATCTCACAGGAAACCTTCCACATCAAGACACCAAGCAGCACAACCCATCAATAAATTTGATGGTAAATTTATCCAAATTGCCACACTGGCTGAAGAATCAGAAGACAACGACATCCTATGTTGGCTATACAAGGATGAGGAAGAAATAAGAGTTGCTGCCCTAGAAGTGATTGCTCCCACATAACAATATGGAAGTGGGTTCAAAATCATGCAACACATGGGATACAAAGGAAAAGGACCTATTGGCGAGCATCAAGAGGGAATCCTAGAACCCATACAACCCCATTCACAACTTGCAAAAGACAAATTGGGACTTGGGTATGGCTAGCATGTTCAACCTGTGCAAAAGCGAGATCACTATCAAAAACCTCAATGGAGAGAAAAGGTAACACAAAATGAATAATCCTGGCAAGAGGTACTATACCAAGCAGCCCAAAAGACAAGAAAAGAACAAGAGCATGAAGAAAATGAGAAGTGACAAGAAGAACTCGCTATCCAAAGAGAGGAGGCTTCTTATAAAAAAGTACATCATGTACAAGCACCTGATCAAGTTGAATTTGAGCCACAACTTGAGGAGATTACTACTCAAAGAAGGGAAAATTTGTATGAGCAAATCCAAAGAGTACAAACAAGCACAGATCCTGAATCAGCACAAGCCACCCAACTTGTATCGATTATCAGTGAGCTCTTTTCACCATACAACATTCCTATCCAATTCAGTGGGGTAACTTTGGATAGCGATTCTGAAACAGATTCCAATGAGTATGAATGGGACACTTGTTCTGATATTACTGAGGATATTGAGGTGGATACAATCCATGCATACACACCCATATCTTATGAGGGACAAGGCTCGAGATCTAGATCATTTGAATTTAGACCACAACATATCTATGAGGCTAGTGAGAACGAGCAGCTTCAATACGAAAGAGGCAATATCTATGAGAGTACCATCGAAAACCTTGAGACTGTTATAGAACTCACCCATGCTACCAAAAACTATAACAATATCTCTATCATGACTCTTACAGTGGCATATCTTAACCCGTCAAATGACTCCCTAACTCTCATATATCCTGACCTTATAGACTGGGAAGAACCTAAGCACAATGATATACCAATATTCCAAAATGATGAGGCCATTGTTCAATACCTTTGCTTAGTCAACCCAGAAACATGCTCCACCAGTGAACCACATAATGATATCTGCAATCAAGGGAGTGCCAAGTCTCTCAGTTGCAAAATGAGTAAAATCAAAAATTGATCTAAGGGTGAAAACCATCTAGTGGCAGTATTAGATCACAAAAAAGTAAAAATGAAGGAAGTATCTGATAGTGAAAACTCTTTGAGGCACCTGAAGATGAGAGACTTGACACTCTTCTTGAACATTACCAGGAGAGATCACCCATCTTGATTGAACCAACTCAATTAATAAATATTAGCACTGAAGCAGCAACAAGAACCATACATCTGGCAGAATCACTAACAAAAAAAGAAAAACCTGCCTTTGTCAAATTCTTCAAGGAGAAGAAAATCAACTTTTCTTGGTCTTATGCAGACATGCTAGGGATAGATCCAAATCTCATCATGCATCACTTGTCCATCGCTCCTGGAGCTAAACATGTCAAACATAAACTAAGGAAGATGAACCCACATGTCACCATATTGATCAAAGCAGAGCTGAAGAAGTTACTGGATGTAGGATTCATCCGACCTATAGACTATTTCGAATGGATTTCTAACATTGTGTCGGTCTCCAAACCAGATAAAAGCATCAGGATTAGTACAAACTTCAGGGATCACAACAAGGCTTGTCTGAAGGATGACTTTCCTTTACCAACTATCAGCACCATTATTGATCTAACGACAGGGCACACAATGCTATCCCTCATGGATGGTTTTTCTGGCTACTACCAAATCAAGATAGCTCTAGAAGATCAGGATAAAACTACATTCACATGTCAATGGGGTACATGTTGCTAGAACGTCATGCCTTTTGGCTTGAAAAATGCTAGTGCAACCTATCAAAGAGAGATGACAACTATCTTCCACGACATGATGCATACATTTATGGAAGATTATGTAGATGACTTGCTAGCCAAATCATTCACAAGAGCAGAACACCTGGACATCCTAGATAAAATCTTTCAACGACTAGAACAATTCAATGTCAGATTGAATCCTAAAAAGTGTGTTTTCGGGGTCACATCCGAAAAACTATTGGTCTACATTGTATCAAAACAAGGCATCCAAGTGGATCCCGCAAAGGTTCAGGCTATCATGGAAATGCCATCTTCAAGGAACATTAGTCAACTATGATCTCTTCAAGGCAGGCTACAATCTATCAAAAGGTTCATTGCTCAATTGGCAGATAAATGTCTCCCATTCAACCATCTACTTCATAAAAATGTACCTTTCAGATGGGAGGACAAGTGTACAGAATCATTCAATTAGTTGAAGCAATATCTCATGAATCCACCTATTTTAGTACCACCAATAGCGGGAAATCCACTCATCCTCTACATATCAACAACAAAAGTGTCACTGGGGGCATTACTAGCACAAGAAGACTCAACAGGAAAGGAAAGAGCCATCTATTACATTAGCAGGACATTGAATGGCTATGAACTCAATTACACTTTCATCGAAAAAGCTTGCTTAGCTGTAGTGTTCGCTTCCCAAAAGTTGTGACACTATATGTTAGCTCATACTATCAAGCTAGTGGCAAAGATTGACCCACTAAAATATCTACTTAGTAAAAACGCTCTCACAGGGAGGTTGGCAAAATGGGTCATGATCCTAAGTGAGTTTGACATTCAGTATACATAATGGAGGGCTATCAAAGGACAACCAATAGAAAATCAATTGGCAAAAGCACCACTACTAGAAAAACACCGAGTACAGGTGGAATTCCTAGATATGGATGTGCTCACTATTTCACCAAAGCACTGGACCCTATACTTTGATGGATCTTATACACAGCATGGATCAGGTGTCAGTATCTTGTTCGTCACTCTAGAAGGACACACAATTTTGCGATCCTACAAATTGATGTTCTCGTGCACTAATAATATCGCCGAGTATGAAGCTCTAGTGACATGTATCAAAGTAGTCGTGGAATGGAAAATCACATAATTGAAAGTCTATGGGGACTCTCAATTAGTTATCAATCATATTAATGATGATTATCAGATGAAATATGATAAGTTGATGTCGTACAAACGCATGGTGGATGATTTTAAGAAATACTTTGTACACATCACATTTGATCAAATTCCAAGGCTAAACAATAAAGTTGTTGACACAATGGACACTATCGTCTCGCTTCTACAAATTCCAGATAAACAGAATCACTATGAATTCCTGGTGGAGCAATTGTTTTCCCCGGCCTATGACAATTCGGAATCCCAATTCATTTGTGCCCTAAACGGTTCCGATTCCCACTTATACGAGAAGATCTATGCCCACCTCAAAGATAATACCCTCCCACCAGAACTGTCTTGTAACAAAAAATGAAGCTTTATCCAACAAGGAGCCCGCTATACCTTAACCGTTGATATGCTTTATCACCAAGGTCTTGATGGTACTCTTCTTTGATGCCTCGATCGTAACGAATCTGACTTCGCCTTACATGAGCTTCACAAAGGCATTTGTGGTACGCATTTGAGTGGTCCTACTCTTGCCAATAAACTATTAAGGATGGGATATTATTGACCGAGAATGGAAAAAGAGTCCTATCAGTTTGCTAGGAAATTCCCTAAGTGTCAAATTCATGGTAACCTCATACATGCACCAGCGCAAGAGTTGCAACCATTCACTACATCTTGGCCTTTCTGTTAATGGGGCCTCGACCTAGTGGGAAATATTCGTCCTTCCTCGTCGAATGGACACAAGTTCATCATCACAACCACCGAATACTTCACCAAGTGGATTGAGGGAGTTCCATTGACTACAATGACCGACAAATAGATAACTTCCTTCATGTTGAATTACCTCATCTGTCGGTACAACATCTCTAGTTCCATTATCATAGATAATGGAAGACCTTTCAAGAATTAGGAAGTACAAGAGCTTTGTGAGTGATTCCATATCCAACATCGCTTTTTGACACATTATTATCCACAAGGGAATGGTGAAGCAGAGGCCTCAAACAAGACAATCTTGAAAATCCTCAAAAAGACAGTGAATGATGTTGGTAAAGACTGGCATGCCTAGCTTAATCCTGCACTTTGGGCCTATAAAATGAGTATCCACACACCTACAGGAGCTACACCATACTCATTGGTGTATGGATCAGAAGCTATCCTACCTATTGAGGTAGAGATTCCATCACTCTGGGTGTCATCAAAAGGCCTGATTCCAGATGAGGAATATCGAGTCAATAGGTTGCAAGAGCTCGAGCTGCTAGATGAATGTCGCCAATGTGCCTTTGATCATCTCAAGGTATATCAGCAAAGAATGTGCAGAAGCTACAACCACAAGGTCATCCCAAGGGCCTTCAAAATTGGTGACCTAGTCCTAAAGGAAAATCCTCGGAATCAGCAAGATCAAGAAAAGAAAGGGAAATTTGAACCTAACTGGTCAGGACCCTTTGTTATCATATCATCTTATGAATCGGGAGGATATCAATTATCAAATTCAGAAGGGGACGTGCTTGACGATCCAACCAACAATATCCATCTGAAGAAATTCTACACTTGAGTCATCCAATGCACGGATCAAGCAAAAAAGCAAAAAGATCAAAGTATCAAAAATTGTCACTATGGTGAAAACCTAGAAAACAGGCATCCTGTGACACAAAACAATTAAAAAATCAAGAAAAATACAAAAAAATTGAAAACAATCAAAAAGTGCAATAAAAACAAGTGGTGAAAACCTGGCAACAAGTGCCATTTGTGATAGAGCAACTCCACTATCTATCAATACTCGCATCACATCTTTGGCTCCATCTGATCTAAGCCCATAGCCATCACAGAACACTTATACACACAACATTATCCCATACATACTTAGCGTAGTCACTGTCCTTGATTATTTGAATCAATTATCCGACTCATATCCCATCATCGCTTGGTGATCAGTGTAAATATCCATATCAAAGTAGTATCAACAGCAAGGGGAAAAATCCTGACCTCGTTGGGGCTATTTTGCCTAAGGGTTTTCGACATCAGACCAAACACGTAGCAAGACAACAAGTATCAGAACAACCAACAATGACAACAGCAATACAAGAGGCTAGACATCAAGGAATTGAAATAATTTGAACTGAACAAATGATCTATTTGCAAGATGTTTTACTTGACAAGAATACATTTTCGATAGCATACATGCTTACTTATGGTTGTTAATTTTTGCTTAAATCATATCTCCTAAGTGACTCAAGGATGTCTCAATGACTAGAGAAGCAAGGAAGGAATGTGAAGTTTTCTTTGTCTACTGTTTGGGAGTGAAACCTTCTACTATGCAAATTTGTCTTACGACATGATCGGGTAACATATCACTAAAGATATTTCAGGATTTGTGTGGGACAAAGGTTAACTCTTGTTTGTTTTACACAACCAACACTCAGGTCGTCTTGGTTCACTTATGTTGGCTTGATGATGATTGTAATGAATGACTTCATATGTTGTTATTGATGGAACATGTACACTCACATATGTTCACATTGTCTACTGGTATTACTTCTAAAAGTTACTTGTATTGCAACCGGTATTGGAAGTTTAGTTTATGATGGTTTAGAGAGTGTCAAACCGGTACATGTAGACAACCGGTATATATAGGAATAACTTGACACCAACTTGAAGATCCAACAGAGACCATCAAAGAAGCAATGGAGGGCAATCGACTTACATGTTGAAATGGTTAACTCTAACCAGTATCAATATTCCAACCGGTATTCATTGATTGTGTGATGAGTTACCCTAACCAAAAAAAATTGTCAAAGGGGGAGTAGAAATATGTATGTGTTGTAAAAAATTTGTATGTATTGTTAAGGGGGAGTAGGAGTATAAATATATGTGTACAATTTTTGTAAGCACACTTAGTTGTAAAGTTGTAAATTTTTTGAATTGTTGCCATCAATGCCAAAGGGGGAGATTGTTGGCTTGATGATGATTGTAATGAATGACTTCATATGTTGTCATCGATGGAACATGTACACACACATATGTTCACATTGTCTACCAGTATTACTTCTAAAAGTTACTTTTATTGCAACTAGTATTCGAAGTTTAGTTTATGATGGTTTAGAGAGTGTCAAACCAGTACATGTAGACAACCGGTATATGCAGGAATAACTTGACACCAACTTGAAGATCCAGTGGAGACCATCAAAGAAGCAATGGAGGACAATTGGTTTACATGTTGAAATGATTAACTCTAACTAGTATCAGTGTTCCAACTAGTATTCATTGATTGTATGATGAGTTACCCTAACCGACAAATTTTGGCGGTAATTTGTGATGAGTTATGTTTGATTGTCCAAATACACTGCACCTAGGAAATTGTGATATAATTTCTAAGGCCAACATGAAATATAAATGTCTATATAATGACATTATGATGAACTATTTTAGAGATATGATATGAGATGATTTGATGCAAAGATAGAAGTGTTAAGTTGTTGAAGGCATTGCAGAATATGTTGGTGATGCAGTTTTGAGTGTGCAGAAGAGGATCTATTCAAGCAAGTTGTGCTACTTCTAGATCACACCACCTGTTGTTTTCTAATTACTACAACAGTCAAATCCCCTAACCGGGTAAGCTTTAACAAGCTTCATTGTACAAATCCTTTAACAAGGTGATCCATTAGTTTGGATTCAAAAATCCTCTACTGAGGTTACTCCTAACAAGGTACTACCTTTAACGGGGTATAGCTCCATACAGAGATTTGGGATCTTTAACAGGATTCACTCCTAGCATAGCACTTTTGTAGACCTTAACTGGCCAGTTACCTATTACTGTAGATAGTTAACTTGTGAGTCCCATCTCACCATGGTTTTTCCCATTTGGGTTTTCCACATATAAACACTTCTGTTATGGTGGATGTTTTACTTATTGTGGATGATTTAATATCATTTTGGATTGCATGCATAGTGTTGAGTAAACTTGTTAAGTATATCTACCGTTCAATGTTTAAAGTAGTTTTGGTTTTGGTGTCACTGATTCACCCAACCCCCCCTCTAAGTGCTTCATAAGTCTATCAAATTATAACTCGATGCTTGTGTCATCTTGCAATATCAAAATCCATGTAAGCTATACTTAGGTCATTATGGTTTAATTATACCATGATGCTTGTATCAACTTTCAACAAATGGAGGCCCAATGATGAAAACAAAGGAAGCACTGGCACTTTGATCAAAATAGATAGAAACATTTGGGAACGAGAATGCATTAGTACCATTTCAGTATCATTATCATCTTAATCTTGCATTAGGTTGCATATCATTTTAATCTTATATTAGGTTGCATATCATTATCATTATCATCGTCATATCATTTTAAAATCATACATCTCACATTGTACATCTCGTTTTCAAGATACATCTCACATGCATATCTCTCGCATCATCATGGAATCTTTCTTCACTTTTATATCTTCATCATTCATCGAACTCCCATCTATTATGTCTTATATAAGACGTATCTTTCTTGAAACTAGACATTTTGATCAGTTCTTATACAGGATATATCATTCTTGAAACCAGGCATTTTGATCATCTTTGTCTTATACATGAGGTGTCATTCCTGAAACCATACTTGATCTCAATCTTATCAATTCTATCAATCCATTTCATCTGATCCATTCTATCATATCTTATACATGATGTATCTTTCTTGAAACCAAACGTTTTGATCAGGTCTTATATAGGATATATCGTTCCTAAAACCAGACGTTTTGATCTTCTTTGTCTTATATAGGAGGTGTCAATCCTGAAACTAGACTTGATCTCAATCTTATCAATTTGATCAATCTTATCAATATAATCAATCTTATCAAACCCATGCATGTCATCAACTATCCACTCTTCTATCTTTCAAATAATATTCTTCTTCTTTCGAGAGATCATTCATGCCTTTAATGCACGAATGATCTTCTGAGGGGGAATTATCATATTGAATCTCCATATCAATCTCATTATGAATCTCATATTATCATTATCATAAAGAATCTCCATATCAGTCTTATATCAACTCCATATCGACCAATCAATTCCATATCAACGTATCATATCGAAATGCTATCAGTCTCATATCAACTCTATATCGACCAATCAATTTCCATATCAACTTCATAGAAAATCGACATCATCATCAGTCTCATATCAACCGATCAGTTTCATATCAGCGTTCCATATCAAAATCAGTTTTTCATATCCAGGGAATCATATCGACAATTTTGGTGACATCATCATATCGAGAAATTTTGATGACAAATTGAGCATTTTTCTTTGAATCAACATGTGGTCACATGTTGACTCAAAGAGGGGCAAAATGTAGACACCTAAAAGTTGCACAATGAATTAAGTGAATTTTATTCATTTAATTAATGTCCCTATTCTTCTAATTGACCTTTTAATTAGATTAAAGATTTGATTAAATCTCATTCTTCTAGCCTCCTATTAATTAAACTAAGGTTTGATTAAGTACCCTTAGCCATTTGATTGAATAAATCTTATTTATTTGATTAAAATCCCTTTTTCCCCTTTTGATTAAATTCACATTTAATTAGAAAATCCCTTTGCATATAAAGAATTCAAAATTTATTTGTAAAGCCCTCCACTTGCAAAATCCTACAAATGCAAGTTGAATCCCTTTTGGCTAAATTAAATCATTTTAATTTAACTAAAAATCCTATTTTCCCTCACCCACTTGCATTCTCCTACATCTCCCACTTGCCTCCATAATCATCCTTCTAGAAACCTCCTAATCCCATCCTAATCATGTCTAGTCTCCTAATCATGTCCTTTCCCTAAATTTGGGGGAGTCAATTCTCCAAAGTTGCAAGAAAGTCTTCAAAATGCATTTAAGACTTTATCTATTTCAACAAGTTAACTTGTTGAGTCTTCCAAACATGTAAGGCTCTTACATAAACCACTAATGGTTTTCCTCTTTGAGAAAGTTAGTCTCCAAAGTCTTCAAATGGCATTTAATGCCTCTTACAAGCCCACACCCCTTAGCCATGATGGTTGTCCCTTTAACCATTTTCCCATGTTGCACAAGAGTTTACCTCTTGGGTAATAACATGCATCCCTGGTTAATGACATTATCCAATGATGTCACTCCTTGAGGTTATCCCTAATTGCTTGCTTAGAATCTGATGCTTGTTTATCATCCTCTCAAGCCCTCTCAAGGTGACATTTATCAACTTGGGATTGGATTGAATCCCTCTCATGGATTGATAACTTTCAATCCTAGCCCTTGTTGAGATTACTCAATCTCAACCATCCATTTCTTTGTTTTTCCTATAAATAGAGCTCATTCCTTCTTCAAAAATCTAACAATCTTGTGCATCAAAATTATAGTCAATTTGTAGGTTAAGGAGCTCATTTTTCCATCTTCAATCATCCAAGTCATCTTCAAGCATCCAAGCATTAGCATCAAGCATCCATCTCATAGCATTTAGATTCATTTTAGCTCATCTTTTAGCTTAATTCCACATATTTTCTAGCATTTCATACTCACATAGCTTAATTAACTCATCTAGCATCATCTTAACTTTCAATTTGGAACTCATCTAGCATCTTAATCATCTAGTTTTGCATTTCATCTTCATCATCTCATCTTAGCATTTCACTAGGATCTTAGTTGCATCCATTTTGATCCTAAAATCATTCTCATAAATCTCGTTCTCTAGGTTGTCATCCAAGAGATCAAGTGCTCTTCCAAGTGAGAGCCACCTTGAATCTTAAGAATCTTTAGAGATAGAGGAACATGGGACATGCTTAGAGTTTCATTTTTCAAGCTAACTTCTTGGTTTTGAATTTTGATTTCTAACCTCTAACATAATATTTCATGTGTATGTTTGAGATGTTTTCCCCTCTTGCAGGTTGATAGCACATTTCTAACATACACCATAAATCACAAAGCCATACTCATGCAATTGAGTGAGATGAAATTGTGTGAAGGCACACAAGATCTAAGATCTAACAAGATAATCCAAAATGAGCAAAGAAATCACACATCTATCATTGTTGAACAATTGAACAACTCAAATGCCAAAAAAAAAGATTGATTTTGATTTAGTTTTAAAATTCCACAACTTCTAGTAGGTTAACACACTAAAAATTGTGTATAGCATTTGTCTATAATGTAAGAAAAGAAGTTTTTGAACCCTTAGTTTCAAAAATAAATCTACATATATAGTTTTTACATCCAACGTTGCTAATCTTGTGGCTAGGGTTATGAAAAAAATAATTGGGTGCTCTAGAAATGAAAACTAAGTCAAACTTGAATTAAACTACTATATAACTACATCCTAACTGAGTCTACTCTATTTCATAACTCATGCAAAAGCTAGGTGCTTTATTTCTAAGCTAAAAATAAAATAAAATAAATTGTGACCCTAAAATTGCAATCAAGAACTCCAGTTCACATGACACATTTTGGGAATGATTTATAAGGTTTTATTTGCTTCCTATGTGGTCTCATTTGCATGGAATGATGTTGGAGTTCAATCAGCAACTAAATTTGAGAGTTGGGAACATAAAAAACCATGAAATATAGCTTGGACTCGACCCAAAACTATTATTTTCTTATCAAATGTGTGATCAAAACCCGTGATCACGATGAATTACTTGGAAACATTCTCAAAATCTTATTTGAATCATTAGTTAGTGCAAAACTTCTAAAACCTCATGTGTTCCATCCCCTTCAGGTCAAAATGTAAGAGTTCTCTTCACAAATAAGCAACTTCATTTGGAAAGGCTTTTGCAAATGCATAATTCACATCATTCAATTCCTCTAAATTTGGAGTCTTCATGTACTTGATTTTAATTGCCTGTGTAAACCCAAACTCCCTTATTTTCCTTTTCAATTCTTTTATTTCACTAAATTTTGCCGGTATCTTCACTATTTTAACTTTCATTAACACTAAACTATCAATACTCTCCTTGGTGCACAACTTGTGCAAATTCTTCATGAAATCTTGTATGATAGCCATTGGCTTGTTAACCTTATCTAGTATTTCACAAAATGAACAATAAAATGTGTCAATAAACTCCTTTGTTGTTTTTAGAACCTTAGTTGTGGTCTCATGATGCTGCAATATTGTATCCTTGATCTTCTTGTAAGGTGAAACAACTAACTTAACAGTCTTAATCCATTCTTAGGGTAAAGCTCTTTTCTTTTTATCAATTATAGTTGCATGGAGCAATTCTTATTCACTTTAAGCTTTATTTTAGTCGAAATTGGGATTTAATTCTCCTACATAAGAATAGCTTCCTCTATATTGGTGTTTGTACCTTCTCCTCTCAACATTTATTCTAATAAGCTCAATTTATCACTGATGAAATGATACTTTTTAATTACTGTTTTAATCACATCCTTTCCTAATAACTTGAGGGATTATTTCAATTGAGTAGTTTGTTGTCAAAAATTCATCAACATCCTAAAGTCTCGTGTCCTTAGTTAGGGATGCTTACAAACTCATTGTAGGGGTAGTTGAATCTATCGACCCCACAAGATGGTTGATGTATTTCTTAAGCTCTTCCTTTGTCATTCCATCTTTCTACATTATTCAAAAAATGTGTCTATTGCTCAAGATACAAATAATACTTTTCTCCATCCCTAGTCAATGTACTAAGATCAATCCCCTACATACGATAATCCTTTGCTTGCAACTCATCTTTTGTCTTGTCTGCTAGGGAATGAATATTTGAGCCCTTTAGTTGTCTTGTTCATCCAGTATTATATATGACACCTTTCTTGCTTTCTTCTTCTTACTCTAAAGTGTCCTCAAAGCTTCTTCTAACATTGATAATTCCTCTTCTCTTAGCTCCTTATGTTTTCTTTGTCTTCTTTGGATAGTATGGGTCACCCAAGTAGGGAAGTGTCCTAATACAACACTAAGTGACTTATCTTGTCCACCACAGGTTTCCTCTTCTTCATTACAATCTTGGTGAATCTCCTCCTCTTGGTGATATTGGGGAACTTCTTCTTCATGAAGTTTTGTACGAACTTCATATTCTCCATTATTTTGTTCATGATTTTCTTCTTGTTGTTGCTCCTATTATTATTTATTACCTTGATGAAGGTCTTCCTCAACTTGCTTCTCATCATTCTCATTGCCTAATTCATTCTCTTGTTCAAGAGCTTCTATTTCTTCTTCTTTTTTTGATGGTGTTTCATCAATTATGTTGACCATGTCAAGTTGGTCTTGTTTGGCTAAAGCTTTTTCTTTCTCAACTTGAGCTAATGAAGAAACACCTGTGTCTTTAGGTGGTGATGGAGGCTTCTTCAAAGAATTTATATCCTCATCTATATCAATGGCTCATCATATTCCTATTTAGGAAGAACTCATATCCTTGATCTCTTCTTCCTATGAAGTTATTATTCCACTTCTTCCTCTTCCTTTGAAGATTCCATGTATATTTTCCTTTTAGGTCCTTTTTTCAATCTTCTATAACTTCGAGGTTGTTAGAGTGACTTTTAACCCTCATCTTTTTCTTTTTGGAGCTCTACATGTTATTCCAACTCCTTTTCAATAGTGGATGTGGTGGTAGTTGGCCTTGCAGGGCCTATAGGTTTTGAGGTCCCTATTGATCCTATTGAAGAGTATGGTTTCTTCTTCTTTGAAGTTCTTATTTATCGTTGATCATGTTGAACTTCTATTTGAGGCACATCATAAATTTGGTATGAATTCTTAATCCACTCCTTCATCCATTGGACCATAGCCTTTTCATGTTCATCCATTCCACAACCTCATCAATAGAGTGATCTATATTGAATTTAGGAATATTAGAAATTCTATTTGGTTCATAAGAGGGATACAACCTCTTTTCATCATCTTCAAGACCTTTAGGAATCATTATACCTACATCTTTATTAGTTAAATCAAAGTTCAATTTGCATAAATACGTTACTCTCACCTCGTAATCGTCAACACAATTTTTCAAATGGTCTACCACTTTAGGCTCATGTTTGAAATATTCCCTAATAATTTGGATGATCTTACCAATTGGATCAAATCTATCCCTAATCACTAATAGAGATTGCATAGAGTATGTTGAAATCTCTAGCTCCAATGCCTCAACATTCTTCATGTCTAAGAAAGCATCTGCACCTATCTTAATTGGAAAGGTCAAGCAAGACTTGTGATTGATTACAATTATCTCATGTGCTTAACCAAGTTATCTACATAGTTCCAAAACAATCAGTTTATCACAGGGATACCTTGGTAGCTTGTAAGGTTCCTTGTTGTAGCTTACTACCCTTATATTCATTATTGTTTTAAAGTGGATGAAATAGCTACCAAACCTTTGTATCTCTATTGTTGTTTCTACTAAAATTCTCTTAGTAAAATCATTCTCCGATGCTCTGATGATTTCAAAAGTAAAAGTATCATTGACAACTATATATTGTTTAATATTTATTTCAAGGGTTAGCTAAGGATAATCCATTAAAAATCTCAATTTTGGATCCTTCAATGAACCATTCTTGATCAAGATTGGGAAGGTGGCCTACGTATCAAGAAGATAAACCAAATGTGAGAACATGTAGAATTTTGCATTGGACTAAACTCTCAGTACCTACTCGTGTAGGCAGACACTTATAATAGTGCCCCAATCTACATGTTCTTTCCTTGCAATGATGGTCTTCATGAATAACAAAATCTAAGGATGAAAGTCCTTGATATTTGGTAATTCTACTACTCTACTTAGAAGAGTAATTGTTGGACACACCACATGACTAAGAGATGGGGGTGAATCAATTTCAACTTCAAAATAATTTACTTCTAAAATTTTGAACTTCAAACCACAATTAACTTATTAATTTACACATATAAAACATGAAAGTACAAAGCACAACATACACAAGAACGCCATATTTACATGAAAATCCCTAAATAGGGAAAAACCATGGTGAGAATCACACTCACAATATAAATAATAGATTACATTTTTTTAGGCTCAAGGTCAAGGAGCTCACTACTCTTGATAGGACTTGCAAGACTCAGGTGCACAACCTTAGGGCAAGATATAAAGAACTACACAACCTACCAAAAGGAACTCATTGTCTTCTAGTAGGTACAAGGAAATAATGAATTGTAATGAAAAGGATCTCCTGAGCATGAAATTATCCTTGAACCATTGTGTCAAGTGAACAATATCATAGCAAACATCTCTGACGTCATTCAATATCTTATCACATTGTCACACCAAAGATATGATCATCAAAGTTGATCACAAACTAAAATTTGCACTTCTACTACTTCAATACCATTCACACCCAATTCACAACAATCCACACACATTCCACACCACAACTCATACATCCTCACATCTATATATACAACATTATTCGTCAAAACTCCCAACTATATCAACCGCATATAAAGTATACATGAATCACATTAAGTTGGCCACCCATACCAAAAAAACACAATGTGGTCTGTAAACAAATAAAATTGGCTATGAGCAATTAAATAAATATTCTATATTTATTTAATAATTATTCTTCTATTAAATAGTTAATTTGAAAAGATTAATTTATTTAATTCATTTCATATTCTTCTATTAATTAATTTAATTGAAACATTTTATTAATTAATCATTTAACTTTTCTTCTAATCAATTAATTAAATATCTAATGTTTAATTATTCTTCTATCCACTATCTTATAGTCTTCTCAATTAAAAATTATTTAATCTCCCTTTTTCAACTCACCCTCATCTCCACATCACTTCTTCTTTGCCAACTCATCCATCATGTGGCTAAAGATATTAGTATTTTTAATATTAATATGCATCATTATCTTCAACATTCATTCTATTCTTCAAATAATGTGTACGTACACACATTCCTCAACCTTCATATATTCTCTCCAACCTTCCTACATCTTTGGAATAAGTTGAGTCCACTTGTCCTCTTATCCCTAAATCTTCTCCAACTATCCTATATTCTCTCAGTCTTCTTCTTAGTCAAGGTGAGATGAATAACACTTGGATTCTCCTTCCACCTTTTCCTCCATCACGTAGGTGTAGGAGGAACATCTTCCACCTTTCTCTCTCACATCTCAACCTCTTGCTCATAGCCATCCAAATTGCAAGATTTAATCATGACCGTTGATCTCTACCACCTAAGCTTATGCACTCAAAAATCTATAAATAGAGGTCTCCTAAGCCATTTTTAAAACTAATAGCTAATCTTATAGTCATTCTAGGAGTCTTTATCTTTGCATTCGTGATTTCACGTGCTTAGCATTTTTAGAGTTGTTTTTGAGCAACTTAGCATAAATCATTATCATTAGTTTAGCTTTGCATATCATATCAATTATCAGTCCATTCCACACTTGCCATCTTGGAAGCTACCAGTGCTTGTCTGAGAGCAAAATCATCTACAACCAAGAACAATGGGGTTAGAACACAATGAGACATAATCCATGAAGGTATAACAATTTCATTTGCTTTTTCATTTGATGTTGTTTTATTGGTTGAAGCTTGAGTTATATTTGCATGATAGAAGTTAATGAGTTTGTAGGTTTAATCTCTAAGGTACAACTTAAGTGGATACATGGTCCACTTTAAGAGATAAAGGGGACCCAAATACATCACAACACATCTTCTTAAGTGGATTCCAATGAATCACACATGCTATAATATCATCCAAAGATGATATCAATCATAACATTTAGAAACAATGAAACATGTTAACCAATTGGCCAAAAAACATCACCCTATGTAAGATACTCAATGCATATCTACACATGCAATGGTGAGACCCTTATAAATATTCTAACACAACCTTCAAAGAATATCCAGACCAAAAGAGTATGATCCAAATAAGATAAATAAACTAAGTTAACTAGAGACCAAATTGTCGACAACACTAAAAATTTAACAACATAACGTCACTTGCCACACAAACCAGCACTAGAGATATGAATTGGAGCACTGCACAACCCATGTGAACATTTCCACCAAACTGCAACACATGAATCGACATAGCGGAGCAATACAAAACATTCTCTGAACCAATCCTGATAGACAACCTCATTGTCGGCAAACCGCCACAACAAAATACACCATTTGAGCAACCAAGGAATTGAAAACATGATAGTGCATCATCCATAAAACAAAAACATTATATCCAAATCCACAGGTCAGCAACATTAAGAATCCAAGGAACACAAATCATTCCTCCATGAAAAAAATTAAATATTATTTCTTGCATTTTAAAACTATTGAACACACAACAGGACTAAGAGGGGGGTGAATCAATCTGGAAATTCAAAACAAATTATTAATAAACACCATCAACTAACATAGTAGTAACAACTCAATCATCAACCATAAACACATGAACACCAGATTTACGTGGAAAACCCAAACAGGGAAAAACCACAGTGAGAATCTAACTCATAATATGAATATGAATTATTACAAAGTTTTAGGCTCATTTCCAAGGAGAAACAACACCTAATAGACTTGCAAGGCTAAGGCACGCTGCCTTAGGGAAAGATACAAGGACTTGCATAATCGAGGCTCACTGCTTTAGAGCAAGATACAATCTACTGCCAAAGGAATCATTGTCAATCAACAACGAAGGAAATAGTAGAACTAAAACTAAGAAGGATCTCCTAAACATGAAATTATCCTTGAACAACTAGATCAAGCGACCAACTCATGAAAAACATCTCTAATAATCACCATTGTCACAACACATTGCCTCACTGAATATATCACCTTCAAAGCTTTGAATTTTACACTTCAATCTCAAATCTACTTGCACATCATTCACATACTTCTCATCAATTTACATGCAATCCATCATAAAACTCCAATGACACTCCTTAAATATGAGATAGATCATTGAAAAACTTAATCTAGGGTTGGCAAAAACAAAATAAGCAATATTACACAAAATAAGCCACTTGGACCAAAAATTTAAAGTGGTCCACTCCAAAAGAAGGAGCAAAACAAATCACATCACAATACACCCTTCCAATATGAATCCAATGACCCACACACGCTAATATATTCTCCAAAGATGTTACCAAACATAATGTGTAGACTTAGCAATCAGTTGGCCAAAGAACATCTTTTGACGTGAAATACCTCATGTGAATCTCCACATGCCATGGTGAGACCCATAACAACTTATTAATACATCCTCCAAAGTATTTCCAGATCAAAATAATATGATCCAATCAATATAACTGAATCAGACACACTAAATCATAACACGACTAAAAATCCTGAATATAAATCATCAAAGCTCTCTTGCAAAATAAAGAAACCACTAGAGAAGCAAAACTGAGAATACTACATGAGCCATTAAAACACATCCACTAAACCACAATGCAATCTACAACATATCCAAAGGCCACAAAACACTTTTCAGACTATCCTAATAGACACACTTACTGTCAAATAATATAAATAACTATATGAATCAAAATGCCATAACCAACACCAAAAGTATTAAACTCAATTTGCAATACAAAACACAACTACAACAACAAGGAATGTATTCAGACCAGAATCCATATAGATAACCAGGTTTGGCATTAATGACAATCATACGAGCTCATACTTTCAACAAAAACTTCTACTACTGTAGCCTTCTGAAAACACCTCATACTAACTCAATATCACCACCATAAAACATAACAACATTTGAACAATCATCTTCATACCATATACAACATCCACACAACTAAACAACTGGCACTATCTCTACACTTCTTCACTTTTTCACAATACTAACTGTGATGTCAATGACAAAGATCAAACAAGTTTGACATCAATGAAAAATACAACTTAACATAACTCAAGTTTCTAACATTCTCCCCCTTTGTCATTGATGGAAAAAATTGTACCACTAGTAGAAAACAACTCTTCATTTTACTAAATTCTCTCCCCATTTGACATCAAGGACAAAGGGCACACTACTACAAACAATAAATTATCTCCCCTTTTCTATTTGATTCTCTCTTCCCCTTGAGGGAATAACTCTGATAATTGCAACACTTCTCTTGATAGGGATATCTTCCCTCTACAACCACTCTCCTACAACCAAGTTTACTCAACCTTCAATGCTTCTCCTAAGAGTAGAAGCCACAACAATCCAGGAGACAAAGGATAATCTTTGAATCTCCCCCTAAAAAGATGCACCACTTCTATGCATCTAGTTTGAAGAAGGAGGGGAAATACCCCTATCTGTTGCTGGAGATACTCAAAAGTATCCTTTGTCCATGCCTTAGTGAAAATATCTGCAATCTAATCTTTTGTAGGTACATATTTTGACTTGTCTTCCTTCTCTACAACCTTCTCTATTAAGAAATGATATATGATAAAAAAAAAATGCTTAGTTCTTGAATGCATTACTAGATTCTTTGAAATGTTAATTGCACTTGTATTATCACACATAATAGGAATTTCCTCATCATACATCACCTTGATATCTCTATGATTTCGTTTCATCCACGTGTATTGAGTACAACAAGATGCTACTACAATATATTCTATTAAATTATAGTAGATAATGACACTAAATCCTACTTCTTTCTCAACCAAGAGACCAATCTGTCTCCCAAGAAAAATGCACCACCACTTGTACTTCTTTTGTCATCAACACATTTGGCCTAATCAACATCTATGTATTCTTTCAAAGTGCAATCATCATTCTTCTTATACCATAAACCTAAATCTAGAATCCCTTTCATATATCTAAATATCCTTTTCACTACTTGATCATGTGCTTGCTTTCAATTAGCTTGATATCTGGCAACCAAATAGGCAACATGCATAATATTTGGTCTTGAAGTATTCAAATACAATAAGCCTCGATTCATAGATCTATATTGTTTATGATCAACATCCAAAGATCCATCAGCCTTGCTTAACTTACAACCAGTAGTTATAGGGGTTGCAACTGGTTTACAATTCTCCATGTCAAACTTATTCAACATCTCCTTGATACATCTAACTGTGTAACTTGAAGACCAAGGAAAAATGACATCTCATGTATCATTGACATCTCAAATTCCTTCTACAAACTTCTTACAAACCTCATCATCTCTACCCAAAATAATTAGTTATCAACATACACCTCAACTATTAACAGTTTATCACTTTTGACCTTGAAATAGAGATTACTATCTGTGGTACCCTTCTTGAAGTTATCCTACAACAAATACTTATCCAACCTTTCATACCAAGCTCTAGGAGCTTGCATGAGTCCAAAAAGTGCCTTCTTGAGTCTACAAACCATATCCGGATCCTCTAACAACTTAAACCCATCTAGTTGTTCAATGTATACCTCTTCTTCAAGTTCTCCATTCGAGAATATTGACTTAACATCCATCTAATATACCTTAAAGATCTTATATATGCAAAAAATACAAGAAACATTCTTATAGCTTCCATCCTAGCTATTAGAGCAAATGTCTCCTAAAAATCCATACCTCCCTTGTTCCTTGTGACTTTTCCATCTTCATTCAACTTGTTCTAGAACACCCAATTTTTTATTATCACATTCTTGTCTACCAGTCTAGGTACTAGCTCCCATGTTTGATTCTTCTCTATCTCCTCTTCCACTGCCTTTATCCAACTTCCATCTTTGCTAGCTTCTAAATCAGTCTTTGGGTTCAGCTAAGATAAGAAACAATAATTTTCTTTTACACTAGTTTTTGCAAGTCCTCTTCTTGTCTGAACTCCTTTATCTTTGTCTCCAATGATCTGATCTTTTGAATTATTCTTTTGCACATACTTTGCAAGAGTCTTAGTTACTTGTTCATGTTCTTTTTCTTCTGCATATGTCTATTCTTTATCTTTTGGAGCTTCCTTCTCTTTTGTAGTAATAGGGATAACTTCTATTTTAGTCTCAGGTTTAGGTACAGTCACAATTTGATTCCATTCCTCACTAAATTTAACATTTATACTCTCCACAATCTTATTCAATCTCTTTTTGTAACACTGATATACCTTGCTTGTTGTAGAATATCCAAAAAATATTCCTTCATCTGACCTTACATCAAACTTTTGTCAATTGACACTCATCTAGTGGCTTCTGATGGTTTATTATTGGTTTAGGGTTGTCATTGATGGCAACTCTTCATGATATTCTCATTCGGTAATCACAGATCTTGATATCCAGAAGCGGACATCAATCGATAGCCAGTTAACCGGTATTTCAGGTTGTATAGAGCAGTTTTGATCTGGAAGCTTTCTGGTGATTGCGGTGTTATGAATTATGTATGGGATGATTGGGCTGACATAGAAACATCATTTTATCATCATTTTGGTGATCCACGTTTATCTTTGGTGATCAGGTCAATATGACATATGACTACACGTTACATTAGCAGGCCAAGTTGATAAATGATCTATTTTGTGATTGTGGATATATAAGACCGGTGCAGAAGAAGATCTTTTTGGTATATGGTATGATGGTATGCGAGCGAGTGGTGATCGAGAATCCATTGGCATAGTAGTTTCACGTGCGCATTCTTGATCTGGTTGTTGACTGAGATAGAGAACAGGGCAGAACAGAGCAAAACAACAAAGGTGATACAGTCCGAATATTTGGCACTTAACCAGAACTCATCCAGGCATTGTAGATGCTATTTTGGAGTTCATTCATTGTAATACATCACTGTAATTGATTTGTAAGGCAGTGAGCCTTCCGGGGTTGTAGCCCTTATTGTAAATGAGTTGTAAGATCTAGGCAATGTGCCTGAATGCAAGTGCATTCCCCATATTGTAATATTGTTTTGCTACTGGCCATACTGGAATTTAATATTGTGGGTTCAAATCCCACTGTGGTTTTTCCCATTTGGGTTTCCATGTAAAAATCCCGATGTTATGATTTTGTGGTTGGTTTCTTTGTGTTTCTGCATTTCAGTTTCATGTGTATGCTTTTGGTGGTTCAAAGTTAAGTTAGAAAATTTCCTAATCGGTAGATCACTGATTCACACCTCCCCCCCCTTCTCAGTGATCCCTGATTCCAACACAAACTTTCCTAAATCTTCCTCATTTCTCCTTATGTAGCACTTTCTTCCAAAGATTATGAAATACTTGACTATAGGAGGTCTTCCAATCCATAGTTCATAAGGTGTCTTTGTGTGATTTACTCTTACTTGTACCATGTTAAGAATATAAACAACAATATGCACAACTTCTTTCTAATACACATTAGGCAGGTTAGCATCCTTTAACATAGTTCTAGCCATCTCAACAACAATTCTATTCTTTCTCTCAAAACTTCATGTGGAGCATGCTCCTATGAATTATTTTTGCCAATTTAGTCAGTACTTTCCTTTGGCTTATCTAGCATGTTTTTATTGGTATATGACATATGTTATTTATTTACTTTCCATAGTATTCCTCTCTAGTGGCCACACTTAGCCATTACTTTGGATAATATAGCTTCTCGCCGCCTTTCATATCTTTTGAAACTCTCTATGTTTGATACCACCATTGAGACCTCCATCTTCATCTTGCATGCTCCTTCATAAAACAACCATGACTTTGACCATGTGCCCTTTCACATAATAGGGGGATTACTCCATTTAAAGAAATTCAAATTACTTTTCCACTACCAACATATTTATCCAAATTAAAAGGTCATAAAGAAACTTGTGATGAATAGGTGTACAAAACTTAATTAGAGCTTCTTTCATTGATAAAAAAGGTTGTCACAACAAATTGAAGAATTTATGAAAAAATAATTGCAATTTTCACAAATATATCCATGGCACAAGTATATATTAGGTCTATAAATATTATTCAACCAACAATTCAAAGCTCCAAGAAACAAAATATTGGTGCTCACTTTATTGCTATAAAAGTGTTTGCCTCATTTTTCACTTCAAATTTTCCCTAGTTATCAAACTTGCAAGCATCACTATGTATTGAGTTCCACTATCTTGATAACCTAATTAAGTTTGTTGTCCTTGGTCATAAATGCCAAATAGTCAACTTTAGGTATCAAATTTCTTGTCAAACTCAAGTCATTGATTTTCATCTATAGTCACAAAATGTCATCAAAAAAATTCCGCACCAAATTGTCGTACATCCTTATCTTGGAAAATATTGTACCTAACCAAACTTTATGTGAAATTGTTGCATTTAAATTATATAAAGTTGTTTATCAATTTTAAGTGCTTGAAATAAAGGAGATTCATTCTTTTATTAAATCCTAATATTATAAGCAAGTGTGTGTTACACCAATTCATAGAAATAATTAAATCTAGAGATCCATTTGAGTTGGGATAAAATCATTTTACAATGATAACTATATCTCCATGATGCACAATGTGACAAATTAGTCACAACCAAATTCCTTCTCATTTGAAACATATTAATTTGAAATTTTCAAAGAAGTGAGATCAAAATGGACTTATAGAGTCCCATGGGATCATTTAATTTGAGGTGCTCACTTTTGCTTGAAAAATGTGCTTCCAATTGAAAGATATTAAACTAATCCTTTCTTCAAAGTTTGGGCATTTTATTGAATTAGCAAGTTCTCAGAACTTCAAAATCAACCTTTGATTATGTCTTCAATATCAAACCATTAGGAGGTGTCTAGGACCTAAATGCATTAAATATGTAAGGAAATTCTACTTCAGTCCATCTTTCAGGGTAAAGATTCAATATGATTTATTTAAATGAAAGGGATGGATATATGAAGAGTAAATAGATGGCAAAGAGACAACACACAACCATCAAATAGTAATAGTTTTGAAACTATAGATGGTGAGAGTTTTTCTGACAATGCTGAGTCTCATAGAGATAAACAAGAGAAAATGAATTCTCTCGGCAAATACATATTGGACTTCAGTAGCATTGATCAAATAGAAAAAGGGAAACTCTTTAGGACTTGATTCTAGCTCTAGAGAAGAATATCCAGTTTTTTTACTTGAAGATATCGAAACATCTTGCAAGTTTAAAGTAGATGATCAATTTGTAGCATCTTGTGCTATGAAATATCTTGAAGAGGCACCATCTATTAAAGAAGCTTGCAAGGTTTTCCAAGGGATCAAGACAACTTCTTATAAAAATATTTTTATTTCAAAAGCTCACCTTCTGAAGGCTGAGGTTGACGAATTCTTGAAGGAAATGCATTACATCTATGAAGAAGAATTGTTTGATTCATTTTTTCTTTCAATTGTTTTTTTTATCTTGATGATGGTTTATGAGTGTGATCCAAAACAAATGTTGATATAAAAACTCTTACATAGTTAAATAAAAAAATCAATTACAATAAACAACATAAACTATGAAAATATGATAAATATAATCATCTGAACAACTCCATCAAAGATATGTGAATAATGAAGAAGTGTGACGTTGAATGGTCATAATTCTACCATATTAGAGGAGAGTAGGGACATATTAAGTAGATTTAAGTCTGTAATCGAAGATCACAACCAAACTTACACTGAGATCATTCAAATAGTCCAATCTAAAAATAACTAACAGTATTCCAAAGATTGGATCATGAGCACCTTGAGAACCAATTAAAGTCTTGGTTCTATACTAATTATTGTATGTGGTGTGAGATAATGGTAAATGCAAAGGGTGTTTGGATTACTTTAGATTCACTGGTAGGATTAGTTCGACTAAAAGATGGCTCCTAAGGGGGTGACTCTAAACGCATTGCTTGAGATCTTCAACAAACTATGGACTTGTCTATTTGAAATCAGAATTTGAGAGAATTTTTTTAAAAAAAATCCTGGGACAAATATGAAGTTATGGGATATTAAACCACGCTATAGATAGTTTACTTGGAATAGTTGGCACAAGGGGAGGCACTCCATTGATCACTTCAAAAGGATTTTGGGTTGGAAAGTGTAGCTCTCTCAAAATCTGATCCTAAAATCAGAAATGATGCAAGGAGGACCATATCACTAGTTTGAGGGCATATGGGTATGGGAGGACTCCTCACAAATTGCTTGTTTCAAATTTAGATAACCTTTCTAGAGCATAAGGTGACTAGACAATGATGAAATACATCTGAACACTTACATACATCTATAGGCACATGCTTACAACCCATGTAGGATGCTAGGATGGTGGTTTACTAATCAACCTTGAGTAGAAATATATCTTTTCTTAAATAAGTCCATTTTAATAATGTTTTAACTTATTTTATGAGTAAAATATTGTGCAAGGAGAAGTGATAAGATTTTTTTATTGTAACTAATCTCAAAGAATTAGTTATCTTCTCAAAAAGACGAAAACTCTATAAATATGAAATCTAGATACAAAAGGAAGATTCTTTTTTATCTTTTCATTTAGAGAGTTTTGTAAGAGGGGTTTGAACATCTATAGATGTCTAATGGCAATAGACTACCTTTTCAACACAACCATTAGACAAGGATTTAAATTGAGAAACCCTATGTTCTCATTTCAATGAAGAATTGAAGGAATGTCTCATAAATTCGTGTCTAACTTTTTCTCATGTGTTGAAATTTTTCTTTATGTTTTAATATGTAATACTTCTTTGGTGATTCTCTTATATGCATAGTTGCATCTCTAAGTGATAGGAAATAAAAAATATTATTAGGCTTTTAGTTATTAACATATTCATCTTATGTTTAATGTATGATCCATTCCTCATTTTCCTTGCATGTTGGAAAGGGGTATTTACCAATCTTATCACTATTGCGGTAGTCACAAACTATTGAACTTTGTGTCCTTGTTTGTTTTTTCTCACTTTTATTCTAAGTTTGTTCTTAAGAAGTCTAGATGATTTTTTATGTCTCTCGGATCTAGGGTTTCTTTATATTTTCCACTTTTCTTTTTTTGTGTCTATCTTGCTTTCACATACCCCAAAAACTCAAATTGGAATCATACAAAGGAGATGAACCTCTCAAACATAGAAGAAGATCCCTAATCTAATATCAGTCTCTCCAATCATTGAAACATGTATCGATGTTGGGTGAGTAAGAACTATTTGTAGTCAAATATTACAACAACAAAACTATTTACTAACCCAAAGTCATGCAAATAACTAATAGAAAATGCTAAGAAAATGTAAAATATACATATATACAAATCATAAACATAAACATGTGCTTGGATAAAGATTAATAAAAGAAAAAATAATTATGTAGAGATAATTATGTATATAACTTGTAATCGTCTCACTCATTCATCAATTTACCATAACTTCTTCTTCTTCTCAAGTTGTCCCCACATTATTACATTTGAGGTTTTATAGGTGCTTTACCCCTAGTGTAATAGAATTTTAAGTTTAAAATAAAAATAATTTTTTTTTTACAAAATTGGCTATCACTTAAAAAAGTGACTATCGCTTATAAAGCTAACTTTACATGCAAGATTCAAATCTATTAACACTTGCACTATCAACAAAATATCACACAAATTATGTGATTGACATATTTGGTGCCAACATCTTGGTCATGTGCAAGCGTAGATTGATTCAACAACTTTGGAACAATGATAGAAGACAATAAGCAAGCATGCATGGATGCCCAAGATGATGTATGCTTTGATGGTGTTGCTTTAGATGTATGCTCTATGATAAAGCTTCTTCATACTCATTTATAATTTCAAAATGGAATAATGATATCCTTACGCACAACATAACATACAGATTCACACAAACATGCACTAATTTGACTTACAACTAGTGAAAAAAGGTCAAATGAATTTAATTTGTATTTCAACATTTTAAAGTTTGTGATCTAATATGCTCGTGTGAAAATGATCCTCTTTAACTCTATGCCAATAGATTTGACCAAGGTAACCAATATAAAATATAGACATTGAAACCAATTCATAAGAATAAATGACAAAAGAAACATGCTAAAGTGGTATAATAAACTTAATTTAGTAAAGTAATATGTGATTTGTAAACTTATTCTTGAAGTAAAAAGTTCTAATAAACCCAAAACATAAGAACAAAAAGAAAACATAAATATATAATTTTGATGGAGGTCCACAAAGTAGTTTTTGCCACCCGATACGGGGCACAAGCCAATAGACTAGGACACGATCCCGACCTCATCTCTTATGATGTCGGAGCCTTGCGCTCAGCAAGACTTGATCTCCCATTGACATAAATATACAATTTGACTTTATCTCCCATTGACATAAATATACAATTTTCACCCATATAATATTATATATAAAACTGAAATCTTCTTCATCCCCGTCTGTCGATCAAGAGAACGGGAGATTTCAAGTGAAACTCTGCTCAGTACTCGTTTGTTGATCAAGAAAACAAGACATTCGCAGTCATCAATGGCTTCGCTGTGCAGACTTACCTACGCCCTTCGTAGGCTTCATTGTACATTTCCCCCTGCTTGCTTTTCAATCCTCAACACATCTTCATCCTTCCCAGCTCAAAATTCAGCAACTCCCACTTTATCGCCGCCATTACAGAGCTATTTTACTTCGTGCACCTCAGCAAACACAAACCCCTCATGGAAAAATAAAAATATCCGTGGTTACGGCATTGCAGTGGCGGCACAAACCCCAATAAAAGTGGGCGACAGGCTTCCAGAAGCAACGCTTTCGTATTTTGATAAAGAAGGGAATTTGCAGACAGTTTCGACTTCGGGACTGGCCACCGGCAAAAAAATTGTGTTATTTGCCGTGCCGGGAGCTTTTACGCCTACCTGCTCGCAAAAGCATGTCCCTGGATTTGTCGAGAAGTCAGATCAACTGCGTGCTAAAGGCGTCGATTTGATTGCTTGTGTTTCTGTCAATGATGCCTTCGTGCTTAAAGCTTGGTCGGAATCCATCGGGGTCGACGGAGATAAGTTGCTCGTGCTTTCAGATGGAAACCGGCATTTCACGGATGCTATGGGAGTCGCCGTCGATTTAAGCGATAAGCCTGTTGGTCTCGGCGTGCGTTCACGCAGGTATTCGCTGCTTGCAGAGGATGGCGTTGTGAAAGTTCTTCATTTGGAAGAAGGGGGTTCATATACCATAAGCGGGGCAGATGATATACTTAAAGCCCTTTGAAATGATTCTGTTAACTGTTGAGCTGTTTCTCTGATGGTTATGGTTTCAAGGATTTGGGATCTCCAAGGTTAGGGTTTCCAAACCCCAACGATTACGGCTAGGGTTTTTAGGGTTTATGATCTCAAACCCCAAGGATTAGCAATAGTTTTTTATGGGTTTATCATCTCAAAGCCCGAGGATTAGCATTATTGTTTTAATTATGAGCTTCAAACCCTCCAGAATTAGGGCTTTACTGGTTTAAAGAAAACCTTTGCGGTTTCAAGGGTTACCAGGGTTTTGCTCGAGGAATTCCACTGGTAAGCTGCTTTGGAGTTTTATATTCTTCAGTTCTATGCTTGGATTTGCTCATCTTTTTAAGTTTTACAGTTTCGAGGTTTTTAGATTTAGCAGTGACTTAATTGTATTGTGCATTTTACTTGCTCTGAAATGAGGGTTTCTTTTCTTGAGACAATGTTGTGTAAGTGTTTAACAGAGAATTGGAAGAAATAGCATTTTAAATTTTAAAAGACTATGATGGCATATGCGTTGTAAGTTGTTTTTGTTAGCCCTACCTTACTGAAAAAAACAAAACATATACAGTTGAATTTAGAAACAGCTGTGTTGTGAAAAATTGATATCACAAGTTAAACTGGAATATATTATCATGCCTGATTATTTTTGATTCATTGTTAAAACTAAATCAATTGAATTTTGTTAAATGTTTTCAGCCAAAATGACACTTTTAAGATCTTAGAAATTTACAGTAGACTCTGGCTACTGTTGTTTTTTATTATTTTGATTACAGTATATTGTTCAACGAAATAAGTGGTCCCAAGTTATTATCAAATCTGCAGCAATCTCTGACTAAATATGGCAAAGATGCATCTTTCTTCTTGCTGATGTAACATAATATAAGAGCTTACATGGTGTTTTCTGTATGGGGGATTGTTATATATTGAGATAATATAAGACTTTTAGAATCAATATTATATAATATTAGAGTTTGAATTAAGAATTCACATGAAAAAATAAAAAATAAATCAATTAAATTTTATTAGCAATATGTATATAATAAATACAAGATTTTTTTTAAAATAAGGTTTGGTGGTTGTTTATCAGTTACAAAACATAAGAATACAAGTTCTAGAATCATTGTATATTACAAATTATTGTCATGTAGGCAATCACATAGTTTCTTAAATCTTTTCATCCAAAGGTGTTTCACTCAAAAACTTTCATATAAATCGAATTATCAGTTTCAATTTGCAATTAAAAAACTTATTTAATGGTTTGACTGAAACCTTTTTGCTTGAAATTATATTTGTCATGTAGATGTTGTAGTTTTGGGAAAAAATATCACACTCAAAACCATTTAGGTGTTTCACTTGAAACCATTTTGTTGGTCAAAATTGGGACACAACTTTGTGCTTTTACCTTATGTTGATCCAGTAATTTGGTGGTTGTTCCTCTTGGCGAGCCATAGAATTGCTTGACTTGTGGCATTTTCTTTTTTTGAAGACGTGTTTTTTTTTTAATCAAACGAAGGCTACAAGTGTTTGTCTCCTCATTTTCCCATGGTTTAAAAAATAAATAATAGATGGTCTTTATAATCCCTCATCTAGGAAAAATGGTTTCAAACAATCTAGAAAACTATTCTAGAGACTAAATGCTCGATTTGTCAAGTGTTTTCTTTGCTAGTGTCTTCCAATTGGCACATATTTGATATGTCTTGGCATTTGCAACCTAAGATCTTCTTTTTTGTGGACAAGTTGAAACCCTTTTGTTTTACTAGCATTTTATTCATGTTCAAAACACTCGGCAATTGATACATGGATTTTTTAGCCTCTTAAAACCTATACTATTCACATTGTGTAATGTCCTAGGATATGGAACCAAATTCTCTATTGAGTTTTCCTATTCATGGCATTCTTTTAGATTAAAGATTCTTTTTGCATTTGAAAGGATAATTTTTTTGCATTTTTCTTCTAATTCTACCATGGATATTGTTTTTCTATTCACTTCAAATTGTTGGTGATTTAATTTAAAGCAAACAATATTACATTGGAACTTCAACATTTCTAGACTCTCTTGGAACTTTGCGGTAACTTCCCATGCAATGTTGTTAGAATTCTATGTTCACCACCATCTCGTGTTAGATCATCTCATTTGGACTATAGGCGCATCTACTCATTATTCTCACATCACCACTTATAAATCTATTGAAGAGCCACAACCCTACCTCTTCACTATCAATGAGAGCAATTTGACTAGACCTTGCTTCTAGCTTAGCCTTCCAACCACCAAACCAATTGGTCTTTTCCTCTACATCACTCCTCAACATACGCTTAATGTCATGGACATGTCCTTCTTGATCAAGGAAAGTTCCCTTGGTTGGTGCTTGCTTTATCTTCACCAATATTTGGTCAAAATAAATCCCAATAAGATAGGACAACAATATTGTTACTCCTTATGAGTGATCCCATGGATGGTTGTATAGGTTTTTAAGGTGAGAGGTGGAATATCCTTAATGCTAGTGTCACCCTTGCAATTTAATTATGTTAGTTTCCATTTATTATTATGTTGTAGTAGTGATTTGATGGTTGTTCCCCTTGTGGGGTCATATAATTGTTTGATTTGTGGCATTTACCCTTTTCAGGGATGTGTTTATTTTTTATCCCAATTTAGTTAGTTTGATGTTGGAGCTTGATCTCATGTTACCCACTTTTTTAAGGAATTGGTTGTATATTTTAATGCATTTTTTTTAATATATTGTATTTTTATCAAAATAATGACATAGTGAATTTGAAAATACCCTTTTGATAGCCCTTTTGAATTCTTTTAAAAGATGCAACATTTGCATACTAACTTGAAACAAGATGTCATTTGTTTTAAACTTGCATATTTTTTAGAGAGATCCAAATCCAAACATATTCAAGTTTGATGCTATCAAATACCCATTTTTGGACTTGCAACACAAGTCCTAATTTTTTCATGTAGTGAAACCAAATATTTTCATTGCTCAAGATGTCATTTGTTTTAAACTTGCATATTTTTTAGAGAGATCCAAATCCAAACATATTCAAGTATGATGCTATCAAATACCCACTTTTTGACTTGCAACACAAGTCCTAATTTTTACATGTAGTGAAACCAAATATTTTCATTGCTCACACCTATCCAAAATGAAGGCTTTTGGTCCCTAAAAGCTTAGAACTCAATGGACAAGGACCAAAGAAACTCTCAATAATGACATGCCACTTCACCTTACACCATTAAATGAACATGAACCAAAATTTATAACACTTTTGTTTAGATGGTTTAAAATATTGCATTGCTTAAACATTTTGAAACTTGTTTAACGTTAGTTTTCTCCAAATGAATACATAATGTACTACCAATCATCTTCTCATGAAGTTTTAGGGCCTCTTGAAGTTACTCCTTAACATGATGGGAATACAACATGAAACTCTATCAACTCTTTCTAACACAATATTTGTTTTCCCTCCAAAAAAAAAGACTATCTTTTAGACATTACAAATATAGACTACCAAAAACAACATCACAAATACCTATAGGATCAAAAACCACCATTATTTCATCAAAAAAAAATAGAATGAATAGATGACTTCAATTTGCATTGTTGACTAACTATCATGTGAGCACCTTCTTTGATCTAACATAAAACTATAAGGCTTAGGCTGCTGAAAAGACTCCGGGCCAAATTTATTAACCAAATATTGAGTAATCAAATAAGAAAGTGTGAACACTAATCCATCAATATATCAAACTACACAGTTGAACCTTGATGGCAATATCATTAATCTTGATGTTAAATAATGAGTCTTATGTGAACAAACCAACTTTTCTAGTGCAAGAAAGTTTCAAATATACCTCTAGAGCGTAATCAATTGTATTTTACACTCTTTATATTCATTGGATGAATTAGTTCTCTCTTTGTAGTATTGAAATTGCATAAAAGTGTCTGTCATTTATAAATTCAACACCATGAATTTCACTCACTTTAGTATCTAATCCCATAGCATATCTTTAAGTTGCACATAGCCAATTACGTTAGTCTTGTACCTAATTCAAGTGTCAAATTTTGTTTATTTTGATAAATTTATCAAATTTTAATCTTTTTGTTAAAATGGTGTGATAATTAAATTTCAATCCTAATGAATAAAGCTAGGGCTCTAAGTTTTCGGAGATGGATAACATGGATGCCCACGAGGAGTTACAAATATCATTTTCTTATTAATATTCTCCATATTATTTGAGATATTTTTGCAATATCATTATGCAAGGGATGTTACAAAAGGAGGTCAAAGTTTGAGAATTATGGAGCAACTTTCTCAAGATAGGCAATGACAATACAAATTAATGCACCCATGAAATGCCTAGAGATGGGAAATTATGCTTAATGGCATTTTATAAAAAAATCTATGAAATGTTAGTCTTTAAGAGGAGTTACTTTCTATTTTGGAGACCACTATCATGTAATTAGTCGTGAGAATGTTAACTGTGGTACTTTGAAACTATATTTAGGCCCATAGTATTGTTTTAAGGTGGATTTTTTAGGGGGTATGATTATTTGTAGGTTCTCTCACACTACTAGAATATTGTCAAACTAAAGAAGATTGCATGAGATGTATTGATGTACTTGTCTTTACTTATTAATGCAAGCTTGATATCTCTTTGAAGGTGGAGTTTTTTCCAAAATGGTTTCTCTAAATATATCATGTCATATTTGTTTGTTGATTTCTTATCATTGTCTAACATAATTATTTATGATCTATTTTATATTTACAGTTAATCACATGTACTTTTAATTGGGTTAATCATATTTGTACACTTTATGCTTATACCATCACCAATATGCATAGTTTTTAGTTTTGATTGAGTGATTTTTTTCCTTGACATTTCAAATCAAATTCCATGATCCATCGTTTCTCCTCTTGCTTTCTACTTCCTAATGATTGATCATAGAGTTTGATCTAAAACATCAAGGAAAAAAATTCACATAGCCAAAACCAAAAACAATGTGTACCACATCACATTTGAAAAAAATCCACTTATATAAATATAATAGAATTTCAAACTAAAATTTAAAATGTATATTAATATTCCACATCAAATAAGAATTCCTTTCACCTCTTAACAATTTTAATATACATTTCAAAATATCATCACAAGAAACTTCAAAATTAAAACTATAGCTCCTTATGAAATCATCTTAGCTGAAGCTAGAGCCTTTCCGGTTGAAGCAGCTACAATGATCAAGCTATTTGAAGAGAACAAAGAAAATGGGAGATCATTGTTGGCCCAAAAGAATGGCAAAGGAAAAGCTAGATAGAAGAAATAACACTTGTATGAAACAAAATATCAAGTGGTTGAGTAGATGGGGAATTAATTTGCATGAATTGACAAATGTGAAAGATGAAATCAAAAAATATGTGAGAGAGAGAGTGTCGTAATGGTCAAAACAACTTGGGAGGAAAAGGGAATACTACGTCAAGCATTTCAATCCCACATGTGAACATCAACAAAAGCATTACATAGAGGTGGATATAAAATGGAAAGCAAAAGTTAAGAACTAGCTCGCACCATCTTAGGTGTGGAATAAGGAGGTGGAAAACACTAATGAGGAGTGGGCTGACAAGGTTTGTCTTCTTTGCACATTTGGGTTATTAGAAACAAAATGGCATTACATCATGGATTGCTCAGCTTATGAAAACATTTGTAGCAAACATGCGGATATTCTAAAAGTTGAGTCTCTAAATACTTTGTTTGAGGATGAAGGAATTGTAAAGATGGCAGATTACCTAGTCAAAATAAATTCACGTTACAGAAGAAACTTAATCAGCAAGGATTAGTGGCCACTTGATGTTTGTGAAGAAACTTAATCAGCAAGGATTAGTGGTCGCTAAATGTTTGCGAAGAAACTCAATCGGCAAGGAGTAGTGGCCACTTGATGTTTGCTTTTAGGTTTTGTTAGTTCGTTAGTTTTTTAACAGTTAATGCGTTGTTTTCAATTAAGAGTCCCATAGAATACTTGACCTCATAGACATCATTAAAAATCTTTATTCGTTCATCATGCTATCTAAGCTAACTCTTTTATTAAAATGAAATATAATATTGGATGCATAGATATTTATTGTAGGATATTTATCTCTCTTCACACTCAGTACGCTGATTCCAGGTCATTACTTATCCTGTAAGGCAGACTTCCCGTGTTTTCTATAATAAAAAATCACTTTCAAACATTAAAATACTCAAAAGCACCTAGCTGCTTCATTAACCTCAACCCCAGCCGCAGAATTTGCATGGTTCTCATGCAACAAACCATTAAAAAATCTGATATAGCAACGCAAAAAGTAAAACACCGTCTTTTAACTACTCTTCTACCGGTCGCCACTGTTTTCTCAGTGGTAGTTTTGACTTGACTGTGCGTTGCAGACACTTTGCTTAGCACTTAAGAAACTTCAACATGCTTTACTCCACTTCCTTCCTATATATGCACACTAAGTATCCAACCAACATATATATACACAATAAGTATCCATCCATTCACTTGTCTGCACTTCGTCTCTCCCAGTTGAATTGAATTGAAGATTGATCACACAAGAGAAGTGAGCAATATCATTATCAGAGATGCCTCCTCCACATCCTGAAGGAGGAGGCGGCGGCGGCGGTGGCCCTGGACCAGGTGGTGGAGGCGGAGGCGGCGGCGGCGGCGGCCCTGGACCAGGTGGTGGTCCTCCTCCAGGCCCTGGATTGTTTGGATTTGTTACTGGCGTTGTTGCTGATGGCCTCCATTTCATCTTCAGAAGACCACCACCACCACCACCACCACCACCTCCTGGCCCCCCTGGGCCTCCTGGTCCTCCTCCTCGCTAGGATGGACCATCCACTGTATTACAGGCCCATCTGGTTTTATCTCATAGAGCCATTGAAGACTATATTTTAGTTATGGAAAGGTATGATCATGTATATATATCATGGGTATTTTAGTAGTTTGAAGACTGGTTAGTTTGTTGCTTGTGTGTTGCAGTCTCTGTGAAGTTATGGCTTCTCAGACTTGTGTTTTCTATAAAAGGAATAAAGTTTCGATTGTGAATTGATGTTTAGTTGTTGTTGAGATTTTACATTGGGGAGCTGAAGACTCTGGAATTTGTGGGCATGGGTTATGTGAAGTCTTTCAAGTGCTCATGTGGAATTCAGGACATGAATTTGCTGTTCATGGTTGATAAGTGGATTCATTTTAATTGAGATGTTATTGCGTAGAAGACAAGTAATCTTGCATTGTGAACAATTTCTCTGGATCTTTCTCCACAGAGGCCCCGTTTGTAATCTCTTCAATTTTTCTTTTTATTTTGGTATGCTTTGTGTGCTGTTGCTGTTGTTTTGTTAATCAATTGGATTTATATACATATTCTGGTTAAATTAGTGAGCTAATCTTGAAGATGAATTGAGATAAGATGAGATCTCAATTATCTTTATATATTGATATTGTTATTATGTGAAGAGTAGATTTTTAATAATGTATTTTTTTTATAATATATATTTAAACATTATCTTTGTTAAAGACTTAGTTCAGTTTTATAAAGTATAATTTTATTTAATAAAGTATAGGAAATATACAATTGTAACATATAATTAATTAGCGAACAATTAATTTAGATATTAGATTTTAGATTGTGGATTGGTAATTATAGTAAAGTATAGAAATTAAATATACAAATAGATGTATTTAATTTTAGAATTGTTGTTGAAGATTTTGTTATTAGTTTTGTATTGGATCAATTTGTCATCATTAAAAATTTGAAGTTCTCTATTTAATATGCTTCTCCTGCTATGCCTCAAAAATTGATTTAGATCAATACCATGTCATACGAGATTGATCTTGACCATTGCCTTTTAGTTTCACATGATTAATATGACAAAGTTTCTCCCTCGTGGTAGATCAAATTAATAGATGGTGTATACGTTATAGTGCATATTTGATTCCTTTGTTTCTCTTTAGAATTGAAGTGTGCTCTATTGATTCTTCTTGTCAATTCATCTTGCATTCCTCTATCCCTTTCACCAACTCCTAAAACTATGGCAAAAAGCTTAGGAGGATATGATACATTATCGAGAAACTTTGTGTTACTCTTGATAAGATTCCTCTAAGACCACCTTTAAAACTTCTCCTATTTATCATGGTATGCTTCAAGAGGCTCTACAAAATATTTTTGTGTCATCTTCTCCTAGACCAAATAATGTGAATTCTTTGATAGAATGCATTCGCTTTGATGCACTAGACATTATATTCTATCAACGTGAGCTTCCTCCTCCTAAAGTTAATTTCAATCAAATTCACTTATGATAATCACTAGTGTTAATAATGAAGGTATTAGATGCATTCTTATTGATCTTGGATCAAGACTCAATAGTTGTAGTGTGGAAATATTACCTCAAATTTATGTGGATGCTTCTTCTCTTGCTACAACGTCTTTATATATTCATGGATTTGATAATGTTGGTTGATAATCTCTTGGTATTATTATACTAAATGTATGACTAAGACCTAGTAGCATACCTACCCTGGTGTATATTATGCTAGAATCTTTTACCTTACAATCTTCTTCTAGGTAGACTATGGATGTATGCTATAGGTGTTATTCCATCAAACTTACATCAAACTATTAAATTTATTTATAATAATAAAGCATTTACAATAAAATTTGACACTAAATCTATTTTGTATTACTAAAAGGCTGATGTTGCTCACTCAAAAAATTGTTCTCCTACTCTTCAAAGCTTAATTGCTTCATTATCTCCAAAAGTTGCCACACCACCATTAATTCCTATATCTAATGATGGTTCTGACAAGCTTTATTCACTTATTTCTTATGCATGTATTGGTGATGACTAGGGTTCATTAGACTTTACACTATCCTTTGTTGGATAATTTAAAGCCAACATAAATCACTTCAAAATTCCACATATACCATTAACACCACTCATTGTAGATGTCATTCCATCTACTTTTGGAAATGATAAAGATGATAAATGTTATTATACTTCTTATATCGACTATCCCACGAATGGTTATCCTCCTTTTGATGATTTGCAATTACATTGTGGTTTAGGTTATAATCTTCTTTCTAAAATGGGATATATTGGTAATGGTTGTAATTGTAAGGAACAAAGTATCAAGATTCTATTGGAGCCAAATCCACATAACTACAACATAGCTCTTGGATATACGCCCTTCTCGATCCAAACAAAAACCTTGGTTAAATGTAAACATGATTTCTCTATATCCTTTTTCACTTTCTTTTCTAATGAAGCATTAAAATATTTTTAGAGGCGTAAATTCTACATTACCTTCTTATCATGATTATAGGAGTTGAGGAAAAATCAACTCTACAGCTCCCAAAGATCATCTGCATGCAAACCTGTCACAAAAGGAGAGAAGCAAAAAAACTATGGAGGCTAGAATTCAGAGATTCAGAAAAAAGGAGCCATATTGATTGTGCAACAAGAATGCAATTAAATAATTACAGTTGTTATGAAATTACAAAGAAAGAATCCTTATAAAAGGATACTCGAAACCCTAAAGGAGAAAACCCTAAAGAATTATAAGATTTTTAAGTTTAGCTTAAGCATAAAGTATAATAAACTAATAATTAAATAAATAATTATTAGCTAATAAAAGATAACTCTAACACCCCCCCTTAAGATGAACTTAGGGAGTAGCTAAAAAACAACTAAGGACTAAAAAAGCATGTAAAAAATGCATGAAAGCAACAATGGGTCCCGACAACTAGGCTTGATGAGGTACCCAAGTACAATAAAATCTCTGCAAAGTGGAAAAAAATGAGAAAACCTTGTGGGAACAAAACTCCTCTCCAAGAAGAGATGAAAGCTCAAGTGAAGGACTAAGAAGCCTCCAAACAAGAGTGTTTCAGAAGATAGGAACAAAAAAAAAGCATGAAGAACACCACTAAGGCATGAAATAGCTGCAAACATTGTTGAAGAGTAACTGTTGATTTGAAGAACCTCCACTGAAATAGAATACGACCAGGTAGAGAAGACTGTAATCTGTATGAGTGCCCTCAAATGACACTACTTGAATCTGATGGCAAACAAAGGCAAACAATTGAACTCGAAGATACAGATGGCATGAAACACCATAGCCTGCAGAGTTGATCAATCGAACCAAGGAAGCATTAGAACAACAGAAAAAACCTCCCCATAATGTTGAAAAGGGAGAGGGATAGGTACACTGAAAAGAAAGGCCAACAAGAACTGCATGACGAAGAACCAGGAACATCGAAGGTGTAGAGAAGGTACATAGTGTCGTGGAAGGAACACTCACTTGACACACATCATGAGGCTAACGTCGTGGAAGAAACATTCACATGACAAAGGTAGATGGCAAACATCAACCCCCCCATGGCACTTTATAAGTAGTGCATGTACAATAAGGCACAAGATGTGCAAGATCTCAAGTATACAATGCATGGTGGCACTTTATCTCAATGCATTTGCATAAATAAAATGCTATAATGATCAAAAGAGAGAGAAGATTGAAAATAGAAAGAACAACCAAAGACGAGACATCCTACTCAAAGAAAGAGATCCCAGGACCTAAAACATCCAAGATATTCACCAGAATGCCGAAAAGCAAAAAACTGAATAAAATGTACCTGGAGAAGAATCTGGAAAGAAAACTCATATGACTAGAAACTACACCGAACAAACTTTCCAACGATATAAAGTTTTCAAAAAATGGAGGTCGGATGCTCAAGTTATGTCTCTCGGAGTGCAAAAATGAACCTCTGGTTTTGACAGCAAAAAAGAAAAATTAAAATATCAAAACTCCATATCTAGATAGAGCTCGGAAAGAGCTTTTTGACGATATAAGGTTTGTCGAAAAACGCCTTCGTATGCCCAAGATATGGCCAAAAAACTGAAGGTACTCCAAATGGGCCCAGAAGAGGCCTGAAGGCTGCCTACACAGTGGTGACGTCATCTGACTGCAAGCATAAATTCGACGGACATATGGCCGTCACCACCAAAAAACCAATAACTCTAACAATGATGATTGTAGATTCCCTTATTTATTGAACCCTCAAGCATATTTTGGTGAATCCATCATGACTTCAAAAGAACAAACCCTACTTTCTAACATTAATCAAGATTTTGAAATTCTTGATCCTTCAAACTCTAGTTCACTTGTTTTGGGACATACTATCAATGTCCATGTAGATCCCTCTTTTCCAAAAAAATAATTAATTAGAAAACTCTTTTTTTTTCTAGAAGAACGTGATTCACATTCTAACCTTTTACATTCTTTACCAAAGATGTTTTCTTGGTCATATGAGAATATGCTTGGTATCAACCCATCTATTGTGGTCCATACATTGTGTTATATCTTGTTGCCCAGTCAGTCAAGTAGAAAATTATAGAGGTATATATCCTAAGGTTGCTTTAATGGTCAAGACCAAGATAGAGGAGCTTCTAAATTTTGGTCTTACCCATCCTATTGATTATTCACCTTGGATATCAAATATAGTTGTCATTTTAAAACCCAATTGTTGTTTTCACAATTGCATAAAATTTAAGGGTATTTAAACAAAGCTTATCTTAAAGATGATTTCCCCTCACTAATATTGCTATTATTGTAGACTCAATATAAGGCCATGCATTATTCTCTTTCATGGATGAATTCTCAAGATATAATCAAATCCTTGTTAACCTAGAAGATCATATTAATACAACTACCCCTTGGGGTACCTTTTGTTATGTATTCTTGCTATTTGGATTAAAAGAATGTTGATGCAACTTACCAACAAGCGATGACTCTTTATCTTTAATGAATTTATTCATCAAATCATTGAAGATCATGTCAATGATATCTAAGATCACGTTAATAATTTGAACATTTATTTTTAAGAGAATGACTAAAAAAATGAGATTAAATTCTCTTAAGCGTGTCTTGGTGTAGAAAATGGCAAGACTTTGGAATTTATCATCTGTCGTCATGGAATTGAAGTTGATACCCATAAGATAGATACCATCATAAACATGCCTCTACCTAAAAAAACATTTCTCAAGTTCATAGTCTAGAAGGGGATATTCAAGCCATGAGAAGATTTATATCTCAATTGGCTAATCATACCCTCTCCTTTACTTATCTTCTAAAAACAAATGTATGCTTTCAATGGGATGATAATTTCCAAAATTCTTTTGACTCCTCTAAGAGTTATTTGTCTAACTCTCCCAATTTGATGTTAGCTATACAAGGATGATATTTTCTACTTTATGCATTAGCTTCATCTCATGCTTTAGTAGCTTTATTAGCTCAACATAATGATGATGGTAATGCAAGCATGGTGTATTACATTAGTCATATTGTATTTGATTACAAAACTAGGTATTGTGTATTGGAGAAACAATGTCTTGGTCTTATTTTGCAATATAGAAGCTAATACATTATTTCATACATGCAAAAACCATGTTATTGTCAAGTTTGATCCTCTTAAACATTTATTTTCTAAAATCAATCTTTCAAGAAGATTGGATAAGTTTGTTGTGCTACTAACTAAGTTTAACCTTAAGTTTGTCTCACAAAAATAAATAAAAAGAGAAGTTGTGGTTAACCATTAAGTTGATTCCCCTTCACATATTCATTTCCTAATATCAATGCATTTTTAAATGAACACATTCCATTTACACAAAGCAATGCAACATGACAAATATATTTCAATGGATCAAGGTGTCAAACTAGCTCTAGAGGAGTGATTTTAATTTCACCCTCTAGTAAGCCACTTCCCCTATCTTGTCATCTACATTTCCCATGTGCAAATTATATCGTTTAGTACATAACCCTTATTTCTAGCTTGTGTGCTACCTTATCATTAAACATAAAAAAAGGCATTGAAATATATGGTGATTCTTAATTAGTATTAAATCAAATTACAAGACCGTGCTAGGCTAGAAAGGATAAATTATCTCAATATCATAATTTGGCCTTGTATTTGTTAAATATTTTTTCTTAATTCGTTATCAAAACTATCCCACACAAGGATAATCATTACATGGATGCAATGGAAAGCATAACTTCCCTTGTATCCTTTAAGGATGCAACAAATGAGTATCAATTTATGATGCAATCGCTTCCTCCATCTATTATTGCTAATAGTTCTAATTCAAGAAATTTACTTTGTATAGTTAATATAATCTTTGAAGAATGAAATTCACATATCTATAACTATCAAAATGATGACACATTCACTAAAAACAAATGCTCACATTCATATTCAAAATCTTGTAGTGCATTATATACATTGTTTATAATATTCTTTATTAGAGATCTTACAATGGTCTCCTTCTTCATTGCTTAACTAAGTAAAAAATATCCCTTTCCATCTAAGAAGACCATTCAGGCTCTAGAGGTGAGAAAAATACTTAGTTAAAAAGCTATTACATATATAGGATGTTATTGGTAAACAATGGAACAATATTCCTTCTCTCTTGTCAAGAAATGCCTTCAATATCAACAACGCAACAATCTAATTTGAGCTTCAACTCAAGAACCTTGTGCCCAAGCTTCATCTTGGTCATTTCCCATAATGGGGTTTGGATATCATTGGGAAAATTTCTCCGCGTTTATCTAAAGGACATACATTTATTATCACAAGTAATTACTTCTCAAAGTGGGTCAAAGTTATTCCACTTTTTTTCCATTATTGTTGAAGCAATTTGCAAGTTTATCTTGGAGAATATAATTTCTTAATTTGGATTTCCTTTGGCTTTTATTTTGAACAATGACACGTCAATTAAGAACAAAGAATATCCAACATCATTTTTCCACCCCTTATTATTCTCAGTATAATAGTCAAGATGAGACTTCTAATGAAACAATTGAACAAGTCCTTCAATAAATTATTAATAAGCATGGTAATGGTTGACACACTAAATTAATATATGCAATATGAGTCGATCACATGAGCATCTATATGGCTACTCGTGCTAATCCATATAATCTTGTGTATGGTGTTTATGGTATCATGCCTTTAGTGTTAGAAATTACTCTAAGAAAGTTAAATGCAACAAAACAACTCCCTAAAATAATCTTGAGAGGAAGATAATGCAAAAAAAATCATATATTTACAACTGTAATGTGTGGGAATGGGGTTCACTAGTATAAACATGCAAACTAGGAATCAAACCCACTCTCATCAACATACATAAGGAAAATAATCAATAGGTTCAATTACAAACCCTTGAGAGAACTGGGCACAATGATTTATTACTTCCTCTTTGTACTTATTGATATGGTTGGATAAGATAGAATGATTAAATGCAAGAACTAGGGCTAAAAAGGTAAATTTGGCGATAATCAACATAAAAAATAAGCTACATGACATATATGCAAACTCTGAGGGTAGATCTGGAAATAGGAATAAAAAAGGAACCTATGTCTGTAATTTGAGCCTAAAAGTATCAGTCTACATCAATAGGCACCACTAACCTAAAGGTGTTGGAAGCAAATATTGTGAATATATTTCGAATTAGGATGTTTCAAAGATTATCTCCCTGAAACATTGTCAAAAAAGTGTTGGACACTGACAATAGTTGCCACTGACTAGGGTTTCCTGCTTCTTCAAAGTCTAGATCTCTTTGTCTCAGTCTACAGTTTTTGAATTTGCAAACCTTCTCTATCATATTTGAATCCTGCACACACAAGAGAGGGGAAATGGTGTTGAGTTGTATAAAAGTTTTTCCACAAGGGCTTCACTTAGTGAACCTGGGTTATGCTTTCATGGCATACTAAAGAATCCCCCTATTTTCAAAAAATATTGCCCTAAACTCCTTTTTTGTCACCCCCTGCCAATACATAGCTCGAATTAAAATCCCCCCTATTTTCACCAAATATTGTATTTTTTCAAAGCCCAAATTAAAAAGCCCCCTATTTTCACTAGATAGGCAATATATTGTCTTCAATTTTTTAGGATATCTAACCCCCCAACATGAATGCACGTGATACAATATTGCCTAGCCAACGAAGCCCCCGTGAGTTTTTCTAAGTCAAACCCCAAGTTGGAATTAACCCTACAGCAATCATGATGAAAAAGAGAGCTTACCTTTGGAGGGTAGAGGCTAAAAACCTTAATAAAATGCATAATTGATGATGTTATACCTTTGCTAATATGAATCTTCTTGCCTCATAGTCTACATGAAAGATTGATGTTGCTAGGTGGAAGATCATGCATGCCCTCACATAAACTTGATCATGGAGGCCATCTTGAATTCTTAAAAATCTAAATATCTGACCTCTCTTTCACTGCCTTGAGAATGCTTTGATTGCTTTCTCTATTGAATTGTTTGATGTGAATTGAATTCCTTAATGAGATATGATTGAGAGATGTTTCAAATGAAGGGATAATAATTTCTTTTATTCTCAACATTTTGAAACATGTTGAAAATTTCGAAGAAGGCCAACGTTGGAAGCATTTTCTCGCTCAACATTTTCCATTTGTTAGAGGGTTCAAACTTGGGCCCCTTTTGGTTGGACTATGGCACTAGGTGCCTATCCTAGTCCAATCCTCTCGGATTAGAACAAAGTCAAAAAGCAGAGACAAGGTGTTAAACTTCTAGAATCAAGCACTATTTTGAGCAGCATCACATAGTCTCAGAGGCAAGCAAGGAGAAGCACCAAAGTGATCCCCAAATGAGTATGAAATTGTATGAGGATACAATTTACGACACTACATTCAACCCTCACTTTAGTGGGAGTATGACCTTATGCTCATTCTCTCAGTAAAGTAAAGGATAGCATTGAAAGAATTTCAACAAGACATTAAAGAGATGAGAAACACCAAACCCCCAAGGACCTAGGATCTCATTGGTCTAAAACGTCAAAATAAAAGAAGCAATAGTATCAACATATGGAGCATGCAAGAATGAAGAAAACATATGCCTTCTAGGTCTAGTAAGGAGCTACTTACTATGAGCCATATGAGCAAAGAGAAAGAGAAGAGACGTGACTTCTTGGTCTATTAAGAAGCTACTTACTATGAGTCATGTTAGTAAAAAGAGATTACAAAGTAAAACCTCATTTATCTAAAAAACCTAACAAAAATTGGTGTTGCAATGTGCACCAAACGTAAAGATTTCAAAATTAAGTCTTAGCTTGCAAAGTAATCTGAACAAAAATTGACTACAAAATGGATGTTGTAATGTGCACAAAATATATCATGGTTTGTGATCAAAGTATACAAACCAAACCTCATGGTGTGTGCATCAAGTGTAACATATAGTCGAGTGCATGTCCCCACATTAAAGCGATTGTGTATGCCTTACCAAGAGCAATTGTAATAAGGTAGCATACATACATTTGAGAGACAAGTGCATCACAACAACGAAATGGCCCCAAACATAGAAAAATCAAAGGCAATAGTCTCAAGACATGAAAGAGCACGTAAGAGATCCACTATCTAGGGTTAGTATGTGCATCAAATAAATCATGTATATCAAGTATGATTGTATACAACGAGCAACTAAATATTTGCAACAATATGTAACATTGAAACTGAAAATTAGAAACATGAAAATCTAGATAAACATTTTTTTTGAAACAAAAAACGGAAATTAAACTAGAAAATATGTAAAATATTTGCATAAGATTAATTGTATAAACATAATATAGTACAACTAGATAAATAAAGCTGAAAAGAGGTTTAGTGTTTACAACTTTTATATTCCATTCTGAACTTAGATAATCTTTACTATGCTGATAGAGGGAAAGTATCATTAGGGTGTTTTTCCGCCCAACCACAAACTTACTAGTCCCCTTGTACCATTTCCAACTAGAAAGGCTCGACCCTTCGCAAGAAAGTGATAGATGTTGGATCTAATGTCATATGAGACTGGTGTTTGACCCTACACAATCCCTAGTCCATCACACACCATAGGTTACTCCTAACTTGTATGACCTATGACTAGGTTGTATATTTGGATCAAAAGAATTGACTGATGCTTACAATTTTTAGCATCACCTTGGCCAAAGGATTTATGAGTTTGCAACACATCAATGCATGCAGTCATTGTTCATCACCCTACTCGGTTAAACTTAAACCAATGAAGTTTTCCAAGCCATTGTGTTTGTCTTCTTATGCTAATTGCATACTGACTCTTTGGAGGCTTAATGGGCTTACTTACATGCACGTGGACTCGAGTTAAACATACGGGTCAAACAAACTTGTGGTGACAATCACCCTTATGGTTTATCCTTCCATTTGACAATTACTAAGATTATTTATATGTAGGATTCATGCTTGTTCTCATGAGCTAGCATCTTGCCCACTCATGATCGTAAGTATGAAACCATTCGGTTAATGGTAATGTTGTATTATTTGATACCATATGCCACATATTCCTTATCAAATTTAAACAATCTTTAATTGCAATATTTGAGGTTTTTATAACTCTGTAGTGGTTTCAATGTTGTTTGTAAATGATATGTAGCCAATAATTGACCACTATTAACTGATATTTACAGTTGAATCACCATTATCAGTATCAGTGTACAAATATTATGTTGTTTGTAAATGATATGTAGCCATCATAACATCATCAAAATATTTAGGGCACACGTGGGATGTAACATAATATTTGTTGACATGTTTACATATATAACACCTTTTATTACTTTTAATATGTTGAATGATATGTATAGGGTTATGTACTTATTTATTAGGCAAGTAGTAATTAGTGTAGTATCGAGTCAAGAAACCAATCACACACTTAGTGAGAAATTAGTGATAAGAGGAAAAATACTCTTTCTATGACCAATAAGTTTATGTATTTATTCAATAATTGTAAAAGTGGAGTCATAATTTGTTGTTCAATAAATTTATGTTGAACATTAACAACTAAGCATTGAATTTTATCAATACAAGTAATATTGAATTGTAGACACATGGTGCAAGTAAACCATCTGCAAAATTTGGTTTTCATGGTCAAACATAGAGTTGGTGAAATAAATAATAATACAAGCACCTTGATAATGACATCAACATTATTATCTATAATGATAGTTGAACTAGTGATCATGGACATAATTAAGGGTTTCTATGTCATAGACCTAGATTTTGTAGATGCATGACACACATGCATAGAACTAGGTAGGCTACATGCAAAGACTCATATGAAGAATTTTTACGTAGGTACTTGTCTTCTAAATGAAAAAAAGTGTATTTTTTTCAATTCAAAGAGAGAATCTCATTCATGATAAATATTTTCGCACATGTGATTTTGACACAAATATGATGCAATCCTTGATGGAAGAGAGGTATTATAGGATGAGTTTTCTACTAAGATGCATACTTGTTATTATTAAATCATTTTAAATAGTACAATTCTAGCATATTAAATGAGATTTTATAAGCCACTAAACACTACACATTCCTTGGGAATAACATTCCATTCATGATATCTTTGGGTTGGTTTGTATCTAGAGAAGTAATGATTCTATCTTAATATTTGTTGATATGTTTCCATATATAACACCTTTCACTGATTTTAATAAGTTGAATGATATGTCTAGGTTTATGTACTTATTTATTAGGCAAGTAGTAACATGACATAGATTGATGTATAATGTCACCTTAGATAAAGATATAAAGTTCTTTAGTCATTTTTAGTACACTCCATGGAAAGACTTGAGAACATACCTCAATTAGAATTTTGCATAATATATATATATTTAATAAATTTTCAAGATAAGTCTATAAATTGGAGTCATGGATATGCCTTCAATTTTTTTATTTTTTTTGAAGGAAAACCCTTATAAGGGGACACTTTTTCTACATATGTTGAGTTCGCATACAATAATTTAGTGAAAAGGTCAGTTAGGATAACAACATTTTGATTGGTTTATGAGACATTTCCAAAAGGCGTCACAAACCTATTAAAGATTGAAATTTATAAGTGCATCAACACAAATGTTGACGGCTTCACATAGAAAATCAGGGTGTTAGTGCACAAATAAATAAAAAGCTGGAAGAAAGTGATCCTATATTCAAATTGTACACAAGTAAACATAAAAGAAAACACAAGTCTTACACATGATGATGAATTCATGGCGCACTTGAAGAAATAAAATTCTCTAAAGTGATATATAATGAGTTCAAACCTTAGAAGATTGGTCCTTGCAAAGTTTCACCTTAGAGGTCACAAAATATGTATGAAATCAAGCTATCTCAAAGGGATGGATATCTCATTAATTGTTAGTCCTTCCTTAATAGATAATTATTTCGATGAGTATGTGAGTTGTTTATTATTTATTGTAACTTAATATAATAATAAAATAATAATATTTAAAAATATAACATTAAATTTTGAATAACATAATATTAAGTAAAATAAAATATTATATTTTCTTCTTATAAAATGTTAAATCTGTATAATATAATAATATAATCTAAAATATTAGTTAAGGATTCAATATATTGATAACAAATATATAATAATTATTAATAATAAATAATAATATTAGATTAGATTATCTATTATTTATAAAATATATAATATAATAAATAATATTATTTGAATATTACATACAATATTATAGATTTAATTTTTATAATAAAAATATAATATATGCATTATTTTATTTTATTTTATCAGTGATCACTTTTGACTGGAGCTATGAACCAGTGAGGCCACATTTTTTAGGGACCTCATCCTCAAACGTTGGGAATGCTAAGATGTTGGGATTAACCTCTAGACCAGAAGTACTTCTTTATCACTCTGCTCTGTTCCTTATCTTTCCATGTCACTCCTTATCTCTCCTTCTTCCTTTTCTTTCCGCCCACACCTTGTTTCTTCATTTTTTCCTTATTTCTTCATTCACTCCTTATATCTCTATTCTTCTAATCTCTTTGTTCACTCCTTATCTTTTTTGATCACTCCTTATCTCTATGTTCATTGCTTATCCCTTCATTGACTCCTTATCTCTTCATTCACTTCTTATATTCTTTGATCACTCCTTATCTCTTTGTTCTCCTTATCTCTTCATTCACTTCTTATATTCTTTGATCGCTCCTTATCTTCTTCATTCACTCCTTATCTCTTCATCAACAAGCATCAACCTAGGTGGGACTTGAACCAAAGGCCCATTATCAACAATGGGTTTGCAACTATCGTTGCATTGTGGGGCGATCCCATAATAGATGCATTATTTATTAAATATAAAACATATATTTATTATATACATCAAATAATATAAAATAAATATTTATATTTATAATAATGTATTATTTACTGAAAATTATATATATGTATATACTATATTTATTAAATAATATAAAATAATAAATATATTAATATAAAAAATATAAAATTGTACTAAATCTATAATGTTATTATTATAAAATAAAAATATTAGATTATGGTTAAAATAAAATAACATATCTTTTTTTCTTTTTTTCTTTTGTTTAATAAAATTGGCTATGGGACCTCACTCATTACAATAAGATAGCTTCAATGAATTCCAAAAGAGAAACAAAAACACCCACCAAATAGGAAGCTATATACTCCACTTAAAAACCCTTAGTTCGGAAACTCTTGTCGATTATTGTCAATCTTCCACCCATCTTTAGCTAGAGGCATCGCTAATCCTTCCATTCCCTTAATCACCTCTTTTAAAAACTCTAGCATTTGCTGCTTTTTCTTGTTGAGCCTCCATCTCACCACCATTCTTCGAGATAATGAATAGTATCCATGGGTCGTTATATGGCAGAGTAGGCTTGGCCCAAATCCCTCCATTGCCATGTCCACTTCTTCATATTCACTCACCACCTCATCCATACTAGCCTCTCCATTATTTGCTTGGTCAGAGCTCTATCCTTGCACAACTCAAACAACCACACAAGGAATGTAGACACTATGTCTATGTTAGCATGGTATCAGAAGGAGTTGACATACCCTCACCTTGGAAAATTAGCTTGATGGCATGCAAAACTTTCACGTACCTTGTCTTAAACACCTTCAACAACCTCACATTTGTAATATTCCCTTTGGAACCCATCTACTACTCCATTGCATCCAAGCTTATGGTTGTATCCATCCTACCTTTCTAGTGCCATCCATTTACAACTACAATGCCCATTAATGAGCTCACTTATTGCATTTGCATTGCGAACTTTCTCCCGCTTCATCCTCACTAATGCATTAATGCGACCACCTTGGTCACCATTAATGGCCCCATCCTTCATCGATCGCTCATCATATTATTCCCATTTCCAACTACTCTACACTTCATTTAAATCCATCAACCAAGTTGATTCCCCCATATCAATAACCCAACTAGCTAACATGTTTGCCTCTTGGTTGCCTCTTCTATAGGCATGAGATACACACACATCTTCAAACTCATACATCTCTTTCCACATCTAGACTAGTAGCCTTTTCAACTTCCAATTAGGTGTATATTTGCATCTAATAGCATTAGTGGTGATCATGGAGTCACTCTCAAGATGAACCTTTATGGCACAAAATCGTTTTCAAACTAAGATCCCCAACCATGCAGCTTGAAATTCAGCTTCATTGTTTGTTCCATACACTAACTTCCTAGCCTCCAAGACAAGTACCCTTTAGTCATGATTTGAACAATGCACCTAGCTCCTAGAGGTCTTGGTTTACCTCATGAGGCCTCATCAAAATTAACCTTTACCCAATGAAACCTTGATGGAACTCACCAAAACGAGGGTAGCGCCCATGTACATCATTGATTAGCAAAAAATGACTACTAGCCACTCTTTTTCTAATCCTATTACATCGTTGAAACCACTGCTCAATTCAAATGACTATAGATGATCCCTAAATGCTTGCCCAAATCAGAAACTTTGACAGCACCAGCAGTGGAAAGCCAACTATACTAAATGACCTGGTCCTAAGAGTGAGTAAACAATCTTTTGACCTTTTCCTCCCAGCCAATCCTTTCGGTATATTTATTATATATATTAAATGACATAAAATAATAAATATTAAATTAAAGTTAAAATAAAATAATATGAATTTTCATAGTTTTTAATTATTTGTTAAAATACGGGGTAGAAATTATGAGTCAATTAGATTGAAAAAAATAATTTTTCAATAATAATATTCTATTAAAAAAATTACATCTATAAGTTAGTCAAGACAAAAAGAATTTATAATTAATTATGATTTGTATTGATAAAGTTAATAAACTGGATTAAAAAAAAGGGTGTAACTGTTTTAGCAACTCGTTATAACTGTACAAAATATGAACAACCTATTACTTAGTAACTGTACAAAATTGTGAGTAAGTGTTTTGTCAGTACATGCTATACATCGGGCTAATTACAATAGTGTCAAAAAACAAAATCTTGTCCATGGTGTAAGCCTAGATTAAAAATCCAGGTGATCCATCTTGTAGGTCCTTCCATCCAAAAAAGCCTAAGATCATCCAACATCCTCGCAGATTGGATCATCTTCTATCCAACCTGGTGGCCATTACCCCTGATTTCTTCCATGAGAGCGTCGATGGTGTTCACAAAAGGAGTTCTCTCGGCATTGGTTCTTCCTCGAGTGTAGCCATGGGATAGCTTGAAGATGAATACTGTGGCATGTCCATCTGAAAGGAACCTTCATAACTTCTCTTTGTTAAGTCTGAATACCATGGTGACCTGCGAGCAGACAGAATTGAGGGTGAGACTTCGAAAAGACTCAGTAAGGATCCTTACTTGCCCTTGATATTTTTCTAAATTCCTAACTTTCCATAAATACCAAAGGATATCACCAGAAAGTAAATTCCAGAACACATTAGTATCTTTCTTAAGTCCTTTAATGATCCCTGTAACAACATCAAGAATATTACAATTTACAGGAAGAGTAAATCCAAACATAAGCCAAATTTCCTTAGCAATAATGCAGTCGAAAAAGATGTGTCTACTGGTTTCCTTGACTTTACAAATAGAGCACGGGTCCTCTTTTGAGTAGTCCGATCTGGTAGGGAGCTTATCAAGAAGTAGCAACCATTTGAAGGTTTTCTTCCTCGGAGCCAATGGAGACCCCTAGAGAGTTTTAAAAATATTACCCCATTGAGCATGCAATAGGTCAGAATACCAGATCGAATTGAGATGGTTGAGGATGCTGCAGTCAGAGGAGAGGGTTTTGTAAATAACTAGAGGTTTAAGGTTCCCAATTGGGATTCCATCGAACCAAGTGAAGGAGAGAAGGCGGCTATCATCACAAGCAATGGGAGGCTGAAGGAAATTACATGCATTGCACAAGATGTTATACGTCCTCTTATTAGATAGAGGCAGATTAAATTTAGTGGAGAGCTCATCCCAAGGGATTCGAGTTCTGTTTGCTATGATGTCTTTGAAACAACAAATACCTTTGCTGGCCCATTTTTTGGCCGAACACCCTTGAGTAAGGGCGAGAGGCTTATCTTTATGGGTTAAGTTCCACCAGATTGACTTTTCCCCACAAACTTGATTAACATGGCTGCTCCAACCATTGTCAACATTAGATCTAATAATTTCCCATGCTTTCCAGATGGTTTTAAAAATAACAGAGCCTGCGGTAGAAACTGGAAAGGATCCAGCTAGTAGATCACTAATGGGGAGGAACTTCCAAGATTTAGCTTTCTTAGGAACCCCCATTTTAATATTATTACGAATTAGCACTTTCCATGGTTCATTACCTTCCAGAGCATGAAAAATCCATTTGGCAACCAATGCAATCCCTTGGATTTTCAGATCCTTAAGACCCAAACCTCCAATAGATTTATCCATGCAGCACCAATCCCATTTGACTGAGTGAGCTTTTCTGTGACCTCTTCCATCGGACCACAGAAAGTCCCAGATGGTTTTATGTATCTCATTGATCTGATAATTATTGAACATCCATACATACACATAGTAAATATTGTATGATGAGAGGATCTTTTGGCACATTTGCATTCTTCTTGCCAGCGATAAATAGTGCTTTTTCCACTTGGAGAGCTTGGATTCAATCTTCCCCGTAATCCATGACCACATGTCCTTAAGGCAAGGAGAGATCACAAAAGGGATCCCCAGATATCTGACAATTGTGTTCGGTCATCCCCACTGATACCCATAGGTAGAGAGCCAGTCTAGAGGTTTCTCAGTCCATCCGAGCAGGGTAGATTTGGGTTGAGAGATCTTAGCCCCTGCGGCGTCACAGAACAATGAAAGCTTGGATGATAGAGCATCCAAATTCTCTTTTGATAATTCAAAAAAAAGAGCAGTATCATCTGCAAATTGGATGTTGATCAACTTTGAGTCATTTGGGAGGGAGATTCCCTTAACCTTAGGGGAGTGAGAGTTATCCTTGAGCAGATAAAAAAGAGCATAAGAGGCAATCACAAAGAGAGCAGGGGAAAGAGGGCAGCCCTACCAAATAGATCTACTGAGCTTGAAGGGTTGAGAAAGCAGACCATTCACTTCTACCTGGGCATGAGAATCCCTAAGAAGGAACTTAACAAACTGGAAAAAGATCCCAGGAAACCCAAAGGCTTGGAGCATAGTGGAGATGAAACCCCATTCAATCCTGTCATAGGCTTTTTCAAAGTCTAACAAAAACATGGCCACCTTTTGATCCGAAACTCTAGCCCATTCCATGGCCTCCCAACTTGTAACCAGATTTTCCAAGATGTGTCTCCCTTTAATGAAGCTAGTTTGGGTGGGGCATATGAACTTGGGGAGGATATTTTCGAGCCTTAAGGCGAGCATTTTAGCAAGAATCTTGTAAGAGACATTGAGTAGAGTAATAGGGTGCCAGTTCTTGATTAGAGTCTTGTCCCCTTCTTTGCGAATAAGCTTGATCAATCCTCTATTAATGTTAATTCCCAGAGTCCTAGTCTTGATGGCGTCATTATAGACCCCAAGAAGATCATCAACAACCCATGCAATATTAGCCTTATAGAACTCTATGGTAAGCTTGTCCAGTCCTGGGGCTTTGTCATTGTGAAGAGAATTAATGGCTTTAATAATTTCCTCCAATGAAAAGGGTCTACTAAGAGAGATAGCCTCATCGGGAGATACAAGCTTAGGTATAAGATCCCCACATTTGATCCTTGCAATCCTAGAAGCAAGAGAGTCCTTGGAGGAGAACAACTGCTTGTAGAAGTTGAGGAACTCACTCAGGGTTTCCTCGTCAACAGAAATTTCCTTGCCATCCACCCATAGCTTATCAATCTTTACCTTACATTGTTTTTGCTTCAGAATGTTGAAAAATAACTTAGAGCCTTTGTGTCCTTTAGCGAGCTAGAGTACCCTGGCTCTGGTTCGGGCACCTAGTGCTTTATGATGCTGCCTTTTCTCGAGTTCATCTCTAGCCATTGTCACTTGGATATTGAGATGAGAGTTGCTAGGGTCATTTTGAAGGGCTTGCTCTGCATTGAGCAGATTAGAGGATAGAACTAGGTCAACCTGTCTGGCATCTTTGGCCTTCTTTTTGCCAATGGTGCCAAGTATCTTCTGCCAACTTCCGACTGAGGTATCCCAATTGTTGATATAGGAGCCACTAGAGGGATTCCACTTATTAAACATTCTTACTATATGAATAGCCACAAGAATGTCCTGGTCTTTGAGGAGATTGTCGTTGAGGATGAATTTACCTCCAGTCTTACTATGAGGTTTGTTCGCACTCCTAGTAACAATTTCAACAAAGATGGGGTGATGGTCCGAGAGGGAGGAGGGTCTGACCACCACCGGGCAACCTTGGTGGTCGTGGATAAAGGAGAAGAAGTCCTTATTGGTATAGAAATTATCCAGTCTGGAGTAGATTCTGCTACCAACTTTCGGGAAATTGCACCACGTATACCATATGCCCTTATGAACATGTTTTAATCCCTCTAATGGGTCAAACAATCTCTTCATGCTTTTCATTCTATCCCAGTGAAAATTTTCTCCACCTTTCCACTCATTTGCAACACCTCCTGATTTGTCATCCTTGTGTTCGACCATATTGAAATCCCCCCCAAGATCCATGGGATGTCAAGAAGAGAAGCAAACCAATTCCAGAGCTTAGATCTATCTCTGTAGTCATTGGGGGCGTATATGTTGCACAACCCGAATGAAGAATCTCCATGTTGGAAAGTAACCCAAGCAACTCTATTACAAGGGGAGACTCCAGAGCAAAGGATAGAGTTTTGCCAATTAGGGTTAATAAGAATGGCAACCCCTCCTTTGCCTTTATCATGTTTAGTGAAGAATTTGAGGGAGTCCTTCCATATGAAGTTTAGATTGATCTCTAAGGTGAAGTTAATAGCTTTAACTTCTTGAAGAAGGACAAAGTCCAAATCCTTATGACTACTCAACATTCTTCTCACCATATATTTCTTGTCAAGGGATTCTAACCCCCGGATATTCTAGGATAGACATTTCATGGAGAACGGATAATTATTTATCATTCTTGTCAGCCTTGAAGCTGTTAAAGCACTTAGGGATGCTCGCCTTTCGGTTAGATTTTTTGTGCGTGGGAGAGAGTTTATTTTTAGAACCTAACAACCTCCCTCTTTTCCTTCTAGTGAGTGCTTCACCCTCAGAGATTTCCTCATTTGTGATATCTGCATCCTTTAATTCCTCACCATTAATGGTCGACAAGTTGGATCTTAAATCAGTTTCCACCTCAGACTCATGAATATCCATCGAGGAGGCATCTTCTTGGGAATCCCCTTCCGACATTCCTATCTCAGGAGCGTAATGGATTCTAGTGTTGACAACTGTTGGAGCAACCAGGATAATCTCATAAAGGACATTATCATCATTAATCAAAGGATTAGCTTTTACGGGAGTAGGGGTCGAGGACGTGATGAGGATAGGATGAGGGGAGCAATCCTCATGCCCTGGAGGGTCCAACAAATCGTTCTGCACAAGTGTCGGATCAGATGGATTATCCCCAGCTTGGGATTGACATGTTGTGAGAGCATATTGAGGATTGTCAAGGGCAGGGGGGGTTGCAGCCCTACTCCTACTAGCATCATCTCCACGATCAATTCCTTCAAAAGTCCTGACTATTGTCTTGACATGAGAGTACTTGTGGGGGGCTGGTCTTTGTCATCTCCTTCAGAGGGGTACTAGACCCCTCTTGCACTATGCCTGGTTTGGCCGATTGAAAATTCTGATGCCCTCTGGCCCTAATTTTTTCCAAGGCCAGTTGTTGGGCATTCTTTTTTTTAGACCTTTTATTTTTCCTTGAGACCACTTGGAAGCCAGAGTCATCGATTTTTTCCATTCGGGAGACGGTTGCAGAAACCGCTGAGTGGGGGGGTGGGTTCTACATTAAAGGGGCCGAAGTCAGAATTGCTATCAAAGTTAGGGGGATCAATAGGTTGAGTCTTAGGGAAGCTAGCCACTGCATTATTAATGGCTTTGCTGAGCAAATCCAATTTATCTTTAACAAACGGTTCATTCGAAGGCTTAAATGAAGAATTGGGTGGAGCAGGGCCACCTTTATTCCTGCCAAACCCGTGCGGGTTAGCGATAGGTTTAGACCTATTAGCTAGAATAGGGCAAGAGCACCTGACGTGTCCTTCCCTTCTACAAAGGAAGCGTGAATTCAGACCCCCTAGGGTTTCCAGAATGCAGGTGAGGGATTCATTCCGCAGTTTAATGTTAAGAAATCTAGGAATGTTTACTCCCGGATTGATAGATATCAAGACTCTGGCATCTAGATCGAGGACAAGATTCGTTGAATTATCTACTCTAACCACTTTTCCTATCGGATCAAGCAACTGCGGAATAAAATTCCCAAAAATGGGAGGTAAATTCTTAATTAGCAGCCATCGAGGGAAAGATATAGCTAGAATTTCTTCATTAATCACATCAAAAGACCATTTGAGGGCCCTGAAAGTGGTTTGGCCAACGACCTAGAATTGTTTATGCAAAACCTCTACTTGCGATTTATTATCTTTAAAGAATATAACAAAAAGACCTTTCTAAATCATTCTACAGAAAGAAAAATTGAAACCTAGCTTTTTAATCCATACATTTTTCATCCAACCATCAAGAAATATTTCCTCGCTGGACATTTATCCACATTAGTTACAACAAAGAAAATAGCAATGTCTTGGAGTCTTTTATTTTCAAGCTCTAGGGCATTGACCATGGCATCGTTAGGAGAGATAGAGAAAGTACAAGGAGCCAAGGCAGGGTCCTTACCTCGTCCTTCGTCTCCGCCATTGCAATCTGCAGACAAAGCACTTACTAGAGAGAATTTAGCCTCTTGTGAGACCTGGATTACATCACCAGCGATTGCGTCTCATAAGGACTTGCCAAGGATTGCTTCCTCGACGACTTTAGTAAAGGGCACATGGGTCTAGTCCACCCCATTAATCCCCGCCTCCATCGAGCATTAACTGCTTCTGCCCTCCCTCGTACCTGCAATAATTTCACCCGCCTCGACAAATGGTCAGGAAACGAGAGGAAGAAGGAAAGAAAGCTTATCACTGTGGAGGAGGTCTTACACCTCCTACACCCACAGGATCGCTAGGGGTCCATGTCAATCCTAGTTCCAGACCCTACTTGCAGAGCGCTCTCCCCTCCAAAAAATTATTTATTTAGTTGTTATTTTTTTTCATATATAAATAAATAAAACCGTAAAAAATCTTCATTCATTCTATATAAAAAATTTGATTTTAAAAAAAATAAATTAATATTAAAATAAAATAAATGATATGTATAGGTAGTAGACTGAAAACAAAGCTAATTTTTTCATCCTAAATACTTATCGCAAGGAAACCCTAATTCGTTCTTAGCAATCTAAATATTTTGTAGTACCGCAGAGGAAGAATTGTGAAGGCGAAATCCCCTTCAGCTTTGCTTAATACTGTCTGTGAGGAAAGTTTCGGATTGCAGGGCTTTCATTATAAATCTGGGAACAATACCAGAAATCTACGAAATTAGATATAATGTCTGTCATGATTTCTCAAAATGTCCAGCAGCGTCACACAAACAACACCCAGAAACACGAAGAACGAAAGTTCTCGAAGAAAAAGCATCATAAAGAGAGGAGCCCTCATATTGATGCCAATAAGGCAGACGAAGAATCCGGTTTAGAAGACAACAGAGATATTGTCCCGGCTATGGGGAAGGTGGCCAGGAAAAGAAAAAACAGGCGTGCAAGGGAAGAAAAACTAGAAATGGAGAAGGACAGTGTAGAGAAAAAGAGGCTCGAAAGCCTTCTCTTTGGATTCGATAAAACACAATATGATGAAAATGATGAAAAACTCCGTGTGTGGTTTACAGACAAAACCGCAGGTTCTGAAAGGTCTGCATTGGAAGAAGAAGATGGCCACGTAGAGGAAGTAAGAAAGCCTGCTTGGATCGATGAGGAAGAGACCCAAGCACTCGTTGACATTTCAAAGGTAAACCGATTGAAAAAATTAAGAAAAGAAGAAAACGAGGGTTTAATTTCAGGAACTGATTATGTTAGTAGGTTAAGGCACCAGCATGCTAGGTTAAACCCCGGTACGGAATGGGCTGATTCGGGTAGAGGAAAGCATAAGGGTTTAGGGTTTGGATCTGATGATTCTGATGAGGACGAAGGTTTAGGGTTTAGGGATAGTGAGGGTTTTGAAGATGGGAATGATTTGTTGAGGAGTAATGAGGAATTTGTGGTCAGGAGCAAAGATAAGCTTTTGCCTGGGTTGATTGAGTATTCTAGGCTCACGGATGCTAACGCAGAGGACCCATCCAATGCAGTTGTGCAGTCTGTGGCGTTTCATAGGAATGGTCAACTTTTGCTTACTGCCGGGCTTGATAAGAAGTTGAAGCTTTTTCAAATTGATGGAAAGCGGAATGCTAAAATCCAGAGCATTTTTATTCAGGATCTACCTATTTACAAGGCTGCATTCTTGCCTGATGGATCGCAGGTTATTGTGGCAGGGAGGAGGAAATATTTTTATAGTTTGGATGTGGTGAATGGGAAGCTGGATAAGGTGTGTAGTTTGATTGGGAGGGAGGAGAGGAGCTTGGAGAATTTCGAGGTGTCCTCCGATTCCAGTTTGATTGCTTTCCTTGGGAATGATGGGTATATTATGCTGGTTTCTACCAAGACAAAACAGTTGATTGGGACTTTAAAGATGAACGGGTCTGTTCGTGCAGCTGCATTTGCAGAAGGGGGAAATCAGTTGCTGAGTGCTGGTGGTGATGGGCAGATTTATAATTGGGATCTTCGAACGAGGAAATGTATTCACAAGGGGAATGATGAGGGTTGTGTTAACAGTTCGGCATTAAGTGTTTCTCCGGACAGTAAGTTGTTTGCTGCTGGTTCTGATAGTGGGATTGTTAATATTTACGACAGGGATGAATTTCTTGGGGGTGTGAAAAGGCCTGCGAAATCTCTCACAAATCTTGTGACTGTTGTGGATAATTTGAAGTTCAATGTTGATTCTCAGATTTTGGCCATTTGTTCAAGGTTGAAGAGGAATAATTTGAAATTGGTTCATCTTCCTTCTTGCACAGTGTTCTCTAACTTTCCATCACCCAAAACTCCATTACAGTATGTCCATTCACTAGATTTTAGTCCAGGTGGTGGTCTTTTGGCTGTTGGAAATGCTGCAGGAAAAGTGCTTCTGTTTAAGCTTCATCATTACCAGCACGCTTGATGGATAAATGAGATAAATGAATGAGGAGACATCATCATATCTTTCTGGTATCTCTTCATGGAAAACACTGTAAAACTGACCCAGTGTCTTGACTGTTAAAAAGGACAGTTGCGGGTTCCAGCATCTGGATTGTCCAGTTGGAATGTATCACCGAAGTGGAATCACAAATTTGTATTGTTGCTATATTTAGTTTTTCTTTCTAACGTCTACATTATGATACATCATGTTGTGTTTTGAAACTATTTTCGAAAGGCATGTATGGTCTTAGGGTCTGTAATGTATTGCTTTTCATCTCAATGGCTTCTTTCCAAAATAGCATAACATTGGTACTGATTCTCTTGGTATCTTCCACTTAGGAAAAGCAAGACGTTGGTGCCAATTAGAAGTCCAATGCTTGAACATATCTTCAAAGGTATCTATACCCATAAATCAGATCAAAGTAAACATAATTTGCACTGCTTCAATGTACATCTTTTATGGTTGAAGATTTTTGAACCACATTATTAAAAATATTTTTGAAGGATGAAGCTTAGCTACAAATCGTTTATATTCTATAGTTGTCTTCAGTTGACTCCTGAGGACACCATTTGATTTTGGTGGCTCTGAAATAAGGAGGCAAACGTTAGTTCTTTGACTAGACCTCGAAATTTACAGTTTGCACATGTTCAAAGTCAAACATTTTCAATCAGAGACCTTTAAATGCGTTCAAACATGATACAGCAAGTTGGTAGCTCCGAGATAAGGAGGCAAAGGTTAGTTCTTTGATTGTTCAAACATGTTCAAACTTGCTCCAGTCATTAAACAGTAGCTGTATTCTTTCATTTCTATTCTGGTGGTGTTAAACCGATTAGAAACCTTTTCTTTTGCCTTCTGTTCCTGTGCAGGTTCAATCCTGTACCTATAGTTGTTTCCATTTTGGTTTCTCTTATTTCTGTTATGAATGCTTTTCGGCTGAATGTAGCAAGTTAAAAGGAATGTATTCAAACTTCAGTTTCAAGTTTTGCTTGCTTATTTGCATAAGCAATCCCCTTCTCAACGCTCCTGTTTAACTCTGGCTAAAGTTCTTATCAAGTTTTCTGTTCATAGTCAGTCAGGGCCTCAAGAACATCTGGTCACAGTGCTTCACATACATTTATTTAGCCAACTAAATTGTTATACGGTCTTGTTTAAGGGTTTTGTTGTTTCCAGTGTGCCTCAGGCAAGTCGTAGAATGTTTTACTTTGGTATGAGTCATTCTGCTTCATGCCATGAGATGCCTCCCAAGCGCTGATGCAATACTTAATGCACAGTGGTTTCCAGAAGTCTTTTACAATAATTCATGGACTGAAATGTTCATTATAAATTAAAACTTGTCAAATTTTATGCCTTTTCAAGTACATAGTTTGCACTATCACTTAGATGATAGAAAATGGTTGTGGCTACTTTATTTTTGTTTAAAACTGTTATAAGGTTTCCTCTACTTTACTATGTTTTCAGAAGAGAAGGATAATTGTTTAGCTTCGTGCTAGATTGATATTTGCTTAGAGAAATTTTATTTTATTTAAAAAAATAGTAGGCACAATGTGGCTCTATACTCACAGTATCCTCCTGCAGATTAAAGTTTTGAGCTGTTGTGAACTCTGTACCACAACCTCCGGTCTTAATGGTTGTTCCCATAAATTTCGCAACCATTGCAATTGCCTCTAACTTTCATTGTTAATGGAAACACTGTCTTTATTTGTTCATCTATTTGAGATGTGGTACATAAGATGAAAGATTCTATATCTGGCCATGTAACAACTAGAGTTTAGAGGCTTATAAGTTATAGGTAAATGAATGTTGCTTCTGGCATCTCATCTAACATCATTCATTATGTATCTGAATAGAATTACATGATCTTGTACACTCCTCTCCGAACAATGAGCATATGATGAACAAAACATCTGCATACACTGATTGAATTATACTACCCCTGTATTTTGCCATGAAGAATTGTAACAGAACGTATCTTATTGTTGTCCATTTTAACTGTTTAAAGGTTATCCTATGCACCTATGCAACAGGGTGGGTATACATCTGAGTATGCTTTTCATTCTTTCGGTTTATCTGTCCCAGTTTGCTTGGTAATTATTTATTATTTATTAATTAGCCGATAGGCTTCTATTGTGAGGCAGCTTGTGTATGGCTTGCCAGAAAAGTTGTCTCACGGCAGTAAAATTTTATCACACCGGAAAGAGAAAACTGGTCACTGGGAGAGTTCCAATTCTCAGACAATTCAAACCCTCATGTCTAATCTCTTAATGATAAAAGCTTTCAAAAATCTTGTCTCGCGGCTCAAGAAAAATATGGTAGATTTGAATACATAAATGTTTTCAGATTTGATTTGATGAGTTTCCCATTAAGAAATGCGTTGCAGTCTACACTGTGCTTTCTCTATCGCAGTCCTTGATCACCGCTTCATCAAATCTAACAGCTGTATGAAATGTTTAGATCTGCATTTTGTTTATTGTGAATTAGATTGAAGCCAGGGGAAAGGAGCCAGTAGTGGACATAGCTAACTTCGTGCATCTTAAGCTCCTAAATGGTTCATCCAATTTCGATGATTTTTTTTTGGTTCTCTCCATATGCGACTAAACTGCTTAAAGCTATTGTTTTGGCTTGCGGGTAGTATCGATGCACATTGTGGAATTCGTTATGTGCACAAAGGTCAAAAAGTGGTCATTTCTAAGTGTGGTCCAATACATAATCACCTTTGCACCAATAGTAGATAACTCAAAATAGCCAGTAGTAGTGGACAAATGTCCCAGTAGTTATGCACAAATGTCCCAGTAATGGACTAATTATGGTAAAAAAAGCTAAAAAATTATCCACTATTGGTACATGTGATATTTATTAATGGACCCTCCATTACCATTTTTTGGCTCCTACTATGTCTACTAACGGGGGGTGAGGTTGACAAAAAGATGACGGTTATTAGCTGCAATGAAATTGATTCTGGTTCATCGACCTAAAAAACGGAGCAAATCTAAAACCCAGATATTTCAAGATTTACTTTTGGCTTAAAGAGGTTGGATTTGATTCGTCTCATTTTAATGAAATCCTGCTTTGGTAGGGTTCCATGATATTTTTCTTGCACACCCTGCCTATTTTTGCTCATGGGCATAGTCAATAGCTCGACAAAATTTGTGCAAAATTTTGAGACAAGTGTCTTAGTATGGTTTCCGTTAGTGTTTTATTTCATGGATATCATTTTTTCTTGTGTTTTAATCTGTTAAATGAAGGGCACTGCTTCTATGAGGTTTTGTAGGGATATTTTCAGCAACTGTTAGCATCCATGGCATTCAACATTTCTAAAAGGGCGGTTAGAATCAAGTAATTTGAATGATCTAGCCTCTATTTCCAGGATCAAAGATGAAGTGCGACCGCCCACTTATGGGCTGAATGTTTATGAAGAGTAAAAAGAGACTCCTTCGGCATGGCAGCTTGAAAACACAAGCAGTCAAACTCAATATGGTTGCTGCGCAGCAGGTTCGAATCTTGACCCCAAAACCTGAACAAAGAGCCTTACCAATGAACGACTTCGAGGCGGCTGCAGTATAAAATCTCATCTGAGGTATTCTGAATCTAGCTAGCTAGATGGAGTCTAAATATGCATGAAAAATCAGATTCATATGTGATGACCAAAACGTCACTCCACTTTGTGCAGAGCTCATGAGGGGAAGTTGAAAATCCCAGGAGGTCACGAGGTTAATTAAGGTTTGTGCTTTCATTTAAACCCTATATATTTGTTTGAATAATTAGCCAATAGGAATCTTCATTGTATGCACCCTGTACAAAAGTCACGCTAAAACCCTAATCACAAAATTTATTGACGAATTTGAACATTTAATCATGGTGAATGAAGTTATCAGTAGCTTTCTTGGTTTTCGGGGGCTTGGTTCTCTCTTCTGAATGGAAGAGAGCACAACAGACTCGACTACATTTAGACCAAGTTTTCCATTACTTGAAACGCTTCCAAGAATTATTCTTTTTATTTGTTTTTGTTTCTATTGAGCGGTGTAAGGGTAAATATCATTTTGGTGCAAATTTGGTCTCACATGGGTCTTTAATTTCTAAAGTGCTGGATTTAGATACTCCAAGGCTTTGAAGGTTCGTGCATGGAAGTCACAAGTCCCAATCTCGCCCCTGGCCTTATTGTACAGCAAGTTTGCCTTTGTCCCAAATGTTCACGTTTGTTTACATTCCACTTGCAATATATTCTTTTCTATTTTACTTAGGTAAGGCTCTCATGTGAGTAGAGTTTGTTATTGTCAAATAACTGGAGAATCAAGTTAATCGATACCTGATAGCTATATATATGTGACAAATAATTGATGCCCGTATTATATTTCAGTTGCAGTGTATTGACTTGTATTTTTAGGTTCATCAAACTTGCCCAACACATGGTTTGGTAGACCGATGAGAGATTATTTTATAGTTGCTCTCATCGTTCAGCTTGTAGATGACTATTAGTGAGACAAGTCGATCCACATGATAGTCTGCTGTAAGGGTTTTTCCTATAAACTCTGCCCATTTTTTCTCATCACCATCACTGATTGTACACCACGATTTGCGTAGTATCTTGAGGTAAGTACTTGCCATGGTTTCATTGAGTTTTAAGAATTTGTACACGGTAGGATCATTTTTTTGTTTTATTTTATTTTATTGGCAATTAATTCTCTTGTTACATGTCAAATTCGTTCTATGGTTTTATGCTAGCCAATCGACTAACCCACTAAGGGAAACGAAAAACAATATCTAAATTGAAATTATCAGCATCCACCAGTAGCTTGAGGATTTGAATAACATGCACCTATTGATATTATCAGAACTATAACACATAGGGTCGTCAGATTGCTATCAAGAATTTAGAAGGGGAAGACTGCAAGAAACAGTGACTGATCACAATAGATCCACAGCAGATAACAAAATTTTGGAGCTTAATTACTCTTCGAGATCTGATAGTAACATGCAAAATGTATCTTGATTACACTTCTAGATATAATTGTAACATGCAAAATGTATCTTGGTCTATCAAATTTGTTGATCCATTGTAAGTACATAATTAAACTCATTTTTGTAGAAGCCACGGTTTGTAAATCAACTCTTGATTTGATGTAGTACAATTCAAATCAAGTCAAACAGTTGAGAATTTGTAGTCCTTAGCTTTTCAATTTCTAGTTGTAGTTCTATTTAATCTTGTTTCAAAAATTATTATAATTATATGTTTCCAAGAATTCTAGATGGGTGAATTAAACAGAGCAAATCTAGTCCTTGCAGGCGCTGAAGACATCTTGCAAAACTACCACTTTTTCTCCCTCAAATCGGGTACTGGAATCAATATAATGCATAAGCACATGTTCTAGCTAAAGGCCTGTGACTTACTTTTTCTCTGCGCAGTAAGTATTTAACAGTAAAAGGAGATTGATTGCATATCATTAATGCAATCTAAATGCCACTGTAGAGGTTGATTTATAAAGACAACCTTAAAAGAAGCAAGAGCTCTTGCTCCTCCTTTTGAATTCACCTTCTGGTCACATCTGTATAGAAAGGTAAAATAACTGCTCACCTACTTGTAAATCAGGAAATTTTTCAATCTATACAACACACATCATTTGAAATGCTCATACTATTTGAAACTCCTTGACTTAATCCTTCACAATTCATCCCCTCAATCTTCAAATCCTTTGCCATGATTCATCATAACACATCACCATCAAATTTAGAAGTTCTTGATACAGTTTTGGGCACTGAAGCCCCAACCACTTAGATTAGGCTGCATTATTCACCATTTTCCTCTAATTTTCTTGTTCTTGTTCTTGTTCCATTTTCTGCTTTGATGGCATTTGAGGGAAAAGTTGGTAAGGGCCACACAAGAATAGTATCGAGATTTCCAACATTTTTGATCTTGTAGGGTTTGGGTTTATTCAGAAAAGGTTTGGGTTTATTCAGAAAATTATTTATCATGATGGGATGGGTTTTCATCACCCTGGTGATGAGTTATTGCCAGTGTTCCACGGGCGTTGGGGATGGGGGGACGCGTTTCCGGGATGGGGGGACCAAGGGCCTAAGTTTGGGGACGGCGGGGGGACGGGGTGGTGGTGCTGATATAGTTATACATATACATATCGTACTTGAAAAACTAGTTTTGAAAAGATGTATGACAGTATTACAGTATAAGAATTACATTTTCAAATGAGACTATAGGAAATTTGAAATACTAAATCTAAATACCAATTACCAAGATTTCTAAGTTGTGTTGTTATATGGAGCCTAATCAGACTCGGAGGTTAGATTTTCCCTACTTCTATCGGTTCGGTTTCCCCCTATATTTTTAAATGGGGGTTTGGGGGCAGCGCCCCCAAGTTGGGGTCAAGGGGCATCGCCCCTTGCGGGCCAAAAATACTTTCATTATTTTCTAAAGGCGTCGGGTGTTATTTTTCTATTGGCCCACGTCCAATTAGAGTTACCCCTTAACCCCCCAAAAAATTAAAATGTCACTTTTATTTTTAAATTTTAATTTTAAACATTGCATATACGTGGAGGCGACAAGAGACGTCTGGGCGTCTCCCCATCCCTTTAGAGACGTCTGCACGTCTCTCGAAGGACGGGGAGACGCCCAAGGAGACGTGGAGGCGTCTCCATGTCTCTCTGGGAGACGCGGAGATGTCTCCCCGTCTTCGGCGGCGCTTGCGTGGCAGTGGTGGGATGGCGGGGGACGTCGCGTACCCGTCCCCCAGTGCCGGAGACGTCCCCGTCTTGGAGGCGCGGCCAAAAAGGGGGGGGGAATGCGTCCCCGTGGAACACTGGTTATTGCTTGTTGGAAATTTTCTGTAGGAATGGGGGGACCAAGGACACAGATTTTTTTTTTTGTATCTCATTTTTTATTTTTCATGTCTTCTCAAACATCCTCAAGGCTTATTGATCAGTGTACCTACTTGCAAACTAAATCTTTGGAACTGTGATTTGAATAATTAGACTAAAAAACTTTAATTAGCCGATAGGCTATATATTGTGGGCATTGCCCACCGGAATTGTCTCGTGCCTGAAAAAACTCCCTGAAAAAGCTACCCAGAAAAAGGTTGAGTGACCGCCTCACGTATAAAAACAAATTTTCTATTGCATTTAATACAATCTGACAACAAATTCTGAATCGTATTTAATACATTTAATTCTTTTGTGCTACGAAAATCTTGTTGTAGATCTCCGAGTCAGGTCGGATTTCATTTTCACTTTTCAATTGAAGCAATGACCACATGGCACAGGCAGATCCATTGGAGCAACAACAACAGGGAGATTGCTTTTGGTTTGTCTGCTTTCAGGAAAAAATTGCCATGGTAGGGTTTTGTAAAATTTTCCAGCAAACTCTCTGCATTTTTTTTTGTGGACATCATTGACAGTCTGGCATGATTTGTGTAGAATCTTGAGGTAAGTTGAAGTTTCCATGATTTCGGTGTCTTTCCATCATTTCATTGAGTTAATTTTTTAGGGATCATGTAGCGAAGAGATGATTTCCACAAGACTGCAAGTCTTCTATAAATAAATTACCTGAAATCATTATTTTGACTGGGCATGTTTTCCTCTTATAGAGGCTATTTCAATCATTATGGCATGGGTTAGATTACTTAACCTTCCTCTCCAAAATGCAAGGAGTACAAAAGAATTTTGTTTGTTTTTATTTTGGAAATTTGGTTTCCTGTCACAGTTTTTTTCCTTCATTGTTTTACAGGTTTTCCTCCCAGGACAAATCATGAATGTTTTGAAGGATGTTGAAAAATCACAGGGTTCGGTGATTTGGCAGTCGAGGGAGATCCGATATATATCATTTTTTTTGTTTTTTATTTTTTCGGGTCAGATTTGTATGTTATTTTCATGTGCTTTATGTCCTTTCTGTCCTATTGTTCGTATTGCTCGACAATCATACCATTATGTGGTTTACATTCATAGTAATTTTGAAGAAATGTTACACATTACATGACAAGTTGAGATTATTTTTGAATGGAATTAAAAAAAGAAATTATTAAATGAATGAAAACAGGCTTTAAAATTTGGGTGTTTTTTTTTGGAAACCCTAGGTACACAGGCTTCAAACAGGCAAGACAAAATAAAACAAAGGGCAAAATTTGCTACAGAAAGATAGATATTTGTAAATGCCGCAATCAAATAATGAAGATTGATGTGAATTTGAAAACGCAGAGGGAGTTTAATGGTTAGCTTAACATGCCAGCCTTCTTCGTCATGCTCTTCTTCCGCACTTGGGAAAAAGGTTACAATAACCCAAATTGTTTTTCTCGCTTTGGGCCAGGTCTATCTTGTGCGTATATTAAGTAGAAGAAATCACTATATCAATTACTTAGTTATTACGATGACCCTGAAGATAATTATCCTCAGAGCTAACCCGTAGTCATTTGAGGGAGCCCATGGCCTTTGTCTACTTTGAGGGAGCCCATGCTTTTGTCAGAACTAACCCGTAGTCATTTGAGGGAGCCCATGGCCTTTGTCTACTTTGGAATTTTTTATATGTCAAATGATTAAAGGTCATTATTGTCTTCTAAGGGTGCCTCCGATGTAAGCCATGTAAAGAAAAGTATTGTATCTTAGGTCTTAAACTACAAGCTTGATGGTACGGGTTCTGTTGTAGTGAAGGTCTTGTTGTCACGTCATGAATCGTGTGACGTCCTAATACTGATGTTGCTAATACAGATAGTAAGACGTGCTAACGTTGTTGGGATGTGGTGTTTATTTGAGTCTTATTTTCTCTGACCATAACTGTGAAATTGATGGTTTCAACACCAAACCCTTTGCTTGATGATTTCATCACACAATCTTGAACTTGACTTTTCAATTAATGACCTTAAAATTACATCCTTGGTCTTTAACCTGGCATTTCAATTGATTAATGTAACATTACATCGTGACATTTAACTGATTACTGTAACATTACATCCTTTATCTTTAACCTGACATTTCAATTGATTACTGTAATATTACATCCTTGTTCTTTAACCTGTCATTTCAATTGATTACTGTAATATTACATCCTTGATCCATAATTTGATGGTTGTACCATTCCTTCATTTTGATAATTGGTCTTGCTCTTTTCAAACATGGTGTCAATAGATCACACCGCTATCTTTCTGTATACTATCCACAACCAACAATGCTAGAAACAAGGAAACTTTCAGCTTTTATACAGTGGAACCTAACATGCGGAAGAGAAGGGGAAAACAAATACTGTTAGACGTCCAGCTCACTGACTTATGTGTAAAAATTATAGAGAAATCATGTTGACTCAGAGAAATTTGTCAAAAATCGTTCAGGGCGTGAGATTTAGGCAAAATAATTGTACATTGGAAGTGAATCTAGATGAAGAGAAACAGTAAATGGAAGCCATTAAGATGTGATTTACCATTGCTGGATCAAGCTTTTGGATGATGATTAACTGCAGGGGAAACGGATTACACAAAAATGACAATCATTTTTATTGAGTGTATGATTGTGTGAAATTAGGTATGCTTTCATCAATTAATCTTTCAGATTGTCCATATTTAAGACCATTTTACTTCTGCATTTTGGTTAACATTTACTATAGTTATTTTGTGATGGATGCAGATTATTGAAACGATTGAGCTTTGCCTTTACAATATGTGAACCAAAGGCCTGTTCAAAACACCCACTTGACATGTTTCTTCGTTTACAAAACCGCCATTGGGGCTGATGTGAAACATTTTGGAGCTTTTTCTACTGAATGTCCTCAGATTTCACTTTTCAATGAAAGGACGATAATGTGTCAACATTTGGGTTCCATGAATCTTAGCGTAAAGACTGTCCAATACTTTTAAATTTAAGTCGTACATTCTCTGGTGTTGCATACCTTGAAATGAAGATTTTATTCTTACCCTCTTCTTTATCAAAGCTCCTGGCCTTACATGACACTTTGACATGTTTAACAAACACATTCATATCATAAAAGGTCCCAGAAGATTGAAACTCCAATTCTTTTTGTTTCTCGTCTTACATCATGGCTCTTGGCATTTTGCAAGGCATCGTACCCTAGATAATATATGTTTCAATGTCGTTTGTTACACTAAAATTCTGGAAGAACAACACATGCTCTGTATTCGAATATTATTGTTTTCAAAAGACATCAATGTATATTCTGAGGCATTCCTTTCCAGCAATTCTCTCCACTGTATATCTTGTTGTGGTCTTGACACCCTGCGAAATGTGTCACAAATGGCATTTTCCTCTTGCTCATTCAGCTTTATTTGCTGGTAAAGATGTACCAAGCGCAAATTTACTTTACTTGACACCATCAAGCGATAATCTGATGGTTGGGAGCAGTTTACTAGATGCATTAAATTGAGGGGTTTGTGGGCCCAGACTAGCCCACCTCTCCATTAATTCCATAGACCACTCACATTTCCTCATCAGAAAAATTCTAGCATGTATGTATGTCCAACTCCTCTTTTCATAAACCAAATGCTCCCAACCATGCATCACCATGTTATAGTTTTCATAGCTCTTAAGTGGAAGTTCAAAATTCATGTCTGTAATGGCTGCATCAGCATCCATGATTCTTATTTATTTTTTCTATTTGTATCTTCTAGTATATTATTTTATGTATATCTTACTATCGGCTTAACCATTGCACCTCCTTTTGGTGCAAGTGCTAGTTAACATTCTTTCATATTGTAGTCAAATAATCCTTCCCATGGTCAATGTTAAGAATCCATGTGAAATCTCTAAATTATTCATTGTGCATACTCTAGACACATGATAGCTGTTCAAAATGTTGTGCTCAAGCTTCAACACCACAATCTTATTGTTATGAACAAGTGACTTGATCTTATTGAATTGTTGAAGCATCAAAATAAATATTTCATGTCACAAACTTCAGAAATTCTTAATAAAAGTGATCCATTTTGAAACAATATTAACCCTGGACTTCATTTTAAGGAAAATTTTTCTTGTTACATTGCATTCTTTTATTTTATAAAATCTATTAAATAACTTTCATGGCTCTTAATAGTAGTGTATTTTTGCAAATTGAAAATTACTACCAAGTTTCCTAGGAGACTCACTATCTTATTCAAGAGTATTTATATTCCTTGAAACACGTCCAAGTAATTGTAAGATATAAGATGAGGTCAAGATTACAAGCAAATTAGTTGAAAGAGTTGTAATGTAATGGTAAGATGATCCATATCTTTTGTGGCATATGGTAAGGTTGTGAGTAATGATCATGAGTTATCTTGATGACCCAAGTTTACAAATCTTATGAATGTGATTAGAGATTACTCTATACCAATTAACTGACATTGCATACTCTCACCCACAATTTATTATGTAAAAGGAAAAAGATAACATATGAAATGTATTACATAAAAATAATAAGATAACATATGGTGTCAAAAAAGGGGGAATCTTAAGCAACAATTTAAATTTTGTATACCAAAAATCTTGGACTAGGCATTTAAAGCCAAAAAATACCTTGCAAAGGACTTTAGGGGAAATTTTCAAAGCATGCAATTATAGACAAATTACGAGGACACATGATAACAAATTTACCAATGAACTCAAAAAATCATATGTAAATTGTAACTCATAAATATCTTGTCTTTATTCTTGTACAAGGAAAAGGTAAATTTTTAAGAGTACCTTACACAAGTTATCAATTTGATGTACGCAAACTTTTGTTTGCCCAATTGTTATTCTAAAATACAAACCCACATTAATTATTTATTTGTTTGTTTCAATTTCTTCTTCCATTTTGTTTTTTCGTTTGTAAGCTTGTACATTGAGTGGCAAACAGTATTAGTAATAGATAAAGCATTGGAATTGTTTCTTCAAAAGAATATAATTATTTACAAAAAGAAAGAAGAAAAACGTAAATAAAATAAAATTTGTTGAATAACATATACATCTAATTATATGATACAATGTTTATTTTAACAAATCAAAGTTAATATTTGAAATCAAAATGTGAATAAATTTATATTGTTATCTAATTATGTATAAAATATTAAAACACATTTATAATTTATCTTTAATTTGCTATCGACTTCATCCTTGAATCTCCTATAGATGCAAGTGCTAGTTATTAGTTGAATTTGATTTAAGTCTACTACCTACTTGTTATTGAAATTTTGGGGCTGTGCAATAGAAATCCCAACAGTAGGCCTAGATTTTTTAAGTCCACCACTCAATACCAGATGGATCTTTATCTCTTTTTCCAACTTGTAGACCACTTGCTTGAGGCAATTAGCTGATTTAGGATCATGTGGGAAAGATATCACACATGATATAGTATTTTCCATTTCCAAAATCATATTTGGGAGACTAGTAATAGGTACACAAGTTCAATCTTGGCAAAAACACAGAATTCCAAAACTAAAGTAGCAACCATAACACCGTACCCATGATCTGAATCTCAATCTTGGCAAAAACAGACATACACTCCAAAACTAAAGCAGTACCCATAACATCATACCCATGATCTGAATCTCCTAACATGATAGCATGCCATGGTTCATGATCTAGATTTGTCAACAAACCGTCTTATTTCCAACTCAAAAATAGTGTGAACTCAGAAATATCTGTTTTATACAAAATCTAATAGCTAAACCTCAAGCCCGCATTTTCAAATTGTCTAGCATATCTCAAAGAATGAAACGAGCTCCTGCTTCCCCTGAATTTCTAATGCAGACAAGATCGAGGGGTTTTATCATACTGCCCAATCCTGCAGCCACTAACTCACATCCATTTTCAAATTAAAACATCAACCATAACTTTTTAAATTTATTCTATCGAAAATCAAAATCTCAAGCATCAAATTATAAATTCATTTATCTGCAATGACAATATGGTGCACCTCCAACCTGCACTCCTCATCTGTTGTTTCTTCTTCTCAAATCAACTCTTTGCTACGCCTGTCACTATGCAACTTGTAATGATAATATTTTTTCTTTTTCTGCTTCTATGCCTATACCCTGCTCATTTCTCTCTTCACTTGCACTTTCCCTTTTTCTCCTATGCACTTTCTCCAACCTACAAACTAGAACAATTTATATTTCTCTACTTATGTATGGCAACCAATTCATATGACTAAATTTCTCCCTGCAGCCACACACCTTTTCTTTTCTTCCTTGCTTTCACCGTGCACCCAATTTTCTTTATGCTCAAGTGCTTTCTTTATTTTGTTTTTCTCACCAAACTTTAATATGTGCCGTTCTGTTCCTTCTGCCTATGTCCACACCTTTCACTTTAGCCCATTACTTTATCTCTTGCGCCCTCACTTCATAGCTCCTTCCTCCACTTCCACACAATATTTTAATTCTCAATTTCTGTACCTTGCTCTGCATTTGTCTTTAACTATGTAAACCCAACTTTTCCTTCAATCTTCTACACTGCTATTATTTCATTACATCTTTATTTTTATTCTGTATTTTCTTCTGCAACTTTACACTTTTTATTTCCCCTCATGACATGCAAACTTTCAATGTTTGTGTATTTTCTTATACACTGGTTATATTCCTTTTTACTTGCCATTTCACTCCTGCTGCGTGGTTTATTTCTACTGGCATACACCCTGCCTTGAGGGGTTGTTTTAGAATCAGCCACACTTGAACCAATAACCTCTTTGCTCCTCCATTTTATAGCATTTACATTTAATGCTACTAAACTTTCATGATGTTTTCCTTTGCCTCAGATTTTAATATACACAACTGTTTAAATAATATGATGACATGTGTCTGTATTCGTAATGTCTTTTTAATCTACAGTTTGCAGTTGATTTCAATACCCAATCATTCTGTCATCACTCTACATTTTGCAGGTACATTTTGTTGTATTTAGGTAGAGTTTCTACGTTTTAGACACGGCTTCATTTAAAATTATGTTTATATGTTTAGTATTATGGATGCTTAATTGAAATGGAATGTTTTATTTTGTTAAACTTCCAGTATTCTTAAAGTTCTTGTGCTTCTGCATGACTTGCAATCCATAGTTTTTTACTTAAGACTACATATACTACTATACACTTTTCAACATATATCATGATACACATACTATGATACAGTTGTCACCATAGTAAGGATTTAGAAGTCAAACCCAATAGAAGAGAAGGGTCTTACATGTGAGTTCTGTTGTTTCACTTCTCATAATAAACCATTTTTCCTTCTCAGCTTTGTACTATCTAAATATACATCTGCAATTTTAATAATGAAGGCCTACCTAAACACTAAAATATTTTGGTCCACATCTAATATTTACAAGCACAATTAGATGCCTATTACATACATAGGAGTACAAGGTAGTCCCTTATGCTATAAGCCTTGTTATAGCCTTGTTTATACAAACTAATTAACTTAAAACTTAGAAAATTAAAATTTAATTTCAACAAATTCTAATTGCTTAGTTTATCTATTGATTGTGGTGGGCACATGTCTCCTTCAATTGGAACATTATGCATAACCTGACTCAATTTAGATCCTTATGCACAACGTTGATCTAAATTGCTACAGACAAAATATTTTGATATTTGTCAGTATACATGACCTTTTAGAGCATGTATATATATTCAGTGATGCAAAAACTCCTTTGCTTTCATCAATTAGCATTCATCTTCAATCACAAAATTAACTGATGTCATTTTTGTAGTTGTCCAATATTTAGAAACCAATGAGATAAATGAAGTACTTATCAATCCATACAACTTTCAAAGAAGCATTTAAACAACATATTTTACTTTAAGGCAGACCTGGCTTATTTATATGTTTAGATTATGGATGCTTAATTGAAATGGAATGTTGTATTTTGTTGAACTTGCAGTTTTTAAAGAGCTCTTTTGCTTCTTCATGACTTCTAGCAGTCCATAAATTTTTACTTAAGGCTGCATATACCATGATACACTTTACAACATTAGCATGATACAATTGTCAACATGGTCATAGTTTCAATTTTTTGTTAAATTTTGCATATCTAAATCTGTTTAGTGTCAATTTACATAGACTCTCAATGTCTCTATGCCACCAATAAGATGTTATTAAAAAAATTATATTCTTGGTTTTTCCTATCGCATTCATATTAATAATAAATTTATATTGTTGGTTTAAAAATTATATTTCTCTTCTAGGTAATGGCAAACAATTGGGTACCCCAAGAAATTATAGACATTTCAAGTGGTGACTTTGACCAGACAACTTTACCACGAACTCAGCTATCAACAACTGTAAACCAACAGAGAAATCATGTGGACAATATCACAACTTTTGCAAACAATGTTGTGGCAAGTTGTCGTGATATTGTCGGACACGCTAGAGAAACTTGGCAAAAGTTGCAGGGACTGTGCGTTTGGACAGGGGTGCCCTCCTATCTGTCCTAGAAACTTTCCACACGTCGAAAATGATTTTTCCATCTCTGCGAATAAAGCTTAAACCCATAAGTACAATTGCACACCTGTTTCTTGCACACATAAAGAAGAGGAAAGGGGTTGGGAATAAGGGTTTGCCTAAGTCAAACCTCGGTTTAGAATCAACCTTGAATGAAATACTGCAAATGCTTGAAATAAATGATGGAAATGTATACCTTCAGATCTGCATAGATGATAATGATGCTTTGCTTCTTAAATGAAATCACATATGTTGTATGAAATGGCATGGACATGACAAAACCCTAACACACACACATGCTTGCAAATGAGTGAAGTAATGTTGCTCCAATGGATAGATGAAGAATATGCAACCTTGAAGAATGCTTGATAATGAATGCTTGAACACTTGAGATCCAATTTTACCTTCATGAATGTATGATGATCTTCTCGTTATCGTGTGTTATGCCAAATGAGAGGGGAAGACCTCCTTATATACTTGCCCATCGTTAATTGCTTAATTTTCCGTCAAAGGCCGACTTAGGGGATTATTTCCCGCTCACATTTGAGATAAGTCCAAGGGAGAGGGGCCAAGATAGGTCCCCTTTAGGGGATCCCAAGGCGCCACACCCTGGTCCTAGTGGGAACCAGGGCACCACACCCTGGTCCTACCCTATTTTGGGGCAGGATCAAGGTGGTCATGCAAGGTGCAAGATGAAAAATGAAGTTTGGTTGCATAAAATAGGCACAAACAAGTCTCATTCAAGCGTGAGGAGGAGACCGATAAGGTGAGGGCCCAAAGTGCAGTCAAAATTGCAAGGGGTGCAATTTTAGGATGCTACATTTAGCCCCCACTTTAGTGGGAGTATGAGCTTACACAAATACTTGCGGTAAAGTAGAAGAAAAGGAGTGAAGATGAGGAATGTCGAGAAAATTCACAAAGAGTATAAGATATCGCTAATTTCGAGGAACTAGGGCCCCAATCTTAGGATCTTAACTCACTCAAACATATGCAAGGGCACACAAACAAGACAACAAGACAAACAAAGACAAAAACACAAAGGCACACAAGACCTAAAAGCTAAAGACCAAAACAAGACCTCAAGTCAACTAGCTGAAGAGACCTTGATATCAAAATGTCTCAACAACTAAGATCATTCTTAAAAATGCCATCTCATGAACACAAATGATCACGTAAAAGAACAAAGTAAGCATCATCCATGAACTATCAATAGAAAAACTACGAGTTCATGAGAGGAAGAAGAGAGAGCATGAATGCACGCTAGATGTGTTTATCCAGGTGATCCATGAGAAGAATGATGAGAGAGAGGGCATGGACTACTTGCCCCTAGATGTTTTTATCTAGGTGATCTATGTGGGGAGGAGAGTAAGAATAGTCTAGTTGTTTTTAGCTAGTTCCACACATCCTCGTGCTTGTGTGCAAGTGATGTTTGGTTTCAAGTGTATAGCACCCCGTGTAAGAGTCTTTGCTCTATTTTTTAGTGTGCTTCAACCTGTTTAAGACATGTAATGTAAATGCAAAATCCAAGGGGCGATTGTGTGTGTGTGCAAATGTGTACATGGCAAGTGGTCACGAAGATACATGTTTGCTTTCGAGGCCATCCCATTTAAGACTTTGTTGTTTTCGGTGATGCGTTAACCCCATCTAAGACAAATATCAAATGTTCCGTTTGGTTTTGAGTGTGAAGCATCTTTCTCTAAGAGTTTTTACTCAAGTTCTGAGAATGAACACCTCGTTTAAGACTTACAAAATTGATGTGGATGTCCCCCCTTAAGATATCAACATAGTTTTATGTTGATGTCTTAAGGAAGATAGAGACAAGGATACCTTACCTTCAACACCAAGGAGATATCCTTTAGGCAACAATGTCATAAATCCAAGCTAAAGAGGGAATACTCTTCAAGAAAGGATAAGATAGTTGAAAAGGAGATATCTTGCAACAAGTGTAAAGGGGATCCTTGGAGGGGAAGAGATGTTATCTCAAAAGACATCTACCTCCAAGAGGAGCTATCTTGACCAAACATAACATCTTCTACCAAAAGAAGGGAAGGAGAACAAGAATTCCTACCTTCCTCCTATTGCTAGGTGAAAGGGATTATTGATGAAGGATGACACACTTTTGACCCAATGTGAGGGGTAAGTTTATGATAGATATACATTATCAAGTGAAGAAGAGGTTGTAGCCACCAGGGACTTGCACCTCTTGTATAAGAGAGAATCCTTCAGCAAACAATAACTTCACACAGAGAATGACACCAAATAATGAACAAACACCACTCCACAAAGGAAAAGTAGATCCTTAGAGAGGAGAGAGAGAGAAGGATAACTCATTCATTGCCTCCCAAGTGTAAGGACAATGAGAATAATTACACAATATTCTAAGGAGAGATTAGACATAAGGAAATACACAATAAACTCACATGAATGAATATACTATGCAAGAAAAGACATTAATTTATGTAAAATGCATCTCAAAAGAAGTGCTAATATTGAGAGAGAGAGAGAGAGAGAGAGAGAGAGAGAGAGAGAGAGAGAGAGAGAGAGAGAGAGAGAGAGAGATCACATTTTCCCCTACGGAGGGATTATTCATAAGAGACATACCATTGAAAGAAAGGATACCAACACATGAAAAATGCAACCCCTAAAGGGAATAGTGATACATTAGATAGAAAGAGAATGGGTGAAAACACCATCCTCGCCCCCCAAGCAAGAGGACAAAGAGGAAAATTACACATTTTCTAGAGAGAGGTTATTCATAAGATATGGACAGTTTCAAACAAAGAATAGGTCCTAACCAAGGAAAAAACATGTGCTTACATGAAGGATAACTCTATGCAAGAAAAGACATCGAGTGATGAATAACACGATGCCAAAGAAGAGGTAATTTTCAAAGATTAAAGAAGAGGAGGAAGAAGGAAGGTTTACAAAAGTTCTCTAGGGAGAGATTATTCATAGAAGATGCACCATCTCAAGCAAGAAATAGGTTCCGATCAAGGAACAAACATGTTCTTGCATGAAGGATAATTCCATGCAAGAAAGGACATCAAGTTATGAATAATGCAATCACAAAGAAAATAGTGAAACCTTAAAAAAAGGAGAGAAAGAGGGGAAATCATGTTGCTACCCTAATATTTTTGAAATTGAAGAAGCACCACGTCTAATGAAAAAGAGCCCCCAATTAAGTTAACCTCTTATGTCATAAGGTGAGGAGAAACATGAGGGTGAAAGGAGTGCTAAGGCACTACATCTTCACCTAGAAAGAGAGCAAGATCTGTTGAAAGACATATATGAGCATGATCGTATTGTTCTTGAACAAATTCCTTAAATGCTTTACACTTTCCAAGAGAATGAGAACCACCATGGTGAAAAATACAATGTCCATTTCCTTCTTTATGTTTATTGCTAAGCTTCACAAAAGGAAAGACAACATTCTTATCATACTTCAATTTCCAAAAGATTCTAGTTGCTAATTTTTCTTGATCATTAATAGACGTAGGTTTATTCTTTGGAGATTGAGGACAAGAGTTGTTATTAGAAGAGGAAGGATTGTCATCCATGATTTTAACTTTACCTCTATCGATAAGCTCTTTTATTGAATTTTCGAAATCGGGAAATCATTGGCATGGTGATCATAGGTTTTGATGAAATGAACAAAAATGAGTTTTTGAAGAAGAAGCTCTTTAGCGAACACTAATGGCTTGTTGTCTTGCAAGATGATTTTTGAAGTCTTTAATCCTAAGGATTTCATCCATAGGAGATTTATTATCATTTCCTAGGCCTTCTGTGGTGTTTTGTGCAGGAGGGTTTATAGGGACTCGAATTCCTTGTTCAAATTTTCCAAGTCCTTGTCTTCTAAAACCTTGTTTTGATATTATGTTAAAGCCACTCCTATAAGAATATTTTAATTGAGAAGGTGGGGGAACATTATAATAAATTTCTTTGAAGTTTGTGATGTAATGATGTTTAGAAGGAATGACAGGATTAGTAGATGAAGAAGGAATATCTTGTAGAGAAGAACTTTTTGTTACTACTTATTAAGTTGCCATTAGTTTTACATCCAAAGACATTCTATATACTCTAGTCGGTTACCTCTACTGAAAAATTCAGTCGGTATGCACATAACAGTCAGTTAAAGAAGAAAGTATTCACAGAGCCCAGTATACACCGAGTTGTCTACCGAGTATCATTCCATGTCTACCGAGCAACAATAATGATACATCAAGTTGATATACATCGAGTGAAACGTGTTACCAAATTCATTGAACCTAGACACACATGTGGAAACGTGTTACAAGATCGAGGAACATAGAACCGTTATCACATTGGAAATTGCACTTAAGGATTGTGTATGATTTTGAGGTCATCTAACCAATGAAATATTTTGTATGGTTATTCATTTGATAAATCATGTTTGTAAGATCGAAGCAATGAATCAGATCACCGACATAAGAGATCTATTTATACATCATGGATTAAGGATAAAAGTGTGACAGAGAGAGAGATATAGAGGTGTATGAAGCAAGACATGTGTAATACATAAAAAAGCACTGAGTGTTATGACTGTTACAGAGACACAGAGGTCACCGAGAAGGATTTCAGAGAATAGTCAAAGAACAGAGTAAACAGAAGGGTTTACCGAGTTATGTTATGGGTTACTGAGGTATGCTATAAGCTAGGTAATCTCACTTTGAGCAAATATAATCTGCTATAACATTTCAGATGTAAAGTTGCAGATATTTGTAATGATTTATTGTAATATTTTGAAGTTGTAAGAGAAACCTTTTACAGGGTAAAAAGTCTAACAAAGTCTATAAATTGTAAAGCCTTTAACCAGGTGTAGCATTTAGAATAAGTGTTGTAAAATCCTTTAGCAAGGTAGATCTAAAGATCTTAATACTCCTAATAGGGTAAGCTATTAGAAATAGCTGAACATGTAGCTCTAACTGAGCACTCTTTATTATTGCAGTAGTAAAGTTGTGGGTGCCATCCCCACCGCAGTTTTTCTCTCCAACCAAGAGTTTCTGCGTAACCAAAATATATGTGTTATGGAGTAAATCATGTATGATTGTTATCTATTTGTTTTAGCTTATGTTATGTTGCAACAATTTTTGGTTTATGCATAACAGTAAAGATATTGTTGTTAAAAGGTTTTGAAGTACCGATTCTCCCCTCCCCTCTCAGTACATTAGCTTTCCATATTGGGGCTAACAATTGGTATCAGAGCCTGAATCTTGGAAAAAGGTTTAACAATCTAAAGAGAAAGATCTTATCAATGGAAGGCTATAAACAATCTCGGAGAATAGTGTATCTACAAGAAGAGTTGGATCATGCTAATCAAGTGATTGCAGCCATGCAAAGACAAATGCAAAAATCATTGAAAGTGAGAAGAAGATTATCTGATGATTTGCAGGACTCTCAAGAGTTAGTGGAACAAATTGAAACATCATCTGAGAACAATATATTTGAAGAAACTGAAGAGATGATTGGACAACTGAAAGAAAAGAACAAAGCACTGACTGATCAGCTAAAAGCAATGAAAAGACGACATGAACATTTCAACACACAGGTGACTGAAAATCTTGATGCATTGAGGACAACTGAAGATAAAGTAAGAGATCTAGAAAGAGAAAAACAACAGCTTGAAGCATTAGTATCTGAAAAGAATGAAGAAATCACAAGGTTGACTGGGATTCAACAAAATCTGTTAGATCAATTGGGTTATGCACATTATGAAGCAAATATGAAGGATAATGAAAATCAAGCATTGAAACTTGAAGTATCAAGATTGACCGATGAACTTGAAACAGAAAAGAAATCCAAGGAAACACTAAAAAGGAGTTATGAAGCATCAAAGATGTTGGATGAGCAACTGAATACAAGAAGACCCAACAAAGATGTAGGACTCGGTTACAAAGGAAAAGACTCTACTGAGAAGGGAATTCATACAACTGAGAGAGGAGAATCATCAAAGCAAGTCGGAAATAAGAAGAATATCAAAGGAAAGAAGCCTATTTGCAACTACTGTGGAAATCAAGATCATACTGCTAACTTGTGCCAAATCAAAAAAGGTAAGCAACCGAATGTCACTAAGTCTAATGGTTATTGTTACAATTGCAATAAATATGGTCACACATCTAATCAATGTAGGACAAAGTCTGTTAACAATTATAAGAAGGCAAAATTCAAAGGGTTTTGTAAAAACTGCAATAGATATGGACATAGTACCAAGAAGAGTTGGCTTAAGCAAAAGAACTATATGTGGTCTGCACACCGAGCAAATGCTAGAGGTTACCGAACTCACACAGATCCTTACCGACAATATTCTGCAGTACCATGGGATTACAATACAAGGATATGGTGTGAATGTTGTGGAAGATATGGACATATAAGTGCCAACTGCTTTATAAGGTTTGGAATGAACAACCGAAGATCATGGAGAAATCCTGGTATGGTATGTTTTCATTGTCACAAAGTTGGACACTTGGCTAGAGATTGCAGAGATCAACCTAGAGGAGACATTGAAGAAATAAAAGGCAAATTACAGATGATTTGGAAAAGAAGGAAATTGTGTCAAATGAAGAAAGCACCTTATCTACCGAGTTAGGTGCACCTATTCCAAATTAATCGGTAAAGGTATGAAGGGACTGCATTCTCTCAAAGATTAAATCATTACAGTTCCTATGTTATCATGCACTTAATTCAAAATCTGCATAGTTAAAGGTGCATTAGAAAGTTTGAAATTCTATCAAAGTCTTTTGGAGCACTATACAGGAAGGCTGTCAAGTCGGTGAATACAAGAAGCCTGTCAAGTCGGTAAATGAAGAAAGTCTGGTTACCTGGTTAAAATGCAAAAAGGAAAGAAATTTTAGTGGAACCAAGTGCATTTAATGTTTTTTGACCTAACCTGCATGGAGCCCGATAAGGTATATTGTGTACTTAAAGCATTTACGCGGTCATTTTCACTCACCAAGTTCTCAAGAAAGCATAGCAAAGCGAATCAAAGGCGATCAAACCACCTCCTGAGCAAATTTCAAAGGTATTTACATCAATCTCAATGCATTGTTAAGCTGGTTTACCGATCATATCAAGTTGTTATTATCTGCTAAGTGTGAAGCGTCTGCCGTTTGAAAATCTTCAAACCATAAGGATCTTGTGTTAATTCTTATCTGAAATCTGCAATGGCACTTAAGATCTAGAATCCCATTGTTGTTGAGAACATCAAAAAGCCCTCATTGAAATACTCTTTAACTCCCAAAATTGTATCTGAACCGGATGACAAAACTACATTTTCACTCATTCTGGATAGAGTTTTATTAGTCGAGGATGTGAGATTCATCACTAAATGTCGAGTTGAAGAACTACGTCACGTTGAAATCAAAGACACATATGATGAATTGTGCACTGATGGTAAAATGGATAGCAAGTATGAGCACATTAAGATCAAGGGATTGACTGAAGCCCTAACCTATCCCCGTGTCTTCAAACCCCAGTGGGTCAAGTTTGTTTTAAGTAGAGTTCATGATGACTTCATGTGGCTAGAAGAGCAACCATTTAAGATCACCAAGGAAATCATTCATTTGATCACCGGTTACCCTATTTATGATCATGCCCGAGCTTAGAAAATGATATCACAGAAGGAATTGATCAGTTTAACCGGAGTAGAATCTGATTGCAGAGTACTGAAATTGAACAATGTCACTGATGCAGAGCTAAAATTTGCCATTAGAGTAAAAGGTTATTGTTTCTTCCAATCAGCAAGGGAAAACAGTGTACCCTGTGCAGCAGTAGACTTAGCTTATAAAATTGTGAAGAAAGGCATGAAAATTGATTTGTGTGAGGTATTGCTGAAAAACCTGTTTCAGAATCTGAACACCATAAGGAAGCCAAAGAAGAACAATTCAGTCAATACACTAAAGTTTGGATCATCGTTAATATGCATGTTTTTCTATTTTGAAAAATTCTTTCCATCAGTCGGTAAAGTTGTTTGGGAACTACACTGACCAATCACCCATCAAATCAATGACTTCATCAAGAAGCTAGGTGATAAATTTAATGATATTATGGATGATTACTTTAGCAAGTTTCAGGAAAGGATGCATAACAGGTACCAGATTCCACCCAAGCTAGTGGAGAAATACAAGGATGACATATGTTTTAAAGTGGACACTGATTACTGCTATGTTAATGTTGTGGAACCGAGAACCCAATCTTTACCACCAATGGGTTATGAGATTGATTTTGACATCACACAATAGTAGATAGATGCTTTTTTGACATTACCAAGGCATGCTACCGAGCTGAGGTATGGAACATATGAAGAAGTGAAGGAAAAAGTAAAAATGAGCATTATAGTACCCAAGGCTACAAGGAAGGCAACAAAGATGATTAAGACATTAACAAAGAAATTTGGAGAAGGTTCTTCCTCCACACTTGTCAAAGGCACTATAGTAATCACCGAAGAGGAATCTGAAGCCCAAGAGGCAACTATAGCACTGAGCACCGAATTGCTTAAGGGAAAAGTGTTGAAAAGAAAGAAACATGATACATCAAAGGTATCACCGACTCCTCCTGCAAAGCGACCTAACACAAGAGCATCTGCAGCTTCACCGAGTAAGAAAACAAAAAGTGTTGCCGCACCTAAGGTAACAAAAACTTACAAGAAATATACTCGGAGACTCATTTTGACCAAAGAGTCTAGTGACATTGAATCTGAAGATGCAAGCAAATTTCAGATTGTCAAGAGCAAAAAGGTAAATGTACATAGTGTTGAAATTTTTTGTGCTAATTTGAAGCAATATGGTGGATTTGGAGCATTCAGATATGTTAAGTATGAATCCAGATCTGATGATGAAAAGAGACAAATAGAAGAAGCTGTCATCTGCACACTATTGAAATTCTGATTGGCCCCATTGGAATTATCTAAATCTCTTCCAAATTAATTATATTTGCATATTGACAATAGGTGGAAGTATGCCATGGATTTAGAGAAACAGATGAGATAAAGAAGTCTGGTACATCTTTTCCTAGACATGTCGGTAGATGAGATCACCGAACATCTAAAAAATTGCCACACAAAATTCCTAGTCAAGCAAAGAGCTTTGAAATTGATGAATGGCCTTTACTTGGATGTAGATAATGAGACCAAGGAAAAATGGCAGGAAATATTTTGCATCAAGAATGCTAGTGAGCAAGATGAAGTTGAAATAGTTGATGTCACCGAGCAAGTTCCTGATATCACCAAGCAAGACCTTGCTGACACTATACAAGTAGATGAGGATATCATGGACACCGAGGCACCTGAATAGGAAATGATCGAAGGGAATGCATATGCCAAACTGGTATCCAGTGAGTCAGTTTTGGAGCAAGTTCAGCCCTATCCTCCGGTCACTCAGTCTACTTCAACCGAGGCCCCTCATGATACTGAACAAGGGACAGAAGGTCACAAATCTACAGAAGGAGAAACTACTTCTCAGGCCACCGGGGAACAGTCTTCACAAGCTCCTTCTAGCACTGAAAATGTTACATCTGAGACCCCATGCATTGAAGCATTGAAGGACACAACAAAGGCTACATCAGAGGTTAAAGGAACCGACCAAAGTGTTGCCTCTACTGAGCAACCTACCGAGGGTCATCAAGCCTCACAAGCCATTGTTTTAGTTCAACCAATGAAAGGTAAAGAAAAGAAGATGAAAAAGCATAGTTTCAAATTAGATTTGTCTAAACCAATAGTGTTGCCCAATATTGATATATCTAAATTAAAAGGGAAAGCACTCATTGAATTCGGAGAACTATGCAAAGCCAAAGCTGAACAGGAGAAGCAAATGGCTATTCAAAAGAAAAATAAAGTACTTCAGAAGGTGAAAGCACTCTTAACCGACATGCTACCTGAAGCTACAGTAACCAAAGATAGAACCATCCACATTCAACTGGATGAACTCCTAACCAAGATAGAGACATCTAGAGTAGATGCATCCGAATATTTGAGCAAGTTAAAATATAAGGAGCTCACTGCAAAAATGATTGAAGAGGTACAGAAAGCTATTTCCATTGGCAAAGTTAAACTTGTCAAATTTACTGCCGAGTTGTCCCCTCAACTCAAGCACATTCTTTATTTATTTCAGAAACTCTGTACATTCTCTCTATTCATTAAGGACATAAAAAATAAAACAGAAGTAATTGAGAAAGAGATCACCGATCTCTCTAATAAGTTGACCATTGAGCCACATTCCACTCAGAATTTTTATACCAAGCTACAACAACTCATGGCTCAACAATTGGAACTAAGGAATAAAGAACACAAGATAAGGATGGACATAATGACACTTCAAACATTATTCCTTCCTCATCTTTCATCCGTCCAAGAGAAGATCAACAAAGCTACCTCCCTATCCATTCAACAAGAGGGAAGCACCTTAGATGGACTAATCTCAATGTTAGCTGACATTACAGCTCATAATTCACTTATGGACAGTGTTAAGGATGCCCTCTCTGCCGCCCTTACCGATGCAAAGACAAAGTACAAATCCATTTTTGATCAGTTGCCACCATCGAATGGTAACTAAGTTTAGATGTTTGTCAAAAAGGGGGAGTCAGTATCATATCAAAGTATACAGGGGAATGTAGTATACAGGGGGAGTATATACCGAGCAAAATAGAGTATTCAAATGCACAGTCAATTTTGACAGGGAACAAAGAACAGAGCAGTGAACCGAGCAGTTATCATAGAACATTGATCACCGAGCATGCAAAATCAGAGTTTTGTACAGTATAGTGATAAGGGGAGTATATCTAAATATACTATTTCATTGACTAATGTATATACTGTCTGTTTAGTCAAATTTTGCAAGTATATAGATTTTTGAGCTATGACTCTGAAAGTAGTTTTGTCAAACATCTCAACTAATGTCAAAAGGGGAGATAGTTACTACTTATTAAGTTGCCATTAGTTTTACATCCAAAGTCATTCTATATACTCTAGTCAGTTACCTCTACCAAAACATTCAGTCGGTATGCACAGAACAGTCGGTTAAAGAAGAAAGTATTCACAGAGCCCAGTATACACCGAGTTGTCTATCGAGTATCATTCCATGTCTACCGAGCAACAATAATGATACACTGAGTGAAATGTGTTCACAGATTCATTGAACCTAGACACACATGTGGAAACATGTTACAAGATCGAGGAACATAGAACCGTTATCACATTGGAAATTGCACTTCAGGATTGTGTATGATTTTGAGGTCATCTAACCAATGAAATATTTTGTATGGTTATTCATTCGATAAATCATGTTTGTAAGATCGAAGCAATGAATCAGGTCATCGACATAAGAGATCTATTTATACAACATGGATTAAGGATAAAAGTGTGACAGAGAGAGAGATATAGAGGTGTATGAAGCAAGACATGTGTAATACATAAGAAAGCACTAAGTGTTATGACTATTACAAAGACATAGAGGTCACCAAGAAGGATTTTAGAGAACAGTCAAAGAATAGAGTAAATAGAATGGTTTACCGAGTTATTTTATGGGTTACCGAGGTATGCTATAAGCTAGGTAATCTCACTTTGAGCACATAGAATTTGCTATAACATTTCAAATGTAGAGTTACAGATATTTGTAATGTTTTATTGTAATATTTTGAAGTTGTAAGAGAAACCTTTTACAGGGTAAAAAGACTCTAACAAAGTCTATAAATTGTAAAGCCTTTAACCAGGTGCAACATTTAGAATAAGTGTTGTAAAATCCTTTAGCAAGGTAGATCTAAATATCTTAATACTCCTAATAGGGTAAGCTATCAGAAATAGCTGAACATGTAGCTCTAATTGAGCACTCTTTATTATTGCAGTAGTGAAGTTGTGGGTGTCATCCCCACCGCAGTTTTTCTCTCTAACCAAGAGTTTCTGCGTAACCAAAATATATGTGTTATGGAGTGAATCATGTATGATTGTTGTCTATTTGTTTTAGCTTTATGTTATGTTGCAGCAGTTTTTGGTTTATGCATAACAGTAAAGATATTGTTGTTAAAAGGTTTTGAAGTACTGATTCACCCCTCCCCTCTCAGTACATTAGCTTTCCATATTGGGCCTAACACTTTCCTTTCTTTCATCATGCATATCCATTTTGGTAGATTGGGAAGGAAGATCCTTATCATATAAGGCCTCATCTTTTCTTAATGTTATATGGGGAGAGAGATAATGAATGAAATGCATGACATCATCTTCTCTACGAATGTTTTGATGTTTAAGATAGGCTCAAGGAGAATAAGGAGGATCTAGAGAGATGGAAACACCAATATTTTGACCTTGTCCCCCTTGCACAAGGGTATGTGTATGAGAAGATGGGGCCATGTTTCTCTTCAATGCTTGCTCTCCATTAGAGAGATCATTGAGAGGAGTATTAGCTCTTACTTCATTCACATTAGATACCCTAGGAGATGTACAAGTATTAGGTTTCTCATTGTCATCTCTAGGATTAGGATCTATAAAAGCTTTTAGGTGATCTATGTATGAAATGCATTTTCTCAAAAAGAACACCATAGCACAACATATATGAAAAATGAAAGCTTTAAGATCTAATCTATGAAAATGAATCAACTTGGAAATTCAAAAAATGCAATATGTCCAAGTGCTATGAATGAAAAGAAGTAACATGAAGTGAAAGAACCCATTATCCAACACATGATTATAGTAAATGTATGCAAAAAGTAGTGTAATCATATGTGAAATGGTAAATAGGTCAAGTGCATTAATTGCCATTATTAATATTGATATTTAAGTTCAAGCAAATTATTCAAAAATAAATTAAGAGTTTATAAATAAAACCACTTAATTTATGTAAATTGATGAGATTCAAATTTGACTTTTTTAAATTTATTTTTTGAAAAATGTGAAATGAAAATTTGAAAGTTGAGGTTTAGAAATTGGAATTTGAATAATTTAAAATTTTAGAAAGATTATTCAATTTTTGAAGAATTATACAACCTCCTAGGAAATTTAAATTTATAATTAGGGCCTTGAAAATAACCTCTTAATTTAAATATAAAATTACCCACTAGAAGATTAAAATTTAATTTTAAAATTAGGGCTTTGTTAAATAACCTCTTAATTTTAAAGCTTGAAATGTTGAAATTTGAGAATTGATAGAATTAATATAATTTTTTAAAATTAGGGCTCTTTTAAGTAACCTCTTAATTTTTTAAAATTTAAATTTGAATTTGTCCACAAGAGAATTAAATTTAAAATTAGGGTCTTGTAGAAAGGACCACTTAATTCAAAATTTAAATTTGAAAATAGATCTAAGATGAGAATTTGGAATTTGAAAATTTTGAAAATGCACAAGATTAATTTAAATTTAGAAATTAGGGTTTGTTTAATGAACCACTTAATTTTAAAATTAAAATTTGATCCAAGGTTGCAATTTTGAATTTGAATTTTAAATTAGCAACCAAATTTGAAGAGGGAAATTCAAAATTTAAACAACCCACAAGCTCAATTATAAAAATTTAAAAATTAGGGTTTTTGAAATTAACTACTTAATTTTAAAATTTAATTGTGAAATTTGACTTGTAGATGAAAATTTGAATTTGCAAATTAAATGAATGCTCAGATCTGAAATAATAAATCCAAATTATGCAAATCACAAGCTCAATTTTGAATTCAAAAATTAGGGTTTTTAATGAAATCAACCTCTAAATTTTTTAAATTTACAAGGAAATCAAACTTATAAATGAAAATTTGAATTTTAAATTGCATACACTTAGATTTGAAAACAAAAATCAGAATTAATGGTGTAAGGAGTCAAGTTCACCAAAATGTAAAGTGGAAAATTGGGAGCTTAGCCAAGCCGCCACCTTAAGGGGGAAAATAACTAAGCTCAATTTTCAATTGGGGGGCTTTAAATTCAAAAGAGGGAGATGAATCTACTAGATCCAATCCCAAAGGATACAAGGATTGAATGCTAAGTAAATTGATTGATGTTTGGAATGTGTTTGACCCTCTTTTGTAAGTTGAATAGATGAAGTGCTAAAATTGAAGACAAAGTATGCGAAAACGGTGAGCTACAAATTCGGGATTCGATTGTGCACCTGGATCTGAGAAGTTTGAGATGCTTTGGAGCTGCCCTGTGAAATCTAGCAAAATTTGTAGTGACCATGTGTCCGAACATGGATGCCCTCCAATCGGTCCTCTAAACTTATTGCGCATTGAAAATGGTTTTTCTGTCTCTGCGAATAAAGCTTAATTCAAAAAGTACACATGTTTCCTGCACATAGAAAGAAGAAGAAAGGGATTGGGAATAGGGGCTTGCCTAAGTCAAAGCCTGATTTGGAATCAACTTTGAATGAAATATTGTAAATGCTTGAAATAAATGATGGAAAGGTATACCTTCAGATCTGCAATAGATGATAATGATGCTTTGCTTCTTGAATGAAATCACATATGCTATATGAAATGACATGAACATGACAAAACCCTAGCACACACACATGCTTGCAAATGAATGAAGTAATGTTGCTCCAATGGATAGATGAAGAATATGTAGCCTTGAAAAATGCTTGATAATGAATGCTTGAACACTTGAGATACGATTCTGCCTTCATCAATGTATGATGATATTCTCCTTATCACGTGTTATGCCAAATGAGAGGGGAAGACCTCCTTATATACTTGTCTATCGCTAATTACTTAATTTTTCAGCAGAGGCTAACATAGGGGATTATTTCCTGCTTACATTTGAGATAAGTCCAAGGGAGAGGGACGAAGATAGGTCCCCTTTAGGGGATCCCAAGGCACCACGCCCTAGTCTTGCCCTATTTGTGGGCGGGATCAAGGTGGCCATGCAAGGTGCAAGATGAAAAAGGAAGTTTGGTTGCATAAAAGAGGCACAAACAGGTCCTGGTCAAGCGTGAGGAGGAGACCAATAAGGTGAGGGCCCAAAGTGCGATCAAAATTGCAAGGGATGCAATTTTAGGACGCTACAACAATTTAGACAACATGAACCATTGGAAAGAATCAAAATCCCTCTACACACTATGTTATTTATCACATAAATTACAAAAAAGTATACATGTTACAACATAGTAGAATTCCATCTACTCTTTTTTGTCTAATCTACAGTCAATTGAATTTATTCATTGACGATTGTATTGATTGAAAGATTTTGAATTCTTTTTAATAAACTTTATTATGCATATTCAACCACCATCATATTTCTAAGGACTTACTACTGTCATGTTTGTGAGGACTTAATCTCTATTGATACCATGTTCAAAATAATTTTTTTTTTTATAAAATATTATTAACAAATTAGGTTTATACATTGCTAGAAGATTCCTAGCAAATGAAGAAAACATAATTAACAGTTGGTCTAATATATGTTTGCCTCCTCAAGGAAACCACTATCCTTTGTCCATGCTTATTTACTTTCTATACATGGCTTCTAAGGCCATACAAATCCGACATCTATAAAAATAATTATATCTTTATATTCTGGTGTTTTCTCTGAAAATATCTTAAATATGCTTTTTTGTTATTGCTATGAATCCCTTGTCATGTTTTCATATAGACATAACCTTCACTATTTGTTAACAAATTATATCACTATTATATCTGAGATGCATAATTATGTTATTGATGAACCAACCTGACTATGATTTCTATCACTTAGACATTGTCATCTTTGGCACTCGAATATTCTTGTATTCTTTCTTAGTGCATAGTGGCTTTCATTTCTCATGAAATTCTTCTCATTATCATATGGCAGTTGACCTTGATAGGGGTTTTATTAACAAAATCTTTAACCATGAAAACAACACTTTTTGAATCTCATAATGATATAAATTTTTCATTTGAGACTACTTTTGCAACATTTCTTATGCTTTAACCTGTCACTTTTTTGACCACTTAATCTCTATATTTTCTACTCTTCATTACTCTTTCTATTACTTGTAATTTTGTAACTGATTGCCTCTATTTCATGGATTTTTTGTGCTTTAGTGTTAGTCTTCTTATTTACCTTTGTAGCTCATTGTTCTCTAGACTATTGCCACACCTAATTAACACTAGTTTGGTTGGAATTAAGCACTTGGGAAGCAAATATTATTATCTTCCCACTATTATTCTCATATACAACATTCTTGTTGGTTATAGGGACACTAATCTTTGAAGGATTCAAAACAACAAACTTAGAGGTTACGTTATATGTGTCAACCACAGTTGAGCCATTACCCAGTTGAAAGGCAATCAAACCCTGTCTGCCAATCATTTGTAGCCCTTTTGAGTTTGACATTATGGAGAATGATATCTAGAAGTCTTGGTGGATTGAGTTGAACTGTTCTTGTTCCTCAAGGTTGCAAACTTGTGATGTCTAACAAATAAACAATTACACATTTCTCTTCATTAAACTCCTCAAAGAAGTCTCTTTGGAAAGTTGATTGTTGTGTGGCACTCAAATCTTAGACCCTCTCATCATACCAAGTTGAATTTATAGAGCCACAATTGACATCATTTGATATGTAAAGCATACATTCACTTGCAAACTAAGTCGAGTTTGATCCTAAGATTTTCTTCTTTCCCTTATTTGTTTCCTTCTATTTTTGATAGGCCTCAATCTTATCCGGTTTTCTCCATTCATGGGCTTCATGACTCCCTTTTCTGCCACAACGTTTGCAAAATAATTTTTGTCTTCATTTTGCTTCTCATGGTGTTGAACATTATTTTTGCCAGTCCTCTCCCTCTTTGATTTCCCTCAATCTTGGAAGATGGCCCCTTATTGGAAGATTTGTCTTTTTAGTAAGCAGAGAAAATATCCTCTCATTTTGTTTTAATTTTTCCTCCAAATGCCTTTTCTCTTTCAGCCATACTTTCAACCAATTGATTAAAAGTGAATGTCTTAAGTTGCTTTGTTTCTTGCAATGAATGTAACGAAAGACTTCTTCATCAACTGAGGCCCTTATCAAGGCCAATGTCTTACAATTTTTGTGTTTCCAAATTTGTTTTTCTATGGTGTAGTCATCGGTTAAGAGAGACCTCAAAGAAATCAATCCATACCGATCAACAAGAGTAAACACAACAGAAACATAAGGATATGATGGAGGCAATGCATAACTGAATGAATTATATCATGAAAACTATTTACAATCAACTGGTAACAACCGGGTTACGGAACCCGGCTCACCGTCTTGCTAAAACATGCTTAATTATAGAACATGTCACAACCAGGACCTCAAATATTAGGATTTATCTTCTATGTTCTATATCTTAACTAATCTATATTCTAATGCTCAATTATAATGATTTATACAATCCAAGGAGATCTAGTCAGCCCAAAAGGGATCAAATGCCAAAGAACAAGACCTAACATGTAAAAACAACAAGGTCAACCTCCACCAAAGAAATTCCTTCAGAAAATATAAAGGAGGAAGTGCGGATCAAGGGGAAGGTCGACCACACACCAAGGAACATCGAAATCAATGCTCAGGGCTTTGCAAGCTATAAAAAGGATCTAGTATATTCTAGTAGATTACAAATGCAAATAGGTCCAGGCAATCGGTACCAGAAAACTATCTCAGAAACCGGTAGCGATACCTTGTCGGAAATGATCCAAGTGCTCCGTAGTTTGGGAATAAGGTAGATGATCAAGTCCTTAAGAAAAAATACAACTCCTTGAGATCCGGTGAGCCAATGTCAGAAAATGCATAATGAAATGCTAAAACTGCAAAACAAAAAGCAAAACAGAAAGGAAATATTTTTGGTTGATGCGAGATTGCCAAGAACTGGGGGTGCTCCTGCATCAGACATCCAGGGTTGTTGAAAAAGTGAGTCTCTCACTTTGCTGGGGTCAGAGGTAAACCAAGGCGGTCTACCTCTGCCTGAGAAATCCAAGATGAATCTTCAACTGGTTTGTCCTTCCACTTTACAAGATACTCCTTGTACTAACTACTTCGGGTACTACGCCCAATCCCACTGTCCAAAATTTCTGCAATACTGTCCTCACTAAATTTTGGTTCATGATACTAATGTAGATCTACAATGTCAGGTGAAATACTCATACTATCCGGTAACGCCACTTCATATGCATTTTCGAAACTGAACTTTCTCAAAATCTTGCAAGGTCCAAACTTCCTCATCTGCAACTTGATATAAGTTCCAACCGGGAATCTTTCTTTTCTCAGATACACCATCACTTCATCACCAGCTTCAAATTCCTTATGTTTCCTCTTCTCATCTTCTTTCTCCTTATACTTGATATTCATGTCCTCCAAATTTTGTTTAACTTGAATATGTAAGTCCTTTATGTGATCTGCAAATTCTTCCGCTTCTGCATTTCTCTGGTCTTCACTGCTAATCTCTTAATTCTGATATACCTCTAGGGTGTGCTTTAGTAACAATCTCAAAAGGTGTCCTTTCAGTACTCCTGTTTGCTGAATTATTATAGGCAAACTCTTATTGTGCAAGAATCAAATCCCAACTTCCATTTTTGTCTCCAACTAAGCATCTTAACAAATTTCCCAAGCTCTGGTTAACTACTTCTATCTGTTCGTCAGTCTGTGGGTGAAAAGTATAATTGAACTTCAAATCTATCTTCATCTTCTTCCAAAGTGTTCTCCAAAAACAACCAACAAACTTTGTATCTTTGTATGAAGCTACGCTCTTAGATAATCCATGCAATCTCACCACTTCCTTGAAAAATAGGTCAACTATATGCACTGCATCTGATGTCTTCTTACAAGGAATTAAATGAGCCATCTTCGAGAATCTATCCACCACCACAAATATAGAATCATTCCCTCTTTGTGTTTTAGGCAATCCAAGTATGAAATCCTTGCTAATATCTTTCCAAGGTCTTTCTGGTACTGTCAAAGGTTTATACAATCCCACATTCTGACTACTACCCTTTGCAACTTGACAAACTCTACAACTTTGCACATATTTCCTAACATCCTTATTAATTTGGGGCCAAAAGTAATGCTCACTCACCACTGCTACTATTTTATCAACACCAAAGTGTCTGGCTAATCCTCCACTATGTTTCTCCTTTATTGGATTCTCCCTCATAGAACTCTTAGGTATGCACAATTGAACTCCTCTGAATAACATCCCATCCTGAATGAAGTAATCCGACCATTTGCTTCTATCTACTGTAACTGGTTCTCTACATGCTCTCCAAGGTTCTACAAAATCTGGGTCATCATCATACAAGGTCTTCAACTCCTCAAATCCTAATACTATCACTCTTATCTCTATCAGCAAATTCCTTCTTCTACTCAATGCATCAACAACTTTGTTAGATTTCCCACTTCTATGCTTCAACACAAAGGTGTAACTCTGCAAAAATTCTACCCATCTCATATGTCTCTGATTCAACTTACTCTGATTGTTCAAATACTGCAAAGCTTGATGATCCATATACAACACAAACTCCTTAGGCAATAGGTAATGTCTCCACTTCTTCAAGGCTTGAACTATGGCATTAAATTCTTGATCATACACTGAGTATATCCTCTGGGCATCATTCAACTTCTCACTGAAATAAGCTACTGCTTTCCCTTCCTGATTCAATAAGGCTCCAATTGCAATTCCACTTGCATCACTATCCACTTGAAATACATTGTTGAAATCTGGTAAAGCTAACACAGGCTACTCATTTACTTTTTGCTTCAACAGTTCAAAAATTTTGTTTGTTCTGGTGGTCCACTTGATCTCCTTCCTATCTCCCCTCATTGTCTCAGTCATAGGGTTACAAATTGAACTGAAATTTTCTGATGAACTTCCTATAGAAGCTAGCCAATCCATGAAATTATCTTACCTCTCCAATGCTTTTCGGTGTAGGCCATTCAACAATTGTTTTTACTTTCTCAGGGTCCATCTTCAAACCATCCTCAGATATCACAAATCCCAAATAGACTAATTCTTCCTTCATGAAAGTACACTTCTTAAGATTTATCAACAACTTTTCTTCTCTCAATCTCTGTGAAACTTGTCTCAAATACAACAAATGCTCCTCTTTTGTCTTACTAAAAATAAAAATGTCATCCAAATATACAATAACAAACTTACCCAATAATTTCTTCAATACCTCATTCATCAACCTCATGAAAGTACTCGGTGTATTGGTTAACCCAAAAGGCATCACCAACCACTCATACAGTCCTTCATTTGTCTTGAACGTTGTCTTCCACTCATCTCCTTCTCTGATTCTGATTTGATGATATCCACTCTTCAAGTCTATATTTCTAAAGTATTTGGCTCCACTCAAATGGTCCATTATGTCATCCATCCTAGGCAAAGGAAACCGGTATTTCACTGTGATCTTGTTTATTGTTCTGGAATCAGTACACATCCTCTATTCTCCATTCTTCTTAGGTGCTAATACTATTGGTACTGCACAAGGGCTCATAATTTCTCAGATCTAACCTTTCTTCAACAACTCCTGCACTTGTCTATTCAACTCTTCATTCTCTGTCACTGTCATCCGATGTGCAACTTTGTTAGGCAAACTAGATCTGGGAACCAGGTCCATGCAATGACTGATACTTGTCACAGGCAGTAATCCATCAGGCACATTTTCTGAAATGATGTCTTCATACTCTGTCAGCAACTTTTTTAACTCTTCCGGTTGTTCTTCTTCATGCTCTGGATTCCCACTCTTCTTAGGATCTAAGGCAAAACACACATTCTCATGTCTCATCCCATCTAGGAATTTCCTTTCATCCACCAAACAGATTCTAGCATTCGTATAGACTTCACTCTTCAAAGGCTCCTCCAAGGGCAACGAAGTTTGCTTCATCCCATTGGCCACAATAGCGTATATAATCTTTCTCCCATCATGTATTATCTGTCTATCAAACTGCCAAGGTCTACCCAACAAAAGGTGAGAAATATCCATAGGCATAATATCACATAAGACTTCATCATGATAATTCCCAATTTTTAATTTCACCAAAAATTGTTCACTTACTAACAACTTATGATCATCTTGAATCCATGCTATCTGATAAGGCTTAGGGTGTTTCAATCTTTCCAAATTCAACTTATTCACCATCTCTTCTGAAACAAGATTTTCTGAACTACCACTATCAATAACAACTTTACAACACTTACCAGATACCTTACATATGGTCTTGAACAAATTATTCCTCTGCAAGGGCTCTTCATTTCCTCTGGTATGACACAAAGCTTTTCTCATCATCAATGGTTCTCCATCTTCTAGTTTATTAGCTGATTTGGTGGGGTTTTCTTCCACCACTGTTGTTCTTCTGGTATTCTCTATCTTCTTACATTCGAAAGCACAATGTCCTTCTCCTCCACACTTATAGAAAGTTCCTCTAAACAATCTCTTGTCTTTTCTTCTGTCATCTTTTCCAAAATTCTCATTTTGGTAGCCATTCGCTTCTCTCCTCCAGTAGAAATTTATATCATCTTTCCGATATGAATTACCTTCTTTGCTTACTTCCTTGTCCTTGTTCTGATCCATATAGGTTCCTCTACCTCTGATATATCCTCTTCCTCCTTGAAATATTCCTCTGAAAAACCTTCCACCTCTACCTCTCTGCCTATGCTCATGTCTTTTGTTCAACTTCTATTATGCTTTCAGGGCATATTGGTAAGCTTCTTCAACACTCTGCAATTTGATCAAACTGAGTTCATCTTGTATAAACATCTACAATCCATTCAAATATCTTGCAACTTGTTCAACTTCATCATCAACATGTCTAGATTTGATATTCAACTTGTAAAATGCTTTGGTGTACTCCTTCACACTAGATTCCTTCTGCCTCAAATTATGTAACTCTTGGAACAAATTCACTTGATAAATAGCTGGCATAAATTTTGATTTCAACTTAGCAACCATCCGATCCCATGTCTTGATCTTCTCTTTACCTCTTCTTTGTCTATCAACCCGCAAATTCTCCCACCAAAGAGATGCATGTCCTTTCAACCGGGTACAAGCATATTTCACCTTCCTTTCCTCTGTAGTGTTCTCAAAATCAAAATATTTCTCCATCTCCGAGATCCAATCCATCAATTCATCTGAATCCAATTTTCCATCATATTCCGGTGGGGTAAAATGAGGTTTAGTATTCACCCTACTCAAAACCCTAAAAAACCTCTCTTCATCTGGATCAATCATTTGTGGGTTTACTTGTTTTGTCAGGGCTTCTTCTCCTTCATCTTCACTCACATCTTTAATATGTCAGCCTCTTCTCTGGGATGTCTCAATGACTTCCAACCAGGCTGCAATTCCTCACAAAATTTCCATCACGAGGTATACATTCCCACGCGCACGCTCCACCATTCCTATTTCCTCTTCGTGCCATCTTCATGCCAGTCCTTTGCAGCTGTAGGTTGGATCCATAGTTCACCACCCTACAACAAAATTTCCCAGGACAATGTAATCTCTGGAATGAAAGCTCGCTCTGATACCACTTGGTGCAGTCACCAATTAGGAGGGACCTCAAAGAGATCAATCCAGGTCGGTTAGCAAGAGTAAACACAATGGAAACACAAGGATATGATGGAGGCAATGAAGATCTGAATGAAATATATCATGAAAATTGTTTACAATCAACTGGTAACAACCGGGTTACAAAAACTGGCTCACTGGCCTTCTAAAACATGCTTATTTACAGAACAGGTCACAACCAGGACCTCAAATCTTAAGATCTATCTTCTATGTTCTATATCTTAATTGATCTCTATTCTAATGCTCAATTACAATGATTTATACAATCCATGGGGATCCAGTCGACCCAAAAGGGATCAAATGCTGAAGAACAAGACCTAACGTGTAAAAACAACAAGGTCGACCTCTGCCAAAGAAATTCCTTTGAAAAATCTAAAGGATGAAGTGCGTATATAGGGGAAGGTTGGACACATGCCAATGAACATTGGAATCAACGCTCAGGGCTCCACAATCTATGGAAGGGATTCGGTAGATTTTGGTAGATTACAAATGCAAATAGGTCCAGGCAACCAAGACCAGAAAACTATCTCAGAAACCGACAACGATAACTTGTCGAAAAATGGTCCAAATGCTCTGCGGTTTGGGAATAAGATAGATGATCAAGTCCTCCAAAAAAAATCCAACTCCTCGAGATCTGGTGAGCCAAGGCCAGAAAATGCAGAATGAAATGCTGAAACTGCAAAACAGAAAGGAAATATTTTTGGTTGATGCAAGATTGCCAAGAACCGAGGATGCTCCTGCATCATTCTACAACTGTTGTTTGTTCAATTGGTTGTGAGTCTCCATCACAAGATTTGAACCACAAATCATTGAACATGAAAGTATTCTTGACTTGCCTTGACCATTCTAACCAAGTGTCATTTCCAATAAGTATTGTACTATCAATTGATGTGATAGAATGCATTCTGTTGTCAATGGAGATGGATTGGCTTCTTATCTCTATGAAAGGGATGTTAAAGCACATGAGAGAAAAGACATACATGGCACACAGGTAACATAGGAAAAACACCAATTTTTTTAAAAGAGAACTATATCTCATCAAATGTTTCTCCAAATTATGAATAAAACTTATCAAACTTTATGGTTGCTCGATTTATTCAAGTCACAAGCAAGGATTTGATACAACATATTGTGAGATCCATTAATCGAGTCTAGATTTCTTGTGAGGACACATATTTTAGATGTGTAAAGAATATCTATTATAGAATCAATGGGGTTCTAGATAGTATTTACCATAGAAATAATTAAGTAAATAATTCAACATCATCTCCTACTTCTTAGGTATGATCTCAAATGCAAATCCATGAGTTCATCAACTTCGCAAATATCCAATTACCAAGGATGTCCTAAGCATTTCTATTGGAGAATACTGCACCAGAAAAAGGGTTGTTTTATAAACAATAAACAACAAGATAAGGTAGTAGTCTATTGAAAATTTTAACAGTTGCTTATTGGTAATGGGCTAACTTGAGTTGCTTGGCCAAGAAAACAAACACTATTCCACCCTTCCCACATCCACCCTTCAATCCTTCATGCTTTATTGAGATCACTGACCATTGTTCATCTTTCACTATCTTTTCTATCCTTATTCACTTTCTTATACCAACCTTTTATGATGCAGGAGCATCCCTGGTCGATGAGTAATCTTGCATCAACCAAAAATATTTCCTTTCAGTTTTGTTCTTGTTTAGTTCATTGTGCGGTTTTCTATGTTCTTACCGGTTGGTACCGATAATTACTTGCTTTTTGTGGCAGATCTTATTTTTGGTTTCCAGGCTGGTTCATGTGCTTAATTCCAAATTTCCAGTTCATTTCGGTTCTTTTCCGGTCAGTTATCGCTTCTAGTTGACTGTTTCTGGGTTTCGGGATAGTTCTTGTGCTTACTGGTTGGTTTTCCTTCATTACCGACATAATTCTTGGCATGTGGATCTATTATGGGTCTTGCCTGATGTTATTTGGTGTGTGGTCAACCTTCCTGCTGAACCACAACTCTTGGTTGTTATTTTCCAGAAGATTTATTTTTCTTAGGGCCGACCTAGTTACACATTTCATTTTCCTGCATTGGTAAATGTAATCTTATGAGGTCAACCCAGATATGTTCCGGTGGGTATAAATATGTTATTATTTAATCATTTGTAGGGGCAAAGGAAGTTGAATTGAGATTGAGGATTGAGATTTGCATTCAATGATCCGGTTGATTCTTAGAGTCCCGATTGGATTATATCTGGCTGATAGCCTGCATGTAACTGGTTAACTACTGGATGTTCTTTGATGATTATATGATGATAGAAGGACGGTTGCCAGAAGTTATAAAGCCATAATTTGATCTATTTATGTAATATTTCTATGTTTTCATGTTGCTTTCATTGTGTTGCTCTTGCTACATAAGTCGGCCAATTCTCTTTTGAGGGTTTCACCGGTTATGGCTGCATCAAGTGGTATCAAAGTTTGTTATGGACTGGCTAGTGGAAGAATTGTTTGCAAACATTGAGACATTCCTTTGGGTGGATAGATCGCCGATTGGAGGCAGACTGCATGAGTGTTTAATATATTGCCAAGGGGAGGCAATTGAAACTAGTAGTCAGATTGCTGAGTTGAGGCAGTTCACCAGAGTGGAAGAGGAGATGCCACCAAGGAGGACAAACCCCCAAAGGGTAGAGAAGATGATGGAAGACTTCAAGAATGAAGTGAGGAACGAAATCTGAAACGCTTTGGCTAGTTTGTGGAGAAACTCTGAATCGAAGGATGAATATGAAGAGGCCGGTGAAGATCTTGAGGAAGCTAAAGGACTAGAAGATGAAAGAGAGGAAATATTCCTAAGAGCAGTGGTGCAAGCAAGTATAATTCATAAAGTTGAAGTTTCCAACTTTTTTGGAACACTAAACCCGAAGGATCTGATTGATTGGATCAGAGAGTTGGAGGACTACTTTGAGTTTGAGGATGTCAATGACCCACAGAGAGAACGGTTGGCATAGATTAAGTGAAAAGGGCATGCTTCCCTATGGTGGAAGGAATTGCATAAAGATAGAGTAGAGAATGGTGAATTGAATATCACTCGATGGAGACAAATGGTTGCAATATTGAAGGCCAAGTTCATATCGAGAGACTATAAATTGGAGTTGTTCAAGTAGTTGTAGAACCCGAAACAGAGAAACATGACTGTGAAGGAATATCTGAGGAACTCTACAAGGTGGTGATTAGATCTGGACATAGAGAGATGGACAGAGAAAAGGTGGTGAGGTACATAATGGACTTGCTTTTAACATTCAAGATGAGATGAGTATGTTGAGGGTTTCCACAGTTGAAGAAGCTTACCAGTATGCTTTGAAGGCTGAGGAGAAGATGAGAAGAAGACAACTGAATAGAGGGAAGGAGAAATTCAAAGAACATAAGTGACAATATGAAGAAACTGGTTGAGGAAGATGAATCAAAACCTAAGTGGAGTAAAGAATCGGAACATAAGATATAGAGGAAAGGCAGTAGCAGTACCGATAGAGAATTTCTTGGCAAATGTTACAAGTGTGGAGAAACCAGACATAGATTCTATGAATGTAAGAAATGAATGGAAAGAAGTTGTGTGGCGAATGAGGAACTAGAAGGTGAAGGTACCAGATCTGACTATGCACCAGAGCAAGCAGAATCCCTTATGTTCAGAAGAAAGGATACCTGATCTACTTAGAGGAAGAGTCTTTTCCAGACTGTGTGTAAATCAGGTGGTAAGTGTTGCAAGGTTATTGTAGATAGTGGAAGTACTAACAATTTAGTATCTGAGGAGATGGTTGTGAAGCTTGGATTGAAGAGGCTTGAGCGTCCTTGTCCTTATGAGGTAAGTTGGTTGCACGATGATCAAAATATAGAGATAAAGGAACAGTGTTTGGTGAATTTTAATATTGGGCCTTTCAGGGATGAGTTTTTGTGTGATGTTGTGTCTATGAGTGTTTGTCATGTCTTGTTGGGAAAACCTTGATAGTTTGATAGAGGAGCTATTTATTACTGTAGAATAAACCTAGTCACTATTGAGAAGGATGGGCATAAGTTCACATTGATTTCTTTGAAGGAGAAAGAGAAGGAGGTGAAGAATCTGAGTCCTAAGAAAAGTTGTAGTACTGAGAAACTGGTGGCAGGGGTTATACCGGAAGGTGATTTGAAGAAAGATCTGATAGAACCGGTTGCAAAGGTTATACCAGAGGGTGACATGAGTTTATAGAAGGATCTGATAGATAAATCTGATGGACAAATGGAACTGGATGACAAAGAGCTTATGGTGACAAACTAGATGAGGTCTTGTGGCATAAATAAATTAGAGTTGCAGAAGAAAGAGAGCAATAAACAGAGACAATGTGCAGATCTGAAGCAAAGGAAGAGAAACAAAGAGGGTCAGAGGCTAGAGAAGTCGGTTGAGGCACTAGAGGAGCTAAAGCAAAGATTGACAGATAAGAAAGATGTTTGGATCATAAATGAGCATGGGGTCTTTATTCTGAATCTTTTTAGATGTTCATGAGTTGCCTCTCATGTAACATCTTTTTCTACCTGGGTTGTCTAAAGCAGGAGCATCCCCGGTCGATGAGCAATCTTGGATCAACCAAAAATATTTCCTTTCAGTTTTGTTCTTGTTTAGTTCATTGTGCAATTTTTTGTGTTCTTACCGGTTGGTACCGATAGTTTCTTGCTTTTCATGGTAGATCTTATTTTTTGGTTTCTAGGCTGGTTCATGTGCTTAATTCCAGATTTCCAATTCATTTGGGTTCTTTTCCGGCCAGTTATCGCTTCCGATTGACTGTTTCTGGGTTCTGGGACAGTTCTTGTTCTTATCGGTTGGTTTTCCTTCATCACCGACGCGATTCTTGATATGTGGATCTATTATGGGTTTGGTTTGATGTTCTTTGGTGTGTGGTCGGCCTTCCTACTAAACTGCACCTCTTGGTTGTTATTTTTCGAAAAGATTTCTTTAATTATTAGGCATGTTTCATTTTCATGCATTCGTAAATGTAATCTTATGAGGCCGACCCGGATATATTCTAGTGGGTATACATATTTTCTTATGTAATCATTTGTAGGGGTAGAGGAAGTAGAATTGAGATTCGCATTCAGTGATCAGGTTGATTCTTAGAGTCCCGGTTGGATTGTATCTGCTGATAGCCTGCATGTAACCGGTTAACTACTGAATGTTCTTTGATGATTATATGATGATAGAAGGATGGTTGTCGGAAGTTCTAAAGCCATTATTTGATTTGTTTATGTAATCTTGCTATGTTTTCATGTTGCTTTCGTTGTGTTGCTCTTACTGCATAAGCCGGACAATTCTCTTTTGAGGGTTTCACCGATTATGGCTGCATCATTTTGGGTAAGAATTATCAAGTTTACCTTAAAGATTGCCTTTTGTCTATAGTGATTGTTAGACTATCCTCATACATTAGCTTTCCATTTCATTATCTTCTTATCTCTCAACATAAAGATTGTTTATTTTTTCACCTCTTGACTATCAAAGGTCTGCAATATTATCCGCCCCTTGTTCTAACTCGAAAGTGAACAACGAAGACTAAAATGAATGGAAACATAGTAGTTAAAGTCAAGTTTCATAACTAACATTTGATAAGACCAAAAAATACTTGGTAGTTATTTACCGCATCCCCAAACCTAGCCATTTTCTTAGGTTGTAGTTATAGAAACTGATTTTGACATGTGCAAATTTACTTGGCCAATTAAGCTCAACAATAACTAATATGAAGGAATTCAAAATATTTTAACACTTAACACTTCTTAGGGTGTAAAGGCTTAAACTAATAGAGTTGCGATGTGATAAAATGTTAAAAGTCTTATAATTGCAATTGTAATATGATTGCGAAATTTCAGACTTTTCCTTGAATGTTTATCCAATTGCATTTGGTTTTTTATGTCTTGTTTTTCCTAGAGGCTAAAAACATTTTTATGTGAGTAAAGCAAACTATAAATAATTTAGCTATTCTAATCGTGAATATTCACTATAAGGAATTCCAACTTGTGAAGCAGATTTCCCTTTTAGAAATTAGTAACTGAATAAGTGTGCCCATGTGAACAAAGACAAGGGAACGAGTATTAATTTGCACCAATGGATTTCGAAAAGAAAATTTAATTAGGCCCAATGTGAAATTTTGCAAGTTTGATGAATAGGCTTTATAAGATATTTCTAACTCAAAAAGACAATGATGAGATCAAATTCTGGTCACATGCAGTTAGATGATCACTATGAATCCCTCCTCTTTATTATACAAATGTACCTTATCACTCAACTTCAAAATTAATGACACATTTATATGAATATGTATATATGTATCTATAACTTACAACTAGTAACCATGACGGTGGAAACCAATTTAGAATTCTCCATCCCAAACTTCTTCAAAATATCCTTGATATACTTGGTTTGAGAAATAAAAATGCCTTTTTCTGATTGAGTAATTTGTAGACCAAGAAAAAATGACAATTCCTCTATCATGGACATCTCAAATTCCTTTTACATTTCTTCTGCAAACATGTTACATAAATTATCGTCTCCTCCAAATATAATATCAGAAACCTACACAACAACAATCCATAGTTTGTCAAAGTAAAGATTACTATTTGTAGTACCTTTTCTGAAGTTTGGCTACAACAAATACGTATCCAACCTCACATACCAAGCTACAGGAGCTTGCTTGAGTCTATACAATGCCTTCTTCAACCTGCAAACCATATCCAGATCTTCTATCAACTTGAACCCATTTGGTTATTCAATGTATACTTCTTCTTTGATTTCTCCATTTAAGAATGCCAACTTGACATCCATGTGATATACCTTAAGGTTCTTATGAGTTTCATATGTAAGAAACATCCTCATAGCTTCCATCCTTGCTACTAGAGAAAATGTCTCCTCAAAATATATGCCTTCAACTTGTGAATAACCTTTGCAGACCAATCTTGCCTTGTTTCTAGTGACTTTTTCATCTTCATTCAGCTTGTTCTGGAACACCCACTTGGTTCCTATCATATTTTTGTCTATTGGTCTAGGTAATAGTTATCATGTCTGATTCTTTTCTATCTAATTCAACTCTTCTTCCATTGCCTTTATCCAAATATAATCTTTATTGGCTTCCTTATATGTCTTTGGTTCAACTTGAGATAGGAAGCAATAATTTGCTTGCTTGCTAGATTCTACGAGTCTTCTTCTTGTATGAACACCCTTGCTCTTGTCTTGAATGTGTTGGGAGGTGAAATTTTTTGCTTTAGTGCTTAAAATGTCAGGTTTAAATCTTCATGGCCTAAATCTAAATCCTTAAACCGTAAACCCTAGTCCTTATTCCTCGTTCCATTTTTCTTTTTGTTATAATTGTTCATTGAATTGTTGTAGTTGGTTCCTGGTTCCTTTAGTTATAACTTATGCCCTTGATTCATTGTCATGATTAGCCTTGTGTGTTAGCCAGCCTATTGCCATGATATAAAGCCCTTTTTGCCTTGTCGTTCATGTTCCCTAAGATCAACTGTTGTGATCTTCGCGCAGTTGTGCGATTAGTGAAAGTTGCTCGTCCAACCTAACTCCGCAACCCCGCCCATAGACATGGGACATGGGATCCATCGAATATGACTCTGTACACATGGAACAATAAGGTTGTGACATACCTAAGATTATGTGGCACGATAAAGACATGGGCCTTGCATATCCAGATTGATTGTGCAACCGCATAGTTAGTAAAGGTGCTAAAGCTTATAAATGGTGACAATTAATTAATAAAAAAAGGGAATTATGTGCTCATTTCCTATTTGTCATTTCTTAAAGGAGATTTTTTTGTTGGAGCCACAACGTTCAAATACAAATTTTAACAACTACTTCGTGCCATCCTACCTACATATGTGCTTTCATTTAATGAGCTAAAATTATCGTTATAGATTGGATTTTTTTATTAAATTTGCTTCACTTTGATCTCATAGTGCTTTTTCTATGTTCTAATGTGCTCTGTGTAACTCTTACAATTCAATTCTTCAATTGCTAGGGTTTTTGCCATAGGGTTTCCATATAGGCTATGGTTGCACTTGATATATCAGAAAATCTTTCCGCTTTCTGTTAAGATTATAGCTTAATAAATTATGGTGTTATAAAGTGTTATTGAGAAGTTCATTCTATAGAATTTCATTTTGAAACCCTAGTAGGTGTCTAAGATAGTTTATATAAACCATATGTCCAAAAGATGGCCGAATCTTCCATCCAAGGGAAAAGGAAGCTTTCAATTGATATAATTGCACAACTTCTAGGGTTGACAAAGACTCAAAATATGTCTAAGCCAGGTGCTAGACTAGATGAATTCGTAATTGATCACATCAGTGGATGCAAAGACCTCATAATTCAACCATGGGGGTTTAGTCTCTGGAGGACAAGCTATAACAAGAAGAAAGAACGTGTCCCTTTATCTAATATTTGAAACTATAATTTGGGAGGAATGGTGGTCCCAAATGTTTTTGTAACCATTGATTTGGTCGCAACAATTGCTCGCAATTACAAGCCTGATGTAAGAGAAATTGTGGCAAAAGAAGGGGGAAGATTGGTGGCTATCACCAAAGAGATGATTGATGAGGTTTTCATGATCAATCCTAATACTGATTGGCCTATCAACCCAGAGAAGCTTGAGAAATAATACAAGACCCATGAAAGATTGTATGGGGACAAGATTTCCTCTTTTAGGTGTATACACTTAAAGAGGGATGAGAGGTCATTGACTTCAAAGTATGTTGCACCCTACAACATCAATTTGTTTGTTGGATATCTTTAAGATACTTACTATTGTCTATGCCAAGTTTGTGGGGTTGATGCTAAGAATGATCCCTAATTGGATGCTTGTTTTATGTATGGATACTCAAAATAGGGATATTAATAGACCTTTTTATTATGCTAGTCGGTTGGTTGAGGGACTTCACAAAGCCCTTTGTGATTTCAAGAGGGGGCCTTCATTGAATTTTAGGTACTATTTTATCTTGATGCACATTCTGTTATACAAGGGCCTTAAGGTTTGGCATTCTGATCTTAAAGTTGTTCCATTTTTAAGAGGTGAACCACTCCCTATCCAAGAATGAACCTATGTTTGGGATATGCACTTGAAAGAATCTAGCTATCTCTCCTTTGAAAATCATTTTGTTATAAAATTGTTAAGTATCCTTTAGGGAGAGGTTAGATGGGGTTTAAGTAAGGAGATAAAGGAGTTTTGGAGGCTTAAGGACCTAGTGTCTACATTGGAATTGGTCACAACTGTGGATCATGGTTCTACTTTAAGGATCGTGTACAATTATTAGGGTTTTTGGTAGCCTTGTTACTCCTAGGCTTCTCCCCATAACCGTGCTAGATAAATTAATTTTTCTAGAGATAATGCATTAGTTAGTTGAAGTAGAGAGATCTTTAATTTGGGGTGCTCATAAGAAGGGTTCACTCCTCTAATCTTAGGTCATTGTGGGAATACATCACTTTACAAATAGAAAAGCTTATGATATTTTGGATGTTATGTTGAATATATACAACCTCCCTCATGCTAAGTATAGATACAATGACTTTGAATGGTTTATCTAGGGACTTGGGAAGGCAAAGCCCCAACAACATCAATGGGATGATGATAAGGATCTTATTAGAAATATATGAGGTGTTGAAGATAAAGGAAAGATGGTACAAAATACAATATGAGGAGCATAAGAAAAGGAGAGTTGATAGCTCATACTCCCTTGCATGGGAGATGTTATTGATACCAAAAGCAAGGATGAGATCCATTTTCAGTGCATATATAGATATGGACTAGTTGGCTCTGCTCCATGAAAGGCCTGGGGTGGTGGTAGAGCCCCAAGTCCAACAAGTGGAAGAAGAGGAGCCTGAATCTCCTCAATCTATTGCTTCCCCTCCACCATCTCCTCCACTTTATTTTGATGAATCATCATCCATGCCTCCCACTGCTGAGACACCACAACTACCATCTCAAGAACCCCTTCCACCACCTAGGTTACTTGTTGAGGCCGCCATGAAGAAGCCAATGATTGCATCCTCTTCCTCAAGTGGACAACCCTATCAAATTCTGGAAAGTCCTAGGGTTGTAACTCCTTTACATACATTGTCTCCTGGTAAAGACATTCCTTTCCATTCCTATGAGGGCTTTGACTTCCAAGGTGAGGCACCTATGCCCCCATAGAGATTTGACACCGGATTGGGTGTAATAATAGAGGACCCCTCTTAAGAATGGGCCCTTGATGCATTCAAGCTAGGTGGGGACCTCAGTGAAGACATAAGGCTCAATGCCTATGAGCAATTCATGAGTTATGATGGTTTCATTCATACAAGGGAGTTTCAGCAGTTTATGATAAGAAATATGGTGTGAACCAAGGGAAAATCAACAAGAGGGTAAATGGTTATATTCAATCAAAACAAACATAGAACACATAATTAAATGCAGCAAAATCCATTATACCTTCATGTGAAGCTCTCTTGTTCCTTGGATTGGACCTTAGGTGAAGCTAAAGATGCACCCCTCCTTATCTTGATTGGATTAGTCCTATGGTGGGGATGTGGATTTCTCTCCACTACACAACAACAATGCTTGATGGGTAGATGAAATGGCTAAGTAGTTAGATATGGAGCAAGGTGGCTATAGTGTGGATGTTATGAGGGATACTTCTAAGCACAAATTAACAACATGAGATTGCACAAAAGATGGATATGGAAATGAGGGAAGGAGACCCCAATTTATAGATTTGAAGAGGCTAAAATGGAGGGTCAATATTGATTTAAAATGGAGGGTGGAGATTGAAGGAAAGTGATGGGAAGGATTGAGAGGACATGGTGTGGAGACCAAGAGATTTGTCATAAAGGCATTTCTTCTCTCCACACTCCTCAAGGTGCATAGGGAAGAATCCCCAATGCAGATCAAAAGAATTAAAGAAATTTAAAATTCCTTGCGAAGGGACAAGGGAATTAAAAATTCTCAAATAGAAGATTGCATGGGAGAAAGGGAAGAGAAAAGGAATTAAAAATATATTGGGAAGTGAGGGAGCATGGGGAAGTGCAAGGATTTGAAGTCTTTTGTCATGACCAAAGTAGGTGCATTTAAGGTTGGGAGGTGAGAGGAGACAAACCATTTATGGCAAGTAGTTGACTTATTCCTAATCATGAAGGTTAGGAATGTGCAAGTGATTAAAGAAGGGGATTAAGTGCGTAAATGAGATATTAGAAAGAAAGTGGATAAGTTAGGAGGATTTGACAAGAGGGGAGAGAATGAGTGGAGGAATTTAAAATTGAGAGATATTATTAATCAGGCTTCTAGAAGAATTAATTAGGGTAAGTGGGGTATTAGGGAGTGATTTGTAGGAATCACTCTAGTTAAGTTAATTAATTAAAATTAATTAACTAAGTAGAATTGAGAAGAATTAATGATTTGATTGACTTTAGAAGAATAGGGGAATAATTAATTTATTTGATAATTAATTAGTGGACTATAGAAATAGAATTAGTTAAATTAAATTTAATTAATTCTGAGAGGAATAAGGATAACATAATTAAATTAATTAATTGCATAGAAAGGCTAAATTAATTAAATATTTAATTTAAATAATTTTAGGCATCTACATTTTTCCCCTTTTTTGCACAACGACCAAAATTGGCGGTGGGTAAAAATTGAAAGATGATGCCCCAACGTGAAGACGCAGGTGGTTTATGCCCCCTTGAGAATTTAATCAAAAATTTTAAAATTTTTGAGAAAAATCTCAAAAAGAAGAAAATAATGAAGAAAAGGAGAGAAAGGGAGGAGAAAAAAGATGAGAAGAAAAAGGGGAAAATGGAAGAAATGAACGAGCACGAAGAAAATAGGAGAAAGGGGCGAAGGGGACCCTATATATGCCTTATGGGGCCCAAGGGGGGGTCATTGTCACATACACACTTTGGAGATTGAAAGAGACCAGAGAAACTAGGAGCCATGGATTGCATTCCTTGCCACGAGCATTGCGCAAAGAGGGTTTGATGGTACCAATGACCGACCGATTATGGCCCACCGGTACATACCCCAACCTACCTTTGTCATTTAGTAGATTAGCATTTATTAGGGTAGTAAATAGAGGTATCAAAGTTGTTAGGGCACAAACGTCGATCACCATTTCGGCGTCTGCGTGGGGGATCAACACCTGCACAAGCGTTCCCCATCCACGCAGACGATTAATATTTGCACAGATGTTGATCAGGTCAATCAACATCTCTGCCTGCGGGTAAGGGGGGAAGGGATAATACTACATAACGTCATATCCGCTCTGTGAAATGACGCAGGGGATGCGGTTTTGACGTCTCCGCCTAGGAGAAAAAATGAGGGAAAGAGGGAAAAGGAAAAAGGATACAGAGTTCGATAAGATGCCCCAGGGCTTATGATAGGCTAGAAATAGGCTAGAAAAGAGGGCCAATGAGGTGAGTTGGTTTAATGCAGTAGGAATTTCCCACTATAGAGTCATGGGAGCATTGGCCTCCCACGATGGAATTATATAGGCAGCTGAGTGAGGATGAGCAAGTTGTACTGAACTTGCTAGGACTTGGATTCGTAAGGTGATGGCCTCAAATTCAAGCTTATACTGCTATGATGACAACATTGGTTGAGAGGTGTAACAATGAGACCTGTTCCTTTCATCTACCTATAGGTGAGGCCAACATCACCCTCCTTGACATATGGCAGATCCTGAAGATTCCGATTAGGGTTGTGATTTCAGAGTACAGGTTGGATCACAAGGAGGATTACTTGAGATGGGCATGTGAGAGCGACGATCTCCCCATGGACAGGACGAGGATGAGACTTCAGGAGGTGATGGAGTAGCACCATGGTATTCCCTAGCTGGTTTTATTCATATGTGGGTTGATCAGTGATCGAATGATGCTTGCTGAGCGAGCACGAGTTTTCGATGAGCTGGAGTAGGTGTTTGTATTACATGCTTGACGATGGAGTGGAGTATGCTATTGGAATTTGTGCTGAGTATGTTGACATGATGATATTATGTTGTCATTGATGTCAATATGTTGGAGAGTGAACCGACAATATGCTAAAATGTGAACCGGTACAATGAGGTGAACCGGTATATGTGCAAAGAAGTGAACAAGTATATTGAAGCTAAACAGTTGGTAAAGTGAACCGGTATGGTGGTATAAACCAATATATTGAGCAATAGGTGAAGTGGTATGTTTGTCCAAGAGAACCGATATGATGAAATGTGAATTGGCATATGGAATGTTCTCTATGAAGACTTAACATGATATGACTACCGGGTGGTAGTCTTAGCTTAAGGGTTTTCAGTTGAAGTGTTCCAAGCCTGTGTGATTCAACCGATGACATCGTATGATGAGTTAGAATGTAATGAAGATCAGATTATGGTGCCATGTTAGCCTTGTGCGTGTAAAGGATCTTGCATGAAGGAGATTGATCCTATCTACCTTAGGAATGTGCGAAGTCCCTGTAAACGATGGAGAATGCGTGATGGGTTATCACTTCCATAAAGCGGTGAAGAACAAGTGATGGAGAATGTCTCGAGATCTGTTCAAGACCATTGTATTCAAATGCAAAGTGTTCAATGGCCAGGATTGAACCGCCTGAATTGCTTAACCTAAATGTTTAGGGTTTAGGGTTTATGCTACCAACCTATCTATTTCCTATAAGGTCGATGTTGTGTTTCATGCTGAGGTTGTTGGCAAATGGTGTGTGTGTATCTAAGTGAAGAGATACGTGATTATTGCCAGACCAGATGAGATAAGAAGATTGATTCCTGCATTGTGTGTGTGTAGAAGGAAGGAACTTAAGCAGATCTGCATTAGGCATTGAGTGCTATTATCATATCATTGTAATACTTGTTGATCTTTAACCACTTCAACAGTTGGAAAATCCTTAACCGGGTAGCTTTAATCAGCTTGTTGTAAATCCTTTAACAGGGTGACTCAAACTAATTAAGTTCTTGAAATCCTCTAAAAAGGTAACCTCTAACAGGGTTTAACCCTTAACCGGGTATTTAGCCATCCCTTAATCGGGTGATCTCTAATAAGATCAGTTCCTAGCAGAACTTCTTGTAACAATATTCAACTAGACTAGGCTCCTAACAGAGCGGACTTCTAAAGAGTTCAAAAGCAACTTGTGGGTATTCATCCCCACCATGGTTTTTCCCAGTTGGGTTTCCACGTGAAAAATCTATGTGTCATGTGTAGTATTTTTCATGTGATGATTTAAGTGATTTGTGTCTGAAGGTAAAACATGTTGAGTTAGTTGTTATTATATTTTAGATTACCTATTCATGCATAAAGGTGAAATGGAAGTGTAGTATTAAGTTGAGTGGAAAACTAAGTGATTAACCGGTTAATGCTTGTCACAGTCATTCCTAGCCTTACCGGTTGCATTCTGTTTCAGACTGGTGTTACTATCTGTCAGACATTTGTAGTGTTTGCAGTCAAACCAGTTCAAGAAAAGATTTTGTGACTGTACTGATTCACCCCCCCTCTCATACTAGTTTGGTACTTATTGTTCATCATTGAGTTATCATATGCATGGGGGGAAGCTATGCTTGGGCAACTTTATCATGATATACATATGTGTGTATACCAAGGTTACAAGAACCTTGGGACATGCATTACATTGCTACATATCTGGGCATGGGAGCACATCATCGTGACATGACCACTAGGGGTACAGGATCAGAGGCCACACTATCCATATGTGGATAGATATAGAAGATTGTTACATTATACTGGGGTTAGTGCTGTCTAGTTTTGGAGGAGGATTATTCATAAGATTGTAGTGTTTACATGGTGACCCTTCAGAGACTACGAGCACTGAAGGTACAATTATATGTTAGCATAGGTGTGGATTGAGTGTTGGCTCTTTGGTTGGATGATCCATGTTATTGATCAGTATCTGCCACACCGAGTCATGAGGCAGTTTGGGCTTTGTCAGGACATTGTTGGGTAGGAGCGCACACATTCACGCATTACTAGGGAGCATGCGACATGGGGAGATGTTGTGGGTCTATTCGTGGTACGAATGAGATGGAAAAGGGTGGAGATGGTGCCATGGAATGAGAGGGCAGAGGCTGGAGATGATCATGGTTGCACAAGTGCATATGTTGCATGGTGGGAGGCACACATGCCAGTTTTCCTGACCATTCAAGGGGTTTTGGAGGATGACATGAGCTTGCGCCCTTTGTCCATGAGATAGTCGAGGGAGAGGGAGATGGTCCAAGAGAGGGGGAGGTTGTCAGAGGAGCCAGGGGATAGGTTCAAGTGCAAAGAGGAGGACAAAGAAGGAGGGGAGTCCAGAGGGGACATATATCAGTAGTAATGGTACCATTACAAGTACTACTAGTAGTGGTACCATTACAAGTACTAGTAGTAGTGGTACCATTACAGGTATAGGTACCAACAGGGGATGTAGGAGGTCCTTGACAAGAGGGGACAACAAGAGGAGTTGATCTGATGGATATACCAGCTACGGAGGGAGGGCAGGAGTGAGTGCAGGCAGGACCAACAGGATAGGTACCGCAAGTCATTCTAGACGAGGCCATTTTAGAGCGGGATACTGAGAGGGCCTGAGCACAAAGTCTAGAGGACCAACTGCCAACAAAGAGATAAAGAGTAGATCAGGAGAGGGCTAGGGCCTATAGTCTATAGGTAGAGGTAGACCGGATGAGGGAAAAGGGGGATGCACTATGGCATGATCTAGAGGCAGCTATCTTCGAGTGAGATAGTTTGAGGACAGAGGCTGATGAGGCCACAAAGATGTTATAGGAGGTGAAGAGTGGTGGGGCCATAGGGAAACTGAGAGAGGAGATGCACTAGATGGATGACGAGCTTGAGACCCTTTGAGCTAGAGTGAGCAGGGCTGAGGCAGAGGCGGTTAGATTGAGAGGGGAGAGGGATGTAGCTCGGCGAACACTGGACCCAGGGCAGAAGATGACATTATTTACAGAGGCCCTAGATGCATGGCGAGCAACAGAGAGAGAAATAGGAGAGGTTCAGTATTATAGGAGCCTCTACAAGAGATCAATTTCATAGGATCAGTGGGGCCTCTCTTTTACAGAGCACATGCAGTCGCGACAGACCCAGACGCGGACTCAGACATCAAGAGAGTCTGTGGGCATGAGAGCTCCTTGACCACCACCAATAGGTCCCTCAGGAGGCATAGGAGATAGGGAGAGTTTAGGATAGCACTCCATTATGTATATGTGTGACCCTTTGGGTTTGGGAATATCATTGTATTGCAGTTGGACACATTATGATTTTTGATATATATATGAGATGAGATGCAGTTTTGGCAGTGATATGTATGTGTATTTTATTATGGATTGTTTCATGGACTTTATTATGGATATGTGATGGATTATTTATTTGATTATGTTATGAATGATTATGATTTGATGCATATGATTTGACGTGTTTGTGATGCAGGGTGGATGCCTATATATTTATTTATGATGTTACTAACATGTTGTGAATGCTGAATGATTGGATATGATTTATGTGATGTGTGTGATTGTGTCATGACTATGCCTAACTCATAATGTATGCAAGATTATTATGGCATGAACATTATATAACATGTTATGTTGACTCCTATTTATGATGTAAGCAGTGCTTATATGATATGTAAAAATGAGATGGTCTATTTGTGAAACGGAATGGATGTTCTACATGTCTTTATTTCATTTCAAATTAATGTAAATGCCTTAATTATATTTAAACTCATAGCTTGTATTGCTTTCCTTTATTGCATCTGAGTTGAAATATAGCTAGTAATATATTAATCATTTGACTTTGATGTACATATGATTTGACGGGTGCATTGGATAAACTATGCAATATGAATGGTCCTAAATGTTAAAATGCCACTAAATGGATACAATTTATGATAATGAATGCCACTAAATGATAATGAATGTAACTAAATGGGTGTAACTATATGAAGATGCCATGATAATTGTAATGCAATTAAACGAATGCAACTATACAAAGATGACAATGTATAGAGTAATAATAATGAAAATACAATGGGAATGATAATGAAAATGAACCACTAATGATAGCACAACCAGATAAGGATAATGATGATAATGCAACTAAATGAATATTTAATGCAACTTAAAAGGTACTGCAAAGAATGTTATAAAATAACTTTTTTGTAATGAACCAACCATAATACAATGATATAGGACTAGGTAGAAGAAAGGAGAGGGGAAAAATGAATAAATTAAGCTCTCCAAAATAGAGGAATGGGCTAAAGATGCAATGGATGGAGTGAATGGAGTAGTAGTGATTTGTTGTTGTGTAGATGTGGAGAGCAAACCTAGTTTGATATTGCCAAGGATCATCTACATCACTTATTATAGGAATCAGGATGTGGTGAAGATCTGAGGCATGGACAAGACTCTAAGATAATAGGGGTGTCTCTTGCACACAACTTTGCAAACACCGATGATGATATAGATTGGAGACTGTAGGTTCGTACAAGGGAAACCCACAAACACACCATACCACAAAAACATGTCCCATTATACACCAACCCAAGACACATCAGGATATAGAATGATCCAGATAGCCTTTAGATAGGATTAGTCATAGGACACAAAGATACAAATCAAAGCAGAAGATCAAACCACACAAATGACATGCACATGGCCAACTGACATCTCTTGCCAAGAGTGGGACTAGGATAGTGGATATATTGTCAGACATGAGAAGGATGCATCCTAATGGGCAAGGGTAATTGATAGGTTTGAATAGGCAATAGAGCATATGGGATGCATACATGAATGCGAATGTGAAACTCACTGCTAAGATTCAATTAGGTTAGTGTGGATAGGCATTTGGGTGACTTGCAAGTCATGAAGAATCTCACATTGACGAGATTAGCTCAAAAAAAAGGGGAAAATCCCAGTGTGATGGGATGAAAAGCCCAATGCGATGGGATGATCCTTATTCACAGTCCAGACTAAAACTCATCATCTCATGAAGGGGGATGAGGGTAAGCGTGAGGGAAGTGTGGTGAGTGAATAAAATGGGAACATCTTGCACAGATGCCCATATTATGGAGTAAACCCATCATATGACTTAAAAGGATTATGGATGTGAAGTTGGGTAGGTAGATGATGGGTTGGTGGTGAATTCATTCCTAACATCACTAATAAAATATGGAGGTTGGGCATATGATGGTGAAGCTAGGCATCCAATTAATGGCTTACATTAAAAAATATGGATACTGGATGGGTGGGTGGGAGAAACGAAGTATGCCATTCTAGGAAGTGGAATTTTCTCACGAACACTAAAAAAAAGGCAAAACAACGGGGTTGGTGGAGTAGACTGGTGGAAATTGGAAATTTCTTTAAGTCTCAGTCCTAAAAAGCCAATGTGTCTTGCTAGATGATGGATCTTGCTTATTTACCTTGATGCCTAGAACCAGGTTTTCACCAAGGTACTTTCCCATAACACCTCAATGTGGTCTAATGGACAAATTGATTTTTTTAATTCTTTACTTTTTTTCTTTTTTCATTTTTTTTTGTATTTTTATGATTTTTTGATCTTTTTTTGATTATTGAATACTGATAACCTCTAAAGACTAGGAATATAATCTCTTCAGATGCATGATGTTCATGGGTTCATCCAAGGGATCTATTTCAAGAGTATCCAACTGATAGGCTCTCGATCTGTACTTTGCAGTGATCAAATAAGGTCCAAGCCAATTAGGCTCAAACTTGCCTTTCTTCTCACGGTTTTGAAGATTTCTCTGATTTTCCATAAGCACTAGGCCACTGATGTCAAATTCTTAGATTCTTACTTTCTTGTTGTAGCTTAGCCGAAGGCGATTTTGGTAGACCTGGAGATAATTAAAGGCCTTGAGGCACCTTTAATCTAGCAATTCTAGCTCTTGCAATCTGGCCACTCTATACTCTTCATTAGGGAGAATGTTTTGCAGTGATACTCATACTAAAGATATCTTGATCTCAGGGGGGGGGGGACAACTTCAAAACCGAAGACGAGCGAGTATGGGGTGGTGCCTGTGGGGGTACGAATGCTTGAGCAATAGGTCCAAATAGTGGGATGGAGTTGCAAGTGCCAATTACTACTAGCTTCATTGACTATTTTCTTCAAGATTCTGATAAGAGTTTTATTTAAAGCCTTTGTTTGACCTGTAATGGGATGAAAAGTGAATGATGGAGAGATCAAGAGGAAAGTTTTTCTTCCCTCTGAGGAGAGATGAAAGTTTCATTGCGGATTTCCCTTCAGGGGGATAATTCACTAGATCCAATCTAGGAGAGAGATTGAATACTAAATGAATTGATAATGGTGTGAAATGACAAGTTAACCCCTCTTTTAGAGCGAGTAATGGTTGAATTATGTGTTTGGTGACTAAGTGTAAAAGTAGCAAAGAACTAGTTATAACTTGAAATAGAAGTGTGGGATGAAGTTCTGCACCTGGATCTGGCTATAATATGTCGAGACAAAGTTGCCTTGCAAATTTGAGGAAAAGTTGTCGGGACCGTGTTGAAAGTGCACACGGTCCTCCGAAAAATCCATGAAATGAAAAGGGTTTTTCCGCCTCTGTGAATGGAGTCCAAATCTACAAATAAAGCTGCTCACCTACAATCTACACACTGAAAAGAGAGGAAAAGGGGTTGGGATTGGGGGTTTACCTTTAGGTCAAACCCCAGTTTTGGAATTAATCTAATGATGAAAGAAAGTACTTGCAAGTAAATGTAAATGAGAGACTAGAATGTAAATCACCTCAAGGGAGGTTGCAATAGGAATGCAGATATAATTGCTTGTGTGAAATTGAATAATGAAAGAGATCTCCTCTTCAATGGTTGAATCCTTGGCTTGAATTCAACACCTAGCCTTGGAGGGAGACTTGAGAATGCTCAATGCTTGAAAGGGATGCTTGAATACTCTTAAATGATTGATTTCTTGAACTTATGCCCACCTTTTCACTTATGCAAATGAGAGGACAAATGTGACTTATATATCCATTAATTGGGGTTATTGAACTGATTTTTTGTCACAGGCCGACATAGGGAAAGTTTTCCCATTGAAAATGCAAAGATCAATGCATAGGATAGGACAGAGGGGGCGCAAAGTAAGGCATGGACATGGGCACCACGCCCTTGTCCTATCTTTATCTCAAGACATGAAGTAGGTTCAAGTAGTGTGGGGGGCAAAAAAAGTGCAGTTTTGGGGATTGAAAAATTCTCGGGTCTCTGATTAGGCATGGGGATTCAATTCGCCAACGTGAAGACCCTAATGTGCTAAAAAATTTCAAGGGTCACAATTTTATGACACTACATGACCATTACCTTGTAGGTAATATGGGGTGGAAAAGTGACGTTGAATGGAAAACTTCTGGCATAATTCCTTAACATCTTGATTTTTAAAGGGTCTTCCATTATCTGTGATGATAACCTTAGGAACCCCATAGTGGTAGATTAGGTAATTCAGGATAAATTTGGAAATTTGTTTGCCAGTGGTGAAAGTGAGTGGTATGGCTTCTACCCACTTGGTGAAGTATTATATAGCAGTTATTATGAATTTATGACCATTGGATGAGACAGGGTGGATTTTCCCTATGAGATTGAACCCCCACTAAGAGAGGGGCCAAGGTGTGATAAACGGTTGCAAATCCTGAGAGGGCACATGAATCTTGTCACCATGTTTTTGACAAGGGATACATTTCTTCACATAGTGATATGCATCTTCTTCCATTGTAGGTAAATAGTATCATGTGTGCAAGAGCTTCTTAGCCAAAGTGAGGCCGCTTGAGTGTGCTCCACAGATACCTTAGTGCACTTCACATAGTGCCCATTCAACCTCCTCTTTTTATAAACAACTTAGGAGGGATCCATCAAAGTGCCTTTGAAAAAGGGTATAACCAAGGATAGTGTATCAGGTGGATCTGCGGATGAAGGTTTGTTGCTAGGTTTTAGTGAGGTGAGGGTGAATAATATTGTCTCGTAAGTAGGTGAAAAAGGACACACACCATTTCTGATTTGGGAACATCATATGCCAGTACTAGAAGTTGTTCACCCAAGAATTCGCACTTCTGACTATTTGTCGATATCTGTAGGAGGGAACCAATTGTAGCCATAGCATCAGTAGCTCTATTGTTTGTTCTAGGAACTTTTTCAAACTGTATCAAAGTGAAATGCTATTTGAGATCTTCGACCATGCTCCAATAAGGAAGTAACTTGTCGTCATTTGTTTGACATTCACCATTTACCTATTTAATGACAAGTTGAGAATCACCATAGACTTACAATTTTATGATCTTCCATTGGATAGCCAAGTGGAGTCCAGTGATGCGTGCTTCATATTTTGTAATGTTGTTGGTACATGTGAAGGCTATCTTATAGGACTTAGGGATGCAGTCTCCTTGAGGTGTTATTAACAAGATACCTGCCCCTGATCCATTTTGTGTACAAGAACCATCAAAGTATAGTTGCCACATTATAGATGAGGTGATAGTTATAATGGCATCATTGGTTAACTCTGTGATGAGAGGGTAGTCACCTTGCAAGGGAGCATCAACCAGTTGATCAACTATGACTTGTTCTTTGATTGCTTTCCATTCTACACACTCAATATCAAATTCACTTAGGAGCATGACCCATTTTGTTGTGCATCCTAGAGCAACTTTAGACAACAAGTACTTAAGGAGATCAATCTTTGCTATCAGTTTGGTCTTGTTATTAAGCATGTAGTGCTGCAACTTCTAAGTGCTAAAAACAAGTGCAAGGCAAGCCCTTTCTATAGGAGTGTAATTTAGCTCATATCCGACAAGAGTGTGAATTATGTAGTATATTGCATGTTATTTGCCTTGGTCATCTGTCTATGCTAATAATGCCTCGAGTGCCACTATAGTTGCTGATATATACAAAAGGAGAGGTTTACTTGGAGCTAGTAGTATGAGAATTAGAGGGAAGGCTAGGTATTCTTTTAATTTATCAAATGCCTTATGATATAAAAAATTCCATTTGAATTTGGTATCCTTGCACATGAGATGTGTGAATGGGTGACACTTGTCTACCAGTTGTGCAATGAATTTTTAGATTGATTGAAGTTTCCCTTGAAGACTATAGAGTTGTTTGAGTGTCTTTGGAGGAGGTATTTCCATTATTGCTTTTACTTTTGCTTGGTCCACCTCTATGCCTCTACAAGAGATTATAAATCCTAGGAGTTTTATTGATGTAATCCCAAAGACACATTTCTTAGGATTGAAGCGCAACTTGTATTTCTCAAGTCTCTCAAAGATCTTTCTTAAGACTAGAATGTGCTCATCTCTTGTTGTTTATTTTCCTAGGAGATCATCCACATGGTCTTCCATTATATATTGAAAAAGGTCATGGAAGATGGTGGTCATTTCCCTCTGATATGTAGCTCCTACATTTTTAAGACTAAAGAGCACTACTTAATAGAAAAATGTTCCCCAAAGTGTAGTGAATGCAGTGTTATGTTGGTCTTTTTTGAAAATTCTGATATGATTTTATCCAGAGAATCCGTCCATCAAGAAAAGCATTTCATGTCCAATTGTCAGGTCCACTATCATGTCTATATTAGGTAGGGGAAATTCATCATTCATACATGCTTTATTAAGGTCTCTGAAGTCCATACAAATTCTTATTCCCCCAATAGGCTTGCCGACGGGCACTATATTTGAAACCCACTCAGGATAGTCAATAGGTTTGATAAATCAAACATCCAACATCTTTTGCAGTTCTACTTTTACCAAGTGGGCAATATGAGGATGTATATTGCGTAACTTCTTCTTAAGTGGTTTGGCATCCAGATGGACAACAAGATTGTGTACTACCGATTTGAGATCAAGGCTCAACATGTGAGCATATGACCAAGCAAAATTGATTTGGGTCTCTTGTAGAAAGCTCATGAAGTTTTGTTTTTCTTGATTCGTGAAAGACTTGTCGATGAGCATATTATTTGGAGTTCCTTGTGTCCCCACATTGATGGTGTATGTTTCCTCAATGAGTAGAGGTGATTTTTCCTGATATGGGGAAACCATGGTAGGCAAGTCAAGTCCCTCATCTTCTAGTACCTGATCCAGTTTTTCACTAGAAGATACATCTTTTATTTTTACTTTTTATGAGTCTAGAGGTGCCTCAGAGAGGTTTTCATTAGGAGACTTCTGATTTTTCTTTTTATTTTCTTTTTTGCAACTAAGGGAATTGACTTGATTACCAATGTATGCTTCTGGGTTGAGTTGAATTCCATTGACAGATTTGTGGTCCTCGAGGTCTTGCATGGTATGTAATTCTAGGAGGGCATCATCATCGACACATATGTCAAGAATGGGTTATCCTCGTTGTTCCAATCAATAAGTTCAAGATGGACAAGTTGAATCTCAGATGAGGGGGAAGGGATGATAGGGGTGATAGTGTTTATGTAGGCATTGTCAAATATGTCATCAAGATACTTGAAAGGTACTTCATGGAATTCCTCTTCATTGGAGTCTTCGACTTCAGCAGGAGTGTCTAGCAAGGAACCAATGATAGTGATCTTAAGTACAGGTGAGTAACCCAAGACCCTATTATTCTTGTAAGAGATAGGTGAGATAGGTTCTTTGATTCCTTTCTCTTGTGGTCCTAGACCATGTCCTTTGTAACCCATCTTATCTACCATAGCGGATTCCTTAGGATACATTTCTTTAGGAATGCCTGCTGGTGCTTCCTCTTCTTCTAGGTACAACCAAGAAGTGACATCAGTTTCAAAGATTTCTTCATCAAGTGGGCCCCACTACTCGAAGGTGGTTTTCTTGTACTTAATAGTGGGTTTTCTTTGTTTCTTTATTTCCTTTTGATTTTCGTATGACTTAGGCAAGGGTGGGAGTTGACCCACACAGAGAGCATTCTAAAGGGTGTACTCTCCACAACCATTATCAATGATATTAAGCTTGACCTCAGGTTGAGATGAAGTGGATGCGACATTTGAGGGATTAGATGGAAGTGGTGGAGCGGGTGAATTAAGGTGAAAATGGTAGGGGTGCTTCCCTTGAAGAAGTTTGCAATATTGGAAGGGTTGCGGGTCAGCAGGGATGGTGATTTCTCTACCATTAAAGGGAAATTTGAGGCATTGATGGTATGTGGATGGAATGGCTTGAATGGAATGGATCCATGGGTGGCCAAGGAGGATGTTGTATGGGAGATCAAGATCTAAGACTTGACATGTGGTTTCCACCGTTGCAGGGCCCACTTGAAGAGGTAGTGTTATGGTGCCTTTAGAAACCCTTTCTGCATCATCACAAGCCTTTATTGTCATCTTACCAGATGGATCAACCAGGTCTTTAGAGACGCCTAGTTGTTTAATTAACTTGTATGTACAAAGATTTAAGATAGATCCACCATCTATAAGGACCCTCCTAATTTTGTGCTTTTGGATAATAGTTTCAATGTGGAGGGGTTTGTTGTGGGATGGATCATCAAATGACGCATCTTTGGATATGAACACAAGGTGATGTTGTGTAACATGAGGGCTTGTAATTGGTATGCATTGATATTATTCGGGACATCGGACTCTAGGATGGATTGCTCAAGGATCTCTTTATGGACAGGTGAATTCTTGAGGACTTCAAGAATAGAGATCTGTGTAGGTGTCTTGCCGAGATGATCAAGGATGTCATAATGATGGGTAGATGACATGAGGGGTTGTGGAGGAGGGGGAGGAGCTCCATGGATGGTTACTCTTCCTCTATGGGTGGTAACATTGCAATCATTATGAGGGTATGAGGTGGAAGATTTGGTACCTTGAATGACTATTTTGGCTTGAGAGGATCAATTGGATGACTGTGGAGGGGGGATTCCCTAAATGGTGACTTTGGGTCTATGAGAGGCGGGAGGGGGATCATCTCCTTATATTGTGATGGTGTTGACATGGGTATTAGTAGGTTCTATGCGGCCTACCAAGGAATCAAAACTAGAGACGTAATTGGCATTATCATAGTGAACTTCATGAAATGATGAGGCTTTGTCCTTACCATGTTTGGGGAACAGATCCAGGTACATTTTGAGTTTGTCATTAGAATTACCAATTTTAGTAGTTGCAACTTCAATTTCACCCTTGTCAATTAGGTCTTGGATGTATTTCTTCAATTCCATACACTTGTCTTTATCATGACCATTGACACGATGGTAGTCACAATATTCATTTTCATTATACATTGGGGTTTAGGTTGATTTGTATCAAATGTGCATGTTATCGAGAAGAAAACAACACCAACCTTGACTAGCTTTTGGAAGATGACCTTAATAGGTTTAGGAAGCAAAGTGTACTCAAGTTGGGGTTGATTGTTGGAGCAGGGAGGTCAACCTTGTGTAGAGACATTGTTGCGAGGTTGAGGTTGATTGAATGGGTTGGTTTGAGCATTGAAGAAATCATTGGTGGTGGCGGGTTTGGAAGGAGTGGCCATAGTCTGGACACACTTGGCATTGGTGACTCCATCATTGACAACATTTTTGTTTTTGGACCAAAATTTTGGCTTGTTATTGTACAAGGAGGAACCTTGATTGGCATTTTGATAAAGTTTTAGTGTTCCTTGTTCTAAAAGAACATGCTCTAGGGCTAGACCCTTCTTGGTATTCTAGTCAAAGGTCTCTAAGCATTGACAAGTTAGTGGTTTTGATAGTTTAGGTATCAGGTTACATTGGAATAGCTCAACTTGATTTGACTCTGGTATGTCCTGGGGAAACATTTTAATGAGATGTCGCCATCTTTGAAGAAGGTTGGTGAAGGTTTCTTTGAGCCTATGTTTTGTGTTACATAGATCCATCATGGAACCATTATTCTCAATATTGTAAGCATACTGGGACATGAACTTCTCTGCCAGGTCAAGGAAGAACTTGATGGAGCCATGGGGTAGGGTGGAGAACCAAGTGAGGGCATCCCCACTAAGACTTTTTGGGAACAATCTTCTGAGGTGGATATCACTATAGGAAACCTCTTGACAAAGGATATAAATTCACGAACATGGTCTCTAGGGTCACCCTTACCTTTGTATTTTTAAAACTTAGGCATCTCAAAGAATGGAGGGTAAGGTGCATTCAAAATGGAAGGATCATAGGGACAAGGACATATTTCTTCAAAAGTGTAAGGTCTCTTGTTTGTTCCATCCTTGAGATTTTTGATAAGGTCTTTCATGTCTTGAATTTATTTCATATGGTTCGTCTATTGAGTGTGGACATTAGGGACATAGTGTCCCATGTTAGACCCTGGGATTTGGTTGGACACGAGAGGGATACCACCACTACCACCAATGTATTGGTAATCAGAATCCAAGGTTGTGAAGTGACTTGAGGTTGTGACCCACAGATAATGCTAGCGAGAGGTAAGATAGTGTTGATGAAGTTGAGGGAATTATCTAGAGGTGTGATCGACCTAGGAGGTTGAGATGTTGTTAGATTAGACGTGCTTTGAGGTATGGAAATTGGAGGTAAAGAATTTTTGTAGGTGTGGATGTTACGAGTGGTGGGTGAAGAATAGTATCAACAACGGTTTGATCTACGAGGTCACCTTCCAACGGTTTGTCAAGGATGGACTGATCAAATCCTGGGGGCAAGTGTGCCCCTTGGGTAATGAGATGTGCTATAAGCCCATTATGATTATGTTTAAAAAATATTTCTGTCATGTCTTGGTTATAAGTATTGGAAATGTGCCTCGAATTAACTTGATTTGTGTTCAGGCTGATCGGTATAACCTACCCCGATGGAACAGTTGGAGAACATGATGTATCCTTCTTCATCGGAGCTCGAAGAAGCAAGTTTGAAGTCATCCTGATGACCTGACGAAGTCATCTTCGATCATCGGGGTAGCATCGGCTATCGGGTGGACTTGTTCAGCGTTACGTCGATACCCGATGGAGTTGCCTTAGGTTGACATCGGCTATCAGGTGAACTTGGTTAGCGTTACACCGATGACCTGATGAAGTCACCTTCGATGATCAGGATGTCATCGGCTATCGAAGGAGCTTGTTGAATGTTATGCTGATACCCAATGGATCCACTTTGGTCGACTTCTGTGTCATCAGGGATCGGGGTAGCCAGTTTGGGTGTGTTTTCGATGACCCGATGAAACCGACCAAGTGGTGGGGCCCAACAAAGAAGAGCTTCATTCTAGATGGTTAGTGAGGTCATGCTAAGGTGGCAGGGCAGGGACTTCAGAGCCAATCATGGGGTGTCACGTGGTGGAGCGCAGAAAGAGAGATCGAGCAGATCAAGGAAGATCGAATGATCGAGATAGCTATTTGGTTGTCTTGCTGATAACCCGATGGAATTGCCTTCGGTGATCAGGGTATCATCAAATATTGGGATGACATGGTTGGTTGCTACACCGATACCCAATGAGTCTGCCTTCATTGGTATCGAGAATCAGGGTAGCCAGTTTGATTGTCTTGTCGATGACCCATGAGGTCATCTTTGGCGATCGGGGTTGATATTAGTGATCGGGTTGACAAGATGGAAGCTACACTGATGACCGATGGAGTCACCTTCGATGATCAGAGTATCATCGGAGATCGAGATGACATTGTTGGGTTATGTCGATGGCCCAATAGAGTCATTGTGGTGTCATCGGGAGATTGGGTCTACCTGTTGAAGTCTATCCTGATGAGCTGATGGAGCCGACCTATTTGGAGTCGCATTAGTAGAGTCATCTACTGGTTCATTGGGAGATTAGAGCAATGCATTTGTGGTCTTTCTGATGGCCAATGGAGTAGAGACTAACTACGGGTGTGCGCTCGAACTGAAGTCCAAAAGGTGAACACTTGGACACTGAAGATGGTCTTGTCGGTGTATATGAATACGAACTGACCCAACTTCCTAGTGCATGTGGGGTATTGTGTTTCTCATGAATGCAGATCGACACAGACAGTTAGATGTCTAACCGATTGGTAAAAATTGACAGTTGAACGGTCGACATGGAAGATGTAATCAGAGTAGCCAGAGGAAACCGAAACAAAATGCTGGTTAGGTGGATGGATGTTACTGAATGATAGACCGTTGGACTCCATAATGATTGTGCTTAACCGATACGTTGTAATCGATGGTTGATATATATGTTGCCAGAGATGTAACCAACAGTAAGTGAGGTTATTGTGTGATGTATGGTGTGGAATCATGTATGTTGGAAGCCTGAGTGTTCTGCATAGGTGATGACTGTGATCTGAACACAGATTCTGAGAGCAAATGCCTGTGAAGAGGATCTATAACTTTATTGTAACCTTTTGTTAACTGTGAATAAAGTGATCTCTCTTTGGTGGTGGGTTTTTTACCCGTAAGGGTTTTCCCATGTAAATCAAGTGTTAACTCTCTATTGTGTTTTCTATGTGATTAGTTTTTCATTAGTCTGTGTATATCTTAATGTTCTGCAAACTAAAATTTAAAGACATACTTGCTTGATTCCCCTTAGAATTGGTGTTAGGAGAGCTTTTTCCGCACTGTTCTTTCCTTACAATAAGGGTCGGCAATGAAGTATTGGATACATGGAGAAAGCTCAGGTTGATCAACACGTTATTCTTCTTGTTGCAGATCTTGATCAAAGTGGTGACTAGTCTCGGGCATTTCATTGTCTTCGGCTGCCATTTTCGCTTTTTGTGAGCGAGTCAAGACTGTAGACACCTAAAATTAATTAAATTAATATTTAATTAATTTAAGCCTATTAACATAATTAATTAATTTAATTGTGTTGGTCCCTTTCTTCTTAAAATTAATTAAATCAAATTTTATCACAATATTTAATTTATCAAAATTAATTATTCCCCCATTCTTCTAAAATCAAATATCATTTATTTCTTATAAACCCTACTTAGTTAATTAATTTACTAAGCTAGTCATGTGATTCCTACAAATCACTTTTCTTAATCCTATCATCTAGCCTAATTAATCATCCTTTAATCATGCTTATCATTATTCCTCAATTTTATATTCCTCCACTCATTCTCTCTCCTCATGTCACATCCTCTTAACTTTCCCACTTGGACTCTAATCCCTCATTAACCTGCCTAATCAATCTCCCTAATCATTTGCACATCCCTAATCACCTTGATTAGGGATGGGTCAACTTTTATCCTTTCAAGGAAATTCAAATTCTTCGAATCTCCCCATGCATCCTCTTATTTTAGAATTTTTAATTCCTTCTCCCTTCCCCCAAGGAATTTTAAATTCATTTTCTCTTCCCAATGTACTGGGGAGCTCTTCCCCATGTACCTTGAGAGGCGTGGAGACAAGAAATGTCTTTATGGCATATCTCATGAATCACACACCTTGTCCTCTCAATCCTCTCCTCCATTTCAAATCAATCTCAACCCTTCATTCTCAAACCAAATCTTGGCCATCCATTTTGGCCTCCTCCAATCTATAAATTGGAGTCTCATCTCCTCACAAATCATCCACTTTTCATCTAATCTTATGTTGTCCATCTGAGATCCAAAATCATCCATCATGCCATCATAATGCTCAAATATTCCCTCATCTAAGCTAAATCCTTCTCATCCATCATCATCATTCAAGTCCAATCCAAATCCACAATCCACCATCAAAGGAGCAAATCAAGTAGAGCAACAAGGGTGCCTCTACTTCATCAAGCTCAATCGAAGGAAGAGTTCTAGAAGCTAAGGTATAATGGTTTATTTGTGTACTTGAAGGCATTATTTTGTTTATACACTAACCGTTAGGCTTTAGATTTTCCCCTCTTCAAAGAACATACATGGGTAACCTTAAAGATGGACAAGTGAAAATTTTGGGATAGATTTTTTGGCAACAATGCAGCGAACTAAGAGGGGGGGTGAATTAAGTTTGCTCTCAAACACTACACAACTCAAACTTGAATTCAAATTTGATAATAAACAGTGAAAGCATAAATGAGCACGACATCAATAACACACATAACAACAAGATTTTTAACATGGAAAACTCGGTTAAGGGAAACCACGGTGGGAACCTACCCACAATGAGATAATACCTTATTAGGAGTAAGTGTAAATATTACAATGGGGAATGCACATGTATTCAGGCATACTACCTAGAGGTCACTACTCAAATTACAAAACAAGAAGGGCTACAACCCTAGGGAAGGATCGCTACCTTACAAAAACATTCAGATTACATTTAGAGGATCATGAACTAATGAAATAGAATCTCCACATGCCTGGTTATAGTTCTGGTTAGGCACATATACTCAAACTCTGTTCTTTCACACTTCTTCGCACTTTTGCTCTGGTACTGAAAGATCAAATCAATATTTGCACTTGCAAATATCGAGTAGACATATCCACAACATATATTTATACAAATAATCAACCTATATTTCAAGGTCAGCTAAACCCTCAATACAAATTACAAAACAATAACCTCACACGCTACAACAATACATGCGGACCAAAACAATGTCGACTAAGACATAGTATGGACCTAAACCAATACTGCAAACACACAACACCTCCAACAATTATACCTTGATCATCTGCAACACACTACAATCACCAAGAATGTTGCATAACACGAAGAACACCACCAGATCAAGAAAATGATCAATAACGCACACAACAATCAAAGTAGAGCATCAACACAGATAGAACATGATCTAGAAACATCCACAAGAAATGTGAATCACCACAGAAACAACCGCAACATCGCCACTTACTATAATCTTCATCATCATTATATCGAACCTCAAGAACACACACTGAATTGACTATGAAACTAAAAGATTCACTTGCAGAATTCCAAATCATGAATCATCTGAATTGAGGACACATATGAACATCCCAATCACTCTGCCAAATCTGCAAACCAAGTTAATGAAATTTCATAGCAACATGGAGCACAATCTAGAATACTAAATAACACGAACAACTAAATAACCAACCTCAATATCGGATCTCACAACTCAATCAAATCATCATGCAAACCACTGAAACTTCTCCTGAATCAACTAGACCCATTAAACTGCAATAGCTCACCTGCAACATACTGACCAAACGAACTCATCCAATCTGACTGCAACACTGGAATACACAGAAGAATACGTTGACATCAATGACAACACATCATTCTAACAAACACTTCAGCAATATCCAACAATCTCCTCCTTTGGCATTGATGACGATGTAAGAATGTGAAAAATAATCAATCCAAAGAAAGAAATCAATAACCAGCAATCTCCCATAACTCTCAATAATCTCCCCCTGAGATCAACACAGGATATAATAGTTTTTCACATGCTCTCCTCCCCCTTTGACATCAATGCAAAAGGCACATACAAAACATTATTCTCTCATATTACAAGATAATCTCTCCCCCTTAGATAAACACACAAATATGAACATCTGAACCACTCTAACGACTCCCCCTAAGTAGCAACCTCACTCATCAATCTGGATCACAAGATATATTTGTGAAGTCCACCAGACTAATGCAAATCCATGCATCTTAGTTCTCATCAGGAGGCAAAATCACCCCTAGCTTCTCTCTGAGATACTCAAAAGTATCCATAGGCAAAGGCTTTGTGAAGATATCTATAATATGTTCCTTTGTAGACACATACTCCAATCTGACTTCCTTCTCATTCACCTTCTCTCTCAAGAAATGAAACTTGATTGATATATGCTTAGTCTTATAATGCAACACCAAATTCTTAGAAATGTTTATAGCACTTGAATTATCACAGTATATAGTAGTAGGCTTATAAAAAATAGCTTTGATATCCTTCAACATCTGCTTCATCCAAATCACCTGAGTGCAGTTGCTAGCAGCAACAATGTATTAAACTTTTGTAGTAGACAAAGAGATAGCATTCTACTTCTTACTCATCCATGAAACCAATCTCTTACCCAAGAAAAATGCACCACCACTAGTACTCTTTCTATCATCAACATCACCTACCCAATCAACATCACTCAAAGCACTCAAAGTAAAACCATCATCTCTAGGATATCACAAACCAAAATCAACTGTCCCTTTCAAATATCTGGAATTTTTTTTCACAACAACAACATGAGATTCCTTAGGATCAGCTTGAAATTTAGCAACACAACAAACATCATTCATAATATCTAGTCTAGTTTGAGTCAAATACAACAAACCACCAATCATAGATCTGTATCTAGTCTGATTTGCTTTCAGAGAATCAACATCCTTTGTCAACTTACATCCGGTCACCATAAGTGTATCAACAAGCTTTGCATCATCCAAACCAAACTTCTTCAACAATTCCTTTACATACTTAGATTAAGATATGAAAATACCTTTATCCAATTGAGTATTTTGCAATCCCAAAAATAATTTCATCTCACCAATCATAGACATCTCAAACTCATTATGCATATCATCAACAAACTTCTTGCAAAAACCATCATTTCCACCAAAAATAATGTCATCAACAAAAACTTCAACAATGTTATCATTATCAGTCTTGAAGTATAGATTACTATCACTAGTACCTTAATTGAATTCAAGCTTCATCAAATACTTATCTAATCTCGCATACCAATCTCTTGGAGCTTGCTTCAATCCATACAATTCTTTCTTCAAAATACAAACCATGTCCTTCTGATTTGTCAACTGAAATCCATCTGATTGCTCAATGTAGACTTCTTCTTCCAGCTCACCATTAAGAAAGATTGACTTGACATCCATATGATAAACTTTGAAATCTCTGTAAGTAGAATAAGCAAGAAATAATCTAACAGCTTCAATTCTAGCTACCGGAGCAAAAGTCTCCTCAAAATCAATACCTTCCATCTGAGAATAAACCTTACAAACAAGTCTTGCTTTATTCCTAACAACTTCACCTTACTCATTCAACTTATTCTGAAATTCCCATTTAGTTCCAATTATATTATTATCCTTAGATTTGGGAACTAAAATCCATGTATTATTCTTTTCAATCCGATTCAACTCTTCTTCCATAGCTTTAATCCAATTTTCATCTTTACAAGCTTCATCAACATCTTTAGGTTCAATCTTAGAAATCAAGCAATACTCTTCAATGATTCTTCTCCTATTCACCACACCTTTATTCTTATCACCTATGATTTGATTCTCTGAATGATTAAACCTTATATACCTAGGAGTCTTAGGATTTTATTATTCTTAGACTCTTGAACTCTTTCTTTTGCACTAGCTTCTCCTTCATTCTTAGGATTTTCTGGGGCAATCTAAACTTGTTCCTGGGTCTGCACATGCTTTCCTTTATCTACACTAACATCTTGATCATTTGAATCATATCTGCAAGATCTGATTTGTTTCTCATTTCCTTCATCAACCTTCACATTAGCACTTTCAACTATCTTCCTCAATCTCTCATTATAACACCGATAGGCCTTAATCTTAGTAGAATAACCAAGAAAGATTCCGTCATCACATCTAGCATCAAACTTCCCTAGATCTTCATCTCTTCTGATATAGCATTTAGTACCAAAAATTCTAAAATATCTAACTGTAGGAGCATGACCAAACCATAACTCATAAGGAGTCTTATCGATATCACCTTTAATATGAACTCAGTTAAAGGCATACACTACAATACTCACAACTTCTCTCCAGTATATATGCAGAACATTTCCTTCAATCATCATGGTTCTAGCAACTTCTTGAATTGTCCTGTTCTTCATTTCCACAATACCATTCTGCTGAGGAGTCCGTGAAGCAGATAACTGTCTCTTCACCCCATATGCTCTTCACTAAAAGAATTGAACTCACTGAAAATAAATTCACCACCTCTGTCAGATCTTAGACACTTCAGCTTGAGTCCAATCTCTGTCGCAACCATAGCTTTGAAAATCTTGAACTTCTCTAAGTCTTTAGACTTCTCCCTTAAGAAAGTAACCACATCATCCTTGAATAGTCATCAATCAACAACATGAAATACTTGTCACCATGCAAGCTTCTCACTCTAGAGAGACCACACAAACTAGTATGCACAAGATCCAATATCCCATTAGAGGTATACTATTTTCTTTTGAAATAAATTCTTGTCTGCTTACCTAACTAACATTCCTTACATGTCGGATTAGAAGGCTTTACAATCTTAAGAAAATCTCTCACTTCTTGAGTATAACTTATCTTAACCATGCAATTAAAATTCACATGACACATCCTTCTATTCCATAACCAACTTTCATCGATCTGAGAAATCAAACAACTTTTACCACCAGCATTCAAGTGAAAGATATTACCTTCAGTCTTTGTACCTGATGCAATCTCTATTCTGGAGCTACTCAAAATCTTATATTTTCCATTCTTGAATTACAAGTCATATCTCTTATCAACCATTTGTCCAACACTCAAAATATTATGCTTTAGACCTTCAACATACAAGACATCAACATTGTTATGCTTACCATTAAGAGAAATAGAACCTTTACCACAGATTATACCAACTTTGTCATCTCCAAATCTTACTACACCACCATCATACTTTTCCATAATCACAAATTTACTCTTATCACCTGTCATATGATGAGAGCAACCACTGTCAATAACCCATTCATCTTTCTCTTTAATATTACCAGCTAAAGATTTCTCTTCATTAATGCAGCTAGTAGAATCAACAATCACCAGATCATCTTGTTGGAATCCAAGAACAATGAGAGGGGGGGGGGGGTGTTAATCAGTGTTCTACTAGAATGATCAATTTTAACCTTATTAAAACATGTATACACCAACCGGTATACCGGTACATATAGAATTGAAATAAGTAAAGCAACCAATAAGCCAATCACATAAATGAACACCATAACACACATATATATGTGTGTAAAACCTCAAAGAGGAAAAACCATGGTGGTATTTGTGAACCACAATATCAATTCACTGGCCATATGAAGAGATATTACAAAATATAGGGGCCTGCACTTGCAGGAAGGCTTATAGCCTAGAGCACACTGCTTAATCACAAAAGGAGCCTCACTGACTACATACAAATTCAGACTACAATCCAGAGAAATGATTGAACTACAAAGATAACATCTTCTATACCTGAATATAGTTCCAGTTAAGCTCTGTATGTTCTGGTCTGAAACCCTAAACCCTTTACCGGAATAACCCTTACATAAATATCCTCGCATACATGAACTCTCTCATATATTTCATATCTCATATCCATCCATATTCACGTCCATACCATATATCAAAATGATCTAACCAACTGACCTATATACCCTTTATAATTCATCATGCCTTATGTCGGCTTACAAAGATAATTACAATATCAATATACATGCCGGCTAGATAACATAAATACATGAATATCAAAAAACAATTACCGATGTCGGTCTCCAATATTGATAACCTAATTCTAAACCATGTCGGCCTGCATTGCCGGTAACCAAAGAATTCCTTCCTACCTGTCGATGCCGGTGTCAGTTCCAGTAAAGAGCTTGTCGGTACACAACTAACCCAAAATATGAAGCCAAAACAAGCTGCCATGTTTCCATCAATGACAACATAGTGAAACTAACCAATTGAGTGGCAATTGCCAACAATCTCCCCCTTTGGCATTGATGGGAACACTCATGTGAAAAATGATCATGGTTTCATTTGTTGGTTTCATCCAGAACCTGCTCCCCTTGAGCTGAATATTCATCTATGATCATAATAAAAAATACTCCGTATCTCCCCCTAATGTATACAACTCCCTTTTTATTTTTCACATCTATATAACTCCCCCTTTGACATCAATGCCATCAAAATTTTCAAAAAGAATACCAAAAATCCAAAACTGGGATGAAGAATGAAAGATATTGTACAATGAATATCCCAAAAATACCTTACCAGAGCTTAATATATTTGAAAATTTCCAGATAGGCCTTCTCCAAAAGCTCTAGATAAGTATCCCAACCAGATTTGAAAGTGTCAAAAATAGATACAAGTCCATTTAGCATATGGGCAAATGACTCTTTCTCATTTAACTCTGTCGGTGTGGGCTTACCTACCATATCTATACACTCCTTCTTATGTACACTAAGTGAATCCAACTGGGGACTCAACAAACCTCTAAGACTTCTGGCTCTTATGATTTTGTCTTTTTATTTCTCAAGAGCAGAAACTTGGGCTTCCAAAACCAAAATCTGACCATCAATGGATGTAGTCAATGAATTCAATCCATCAAAAGAATTGGCTATACCTGCAATTTTCTCCTGAGATTCCTTAATCCTCTTATCCAAATTAACTATAAGACAATATGTGTTACAACATACTCTGTAAATATTTGTACACTGCTTTAAAGAATTATCTATCAATTTTAACTTTTCATTAATTTCCTTCCTTTTAGACTCAACCATTTGATCAAATGTAGCTCTCTTTGCTTGTGTGAACCTCTCTAGTGCTTGTCGGTTTGAAATCTGTTGCAAGGATTGAAAATCCTTTGAAATGTGTTCAGTGATTATCTTAAGTTTGTCGGATGGGCTCACTTCATTGTCAAACTTTCACTCCAGGACTAGTTTATGCAAAATAGTGATAGACTGATCATAACACATTTATCCATAGATCCCTCCTTCATCATTTTCTATGCAACCATCATCATGAGTTCAGTAGAACTCATCTAATTTATGCTTTTATTTTCAACCTATGAGGTCTCAATTGATAAAAATGATGGACTCACTACCAATTCCCTATCAAATTCCTCTTTCTTCTCCTCTGATGATTTAACCTTTATAGCTTCCTCACTTGCACCGGTGGCTTTGCCACTTGGTGCAGTCTCAGTAACTGTCGGTTCCTCCCTAGGAACTATAACCTCATCATGTACATTTGTATCCAAAGGACTGTTGTCCTCAATATTAGTATCCTGTACATTATCAACCTTTAAACTCTCTGTATTTGCCGGTATCTCAGCATTTGTCTATACATTTGAATCTACCGAGGGCTTAATTTCCACTATCTTAATGTTTTTCAAAATTGAGGGTGAAGTACCCATAATACGCTTTCCTTTTCCTTCAACCAGGATGTCTACAGTATCTGTCTTAGATTTCGGTGAAGTATAAAAACCACGGTTCTCTTCAAAGAACTTAACCCATGCCTTGTGGGTCTCCTTGATTATATCATTTACTCTTCCTAACATAAGATTTATTATTCTATGTTTGCTATTAAATATTTTCCTATCTGCCACCTCAAGTGTCTTATCCATCTCCTCTGGAGCAATAGAAACACAAACAGATAACAACTCTTGTATCTTTATATGCTTGTCTTCTTGCATTGTTGATAGTCTTCTAGCATCTAACATATCATACAACTGTGGCGATATTTGGTTTTCAATTTCTATCAAGGCTTTCTTATAAATATCCAAATATAACAAGACTGCTTCCTCTACTTCTCTTTGTTCATCATTTTCTAAATGTTTATAATAAAACTGTACATTCTTTAACATTTTATCTTTAGTAATCTTGTCAACTAACTCTGCATAAGTCTTTGGTGGAATGATAGTTACATTACCAGATTCAATTGCCAGATCAATGTCATCCTTTTTCTTCCTTCTTCTAGTACCGGATGGGGCAAAAGGTGTTTCTTTTGGTGCTTTCTTTTGTGCCGGTACCCTAATAGTTTTTCCTAACGGTTTCTTCCTAGCCTCTACCTTAGTTTCTTCAGTTTTCTTCCTTATTACCCTTTGGAATGTTAAGGGTGTGTCATCTTCGGATGTAGAATCTGCTGCAATAGGCTCGATGAATATTTATGGTTCTTTTCTCTTCCTACCATTCTTTGGGACAATATCAATCAATGCTTTGATTTCCTATGAAACTTTTTCAACAAACTTACTTGCCTTTCCTTCCTACTTCTCTCTCTTCTTCCTGTTGAACTCAATTTCAACCTCTTGTGTCTTCTGCTTAGCAGTGCCAAAGGTTTTTATAGTTTCATCTACCAATGCATCAATTAACATAGGTGCATAAGCATCAAGGATCTGTGCATCAACTTCATAACCCGTCTCCTCAATCTAGATCTTCTGGGGTTTGACCGCTTCCATGAGTGGTTCATCTTTCTTTACCATGAAGCATATGTCAGTTGAGTACTTCTCAACAATTTACTTAGGAACCCTCATCCTAGAATTCATAGCCTTTTGAAATGATTTAAAATATCCCCATGCTTTATCATCTCTTTGACTACCCAATGTAGCAATTGACTATTTTAGTTGCCTCCCTACTCAAATATCAAATCCCCATTGTCTCTTCCCAAAACTAGGAGTCTCATTGATGAAAAATAACATTAAATAGACAATTAGTTTACTATACCGAAATGTCCCCTCCTTTTCTCCTTTAATCTTTCCTAGGTTAATCAATAGTTCATCTAACATCCAACCACATAGATCTATCTTCTCATTCTCCCTCATCATCTTATAAGCTACAAAAATGTAGAAGCTAGAAACATAATTCAGTCGGTTTGATTGTGTTACCTTGTAACCAATGACCATGCTTCTAAATCTGATGTATGTATCATTAATAGTACTGATTCTCATTAACCGCCTGTCTGATGTTGCGCCGATAATCTTGTTAACCTGATCATTTGAAATTTTCTTCTCTGAATGTTGTCCAACCTATGGTAAATCGGTGATTTCCCTAATGACCTCCTTTGTAATCTTATATGGTCTATCCAACTAGATAAACTCTCCATGTACTCTGCTCAAAACATACCTAACAATTTCATCTTCAAGTTCCAGAATATCCAAATAGTCGGTAAACTCTAGATCAAGAATAAGTTGGTATTTAGGTCTAATCTTTCCAGAGTCTCCCATTAACTCATTCATGTACATTATCTTGATATCAGTCATTCCCAAATCCTCAATATGACAATGGATGTAAGCTCTTACATCTTTGACATACACAACTCCTTCCAGAACATGGGAAAAAGTGCCAACCGAATCGTCCAAGGTAGCCACTGTTAGGCCCAATATGGAAAGCTAATGTACTAAGAGGGAGGGGTGAATCGGTACTTCAAAACTTTTCTTCAATAATAACTTTACTATTATGCATAAACCGAATAGTGCAGTAACATAATATAAAGCTAAAACAAATAGATAACAATCATACATGATTCACTCCATAACACATATATTTTGGTTACGCAGAAACTCTTGGTTAGAGAGAAAAACTACGGTGGGGATGGCACCCACAACTTCACTACTGCAATAATAAAGAGTGCTCAACTAGAGCTACATGTTTAGCTATTTCTGATAGCTTACCCTGTTAGGAGTAACAAGATCTGTTAGATCTACCTTGCTAAAAGATTTTACAACACTTAAACTAAATGTTGTACCTAGTTAGAGGCTTTACAATTTATAGACTTGATTAGAGTATTTTACCCTGTTAAAGGTTTCTCTTACAACTTTAAAATATTACAATAAATCATTACAAATATCTGCAACTTTACATCTGGAATGTTACAATAGATTCTATGTGCTCAGAATAGATTACCTTGCTTATAGCATACCTCAGCAACCCATATAGTAACTCGGTAAACCCTTATGTTTACTCTATTCTTTGACTGTTCTCCGAAAACCTTCTCAGTGACCTCTGTGTCTCTGTAACAGTCTTCTTACACTCATGCACACACCTTTTTAATTCTTAACTCATGCTGTATAAATAGATCTCTTATGTCGGTGATCCATTCATTGCTTCGATCTTACAAACATGTTTTATCGAATGAATAACCATGCAAAATATTTCATTGGTTAGATGACCTCAAAATCATACACAATCTTTAAGTGCAATTTCCAATGTGATAACGGTTCTATGTGCCTTGATCTTGTAACACGTTTTCATATGTATGTCTAGGTTCAATGAATCTGGTAACACGTTTCACTCGGTGTATAACAACTCGGTGTGTCATCTTTGCTGCTTGGTAGACATGGAATGATACTCAGTAGACAACTTGGTGTATACTACGCTTTGAGACTACTTTCTTCTGTAACCGACTTGACTGTGCATACTGATTGAATATTTCGGTAGTAGTAACCGACTAGAGTATATAGAATAACTTTGAACATAAAACTAATGGCAACTTGATAAGTAGTAATAGCCACATGCAGATATCGCTTGAAAATCAACCTGGACCGGTCCTTGACCTCAACTATAGTCGAATTTGCAACAAATATAGGTACAGATGATGATCCCGCTTCCATGATTGAAGATAAATACCTGTGAATTGCTGCCAGTGAAAAACCCTAAAGACCTCTTCCAATCACTGGTAAAATTGCTCAAGAAGATATCTGATCACACTGAATCGCCCTTAATCATTCTGAATCACTCTTAATCACTCTGAATGCAAGGTGATAAAAATTGAAGTAGATTCAACCTTTAATCCTCCAAGAAAAATCCTAATATTTCATTGACATCAATGACTTATGGTGAAAGATACCAGATCTTGGTTAAACATCTCCATGTCAGATAAGCATCTCCAATGTCTGGAACATCTTCCAGAACCTCTTCCCGAGGAATATGCAGCATCTTCATGAATTTTTCCTACCCTGAAGGCATCGGCCTTAGTTACCAGTTGAGCTTGCTTCCGATGCAGGAACAACCTCCTCTGTCGGATAAGTAACTGGAGCATTACCATCTGCTGATTGTTCTTCTGAATTCTTGACCCATCTCTGGGTATGATCTTGTCAGATTTCATTAACCTTCTCTTTTTCTTTCTCATTTGATCCTCCATTACCAATTGGTGGATTTATACTTCTACAAAATTTAGCAATATGTCCAACCTCATTACATGCATAACATGTAACATTGTTCTTTTGAATTGCTTTGCTAAAACCAGTATAATTGCTTGACCTACACTGATTAGCCATATGTCCAAATTTTCCACATGCATAACATTTTACATTCACTCTACAATATTCTGTCTTATGCCCATACTCATTACATTTAGAACATTGATCGGGAGCAGAATCAAGGTTCTGATTTGCTCTGTTTCTACATTGCCTAGCCTTGTGACCAAATTTATTACAAACAAAACATCTACTATTAAATTTATAAGCATTAAACTGCCTTACCAATGCCTTATAGTTTTGATCTTCATTTGCAGTACCAGAACTTTGTCCTTGTTCAAATACAAGTCCACTAGAATTTCCATTCTGCCTCTGTCTCTTCAATAACTCATCTAGTTGTGTTGAACTAATCTTGAATTTTTGTTTATACTCACTTGCAATAGTCAGATCATCTCTCAGAATTATCATTTCTCTCTCAATCTCTTGTTCATTACTCTGGGATTGTACTAATTCAGTTCTCAACATATCATTCTCATGAACTAACCTACCACATTCTTAAAATTTGTTCTTCAAAGATACAACAAGATTTTCTTCCTTTTTCTTTCGGCCTTTAATCTCCTTAGACATTCTCATAGTTATAGCTTGCATTTCATTTGTCATGACCATGTTCTCCTGACTCAGTTTCTGACACTGTTCCTTAAGTGCATCTTTCTCTTCATCATCCTGATTTTGCAAAATTTCCTTCCTCCTAGCTTGAACAAATGACAACCTCTCCTATAGGACAAGAATGAATTCCTTAGAAGAATTCAATTCATCTTGTAGCTTTAATTTCTTCATCCTTTTAGCATCATAATCTTCAAGTGCCATCTCAAGTTGCTTTTCCAAACCCATATCCATGGATTCCGGATTCAAAATCTTCCTCAAGCTATTAAACTTCCTCCAAGGCACAAGGCTCTGATACCAATTGTTGGAATCCAAGAACACTGAGAGGGGGTGTGAATCAGTGTTCTACCGGAATGATCAATTTTAACCTTATTAAAACATGCATACACCAACCAGTATACCAGTACATATAGAATTGAAAGAAGTAAATAAACCAATAAGCCAATCACATAAATGAACACCATAACACACATAGATATACGTGGAAAACCTCAAAGAGGAAAAAGCATGGTGGGATTTGTGACCCACAATATCAATTCACTAGCCATATGAAGAGATATTACAAAATATAGGGGCCTGCACTTGCAGGAAGGCTTACAATGTAGAGCACACTGCTCAATCACAAAAGGAGTCACACTAACTACATACAAATCCAGACTAGAATCCAGAGAAATGATTGAACTACAAAGATAACATATTCTATGCCAAAATATGTCAGGGTTTCAAGCAGATCTGAAGCAAATATGAACTAACAATTATATGGAGATTTAAATATAAAAGATAAAGGAATAAAACAGGACACAGATAACATAGAGATTTAACGTGGTTCACCCAGAATGGGTTACATCCACCATACACAGCCATCCAATCTTTCTTATTATCCAGCAAAAACAATACATCAACCTTACCATGCCTTAAGCATCACAACCGCTTATAACATGCGTTTTTAGGGCAAAAACAAAGTCATCCTTTTTAGGGTTTTATTACAATGTCGGGTTTCATAAAAAAAAATAACCAAAAAAAAATTTCTCGGGGGCTCCCACCCCGAACCCCCGCTTTCCTCAGGGGTTGCCGCCCCGAACCCCCGCTTTCCTCAGGGGTTGCCGCCCCTAAACCCCTACTCGAGGCACGGCCCGGCCCTGGACCCTGGCAAGGATACGTGTTGGGTGTATAGTATTTTGCTAATCAGTTGCCACATTTCAACAATCTCCCACTTGGAGACTGATCAGGCTCCACACCGAACAATCTCCCACTTGGAGACTGATACTACACAACACCACTGTGTATGAAACATCCGGTGGATAAAACACTAGGACTCGACTGGTATAAATTCCACAATTATCAATCAAGAAGACCAACAGAAACTAATGAAGAAATCAGCTTCTCCTATGGAACTGCCTTCATGAACATATCGGCAGGATTCTCACTTGTGTGAATCTTCTCAAGCCATAACTGACCCTCCTCCAAAACAGTCTGGATGAAGTGGTACCTGAGCTGAATGTGCTTTGTCCTTGAATGAAAAGTAGAGTTCTTCACAAGATGAATGGCACTCTAGCTATCAGTATACAATGGGCGATCCTCCTGTGTCTGACCCGATTCCTCGAAAAATATTGTAACCAAATCATCTCCTTGTTGGCTTCTATAGCAGCAACATACTCAGCTTCAATGGTTGAAAGTGTAACAACCTTTTGCAGCCTAGAAATCCAACTGATTGCAGTTCCCCCTATAGTTAAAACATACCCTGTAGTGCTCCTCTATGAATCAATATCACCTACCAGATCAGAGTCAACAAATCCACTCAGAGAAGCATTAGATCCTTTGAAACATAATGCCTTCATAGTTGTTCCTTTCAAATACTGAAGGATCCATTTCATAGCATTCCAATGTTCCATACTCGGATTACTCATAAACCTGCTCACAACTCCCACTGCATGTGCAATATCTGGCCTTGTGCATACCATTGCATACATCAGACTGCCAACAGCTGATGAATATGGGATGTTAGACATTTTCTTTACTTCTTCCTGTGCCTTTGGGCACATCTCCTTAGTTAATTTGAAATGACTAGCCAAAGGTGTACTAACTGCTTTTGCATCCTGGATGTTAAATTTTTTCAACACCTTCTTTATATACTCACTTTGGGACAAATTCAAGGTTCTATTTTTTCTGTCCTGTGTAATCCTCATACCCAGAATTTGCTTAACTGCACCCAAATCCTTCATAGCAAATGACCTGGCTAATTTCTGTTTAAGATCATTTATGTGTTCCATGTTAGACCCAACAACAAGCATGTCATCAACATAAAGCAACAGGATAATATAACTGCCATTATCCAATCTCTTAAAATATACACAATGATCAAAATGACATCTATGATAACTGTGTTCAGCCATGAAACTATCAAATTTTAAATACCATTGTCGGGGTGCTTGCTTTAGGCCATACAAACTTTTCTTCAACCTGCACACCAAGTTCTCCTTACCTTTGACCTCATATCCCTGTGGTTGCAAAATGTAAATTTCCTCCAAATCTCCATGGAGAAAAGTTGTTTTCACATTTAATTGTTCAAGATGTAAATCATTTGCAGCCACAAGACTAAGTACAGTTCTAATTGAAGTCATTTTTACAACTGGAGAAAATATTTCATCATAATCTATACCCTTTTTCTATGCAAAATCTTTTACCACAAGTTTGGCCTTATATCTTTTCTAACCTCTTTCCTCCTCCTTCGGGCGATAATCCCATTTGTTAGGAAAGGCTCTTTTTTCTGCAGGTAAAGGGACTAAGTCCCAAGTCTTATTTTTCATCAAGGAGTCCATCTCCTCTTTCATGCCTAGCTCCCACTGTTGTTTGGCATCCACCTGCATTGCTTCTTCATATTCTTCTAGTTCACCAGAATCAATTAATAATATAGAATACAAAGAAGGATAAAATCTTTAAGGGCGTCTACTTGACCTCGTAGAACGTCTAACACTTGCAGGAGTTTGTGGGACATTCTGTTGTTGCTAAACATCAGGTACCTATGGCATTTCATTTTTAGGAATCTCATCCAACACCACATATTCTTGCTTATCATGTTCATGCTTCTTATCCTGCATCTGTTCTTTATACATAACCTTCTCATTGAATATAACATCTCTACTTCTAGTTATTTTCTTATTTTCAAAATCCCATAACCGATAGCCATATTCATCAATCCCATATCCAATGAAGGTACATTTCTGAGATTTATCATCAAGCTTGGTTATGTTTTCTTTATTAACATGGACAAAAGCTTCACAACCAAAGGTTTTCAGAAAAGAATAATTTACCTTTTTACCAGTTCATGCCTCCTCTGGAATACCACCATCCAAAGGGGTTGAAGGTCCTCTATTTATCAAATAGACAGCAGTATGTACAACATCTACCCAAAAATGTAAGGGCAATCTAGCATGCAATCTCATGCTCCTCGCGTGTTCCATGATAGTCCTATTCATTCTCTCTGACACACCATTTTCCTATGGAGTTCTTGGAACTATCTTCTGCTTTCTAGTCTCATTTAAGGAGCAGTAATCTTCAAATGCTTTGCTGCAATACTCACCTCCATTATCCGATCTGAGACACTTCAACTTTTTTCCTGTCTCATTCTCAACCAAAGCTTTCCATTTCTTAAAAGCTTCAAAAACATCTAATTTTTGTTTTAGGAAATATACCCATGTTTTTCTGGTTGAGTTATCAATAAAAATAACATAATAACAAGAGCCACCAAGAGATGATACCTGAGCTGGTCCCCATACATCTGAATGCATAAGCTCTAACTTCTCACTCTTCTTCTCTTTCCCAACCTTGAGAAATCTGACTCTTTTTTGTTTTCCATAAACACAGTTTTCACATAACTCTAAATCAATCTTCTTTAGTCCTGGCAATAGATTTTTGGAGTGAAGGGTTTTCATCCCTTTCTCACTCATGTGCCCAAGCCTATGGTGCCACATTATCAAATCTGTTCTTGCAACATCTATTGTTGTTGTCCCTGCAGTAACTTTATCTGTAGCAGCTAAGGTAGAGTAAGTGTTACCAGTACACAGATATAATGTGCCTACCTTCGCACCTTTAGCTACTACTAATGATCCTTTACTGACCTTCTAGATACTGTCTGAGAAGGTAACTATGCAACCTTCACTACCTAGTTGCCTTGCAGAAATTAAATTTCTTCTTAAGTTAGGAACATGTCTTACCTCTTGTAGAAACCAGTCATTTCCATTCTGCAACTTGATCTTTATCTTTCCTTTTCCAACAATTTGATAGGGCTCATCATCACTCAAATATACCTGTCCAAAATCACCTTGAACATAATCTAGAAAATATTTTCTATGGGGTGTAGCATGAAATGAAGCTCCAAAATCTATTACCCGGGAATCATTAACATTATCCAAACATAAGATTAAAGCATCTTGTAAAGTATTACTTGCAATATTAGCTTCTTTACTGTCATTTTCATTTTTGTCTCCTTCTTTGTTTTTTTGAGACCAACAGTCTTTCTTTCCTCTAGATTAAGAGCGTCCTTTCTTTGACTTCCCTCGTGACTTCTCATTCCAAGGGCCTTTTCCTCTTTCCTTTGATCTTCCTCTATTCTCCACATTCAAAACACTACTTGATGATGTTGGAGTCTCACCTGTGCTTTTCTTTCGCATTTCCTCGCTTACGATAACACCAACAATATAATCAAATACCAAAGTATTTTTACCAGAGATATGTTGGGAAAAATGGTGTCTCAACCTTGCATTTATGTGAGGTTACTATTTATAGTAAGTTTTTATTTGAGCACGAAATGGTGCGAAACTCTCCCTGAAGCTTCTGGTTGGCTAGATAAGCATTCCGGTAAAGTTTCGTCGCAAGGTCACAGCTAGTTTTGAAGATATTAAAGTTTTCGTCTTGGAGGGGTGCAATAAAATGTTTAAACTTAATTTTGGGGACTTTAGAGGCTCCGAAACGCCCTGAAAAGTTGCCGTAACCGGTGAAGCGGGTTACGAGGTGATAGAACACTTCGCGAGCTTTCTGGCGCTTCAAACGGTTCGTCAATCGGACACCCGGTTCTCAAGTTATGGCCTCCGGAAGTTTGTACTCCTGAAATAGGAAAAATAATTTGTATCGGATACATAAATGAGCTGTAAAAGGGAGCGACACGTGTTGATGTGTGCTTTAACATGTCATAGAAGGGAGATAAGGTCGGCTACACCTTATTGGGTGGTTTTAGCCCATGGTTTTGTAATACCGTTTGACGGTTTCTTGTATTGTATCTCCTATTTATGAGGTGTATGAGATAGAGGTTGTGTGTAAGAGTCCTATGGCTATTGAGTTGCCTCTGAATCTCTGATTAGTGATACTCCTGCGAAGAGCTTGCTCTGCAAGTATTTTGTAATCTGTTTTTGATTGCTGAATAAAATATTGAGCTGCTTTTGGAGGGTGGGGTTTTTCTCCCGAAAGGGTTTTCCCCACGTAAATCATTGTGTTGTGGTATGAATGCTATTATATCTATTTCTATTTTCTGTAACTGTTGTAATGATCTGAAAAAGTTTTGCATTACCCTCCTCTCAAGGTTAGTGTAGGAAGTTGTTTCCGCTACTTAACTTCCTTACAAGATAGAGTTGCTTACAACCATAACCAAGCTATTCCAGCTTTCTGGCAAAGAACATAAAATCAAGAGTGCCCTAACCTCTTCTGCAAAGGTAATTTTTACCGAAGACAATTGACTGGTAATTGTATTAAATTCATTTAAGTGCTTTGCTACAATCCTCCCTCACTCATTTTCAAATTAAACAAATGCTTCATAAGAAATAACTTATTCCAAGCCGAGGGTTTCTCATACAACTTAGCCAATGTTGCCATCAAATCTACAGTCATTTTTGCTTCTGTTATATTGAATGCTACAAACGGTGCAAGGCACAATCGAATGGATCCCAGTGCCTTTCTATCTAAAATGTCCCACTCTTCATCTGACATTGTGGTCGCTTTCTTTGCCTTTCCTTCCAATGGCCGCCACAAATCCTTTTGATACAGGTAATCCTCCATCTTCATTTTCCATAACTGATAATTTTAGCTGTTAAACTTTTTGACCTTGAATTTGGAATCCTCCATTGCTCCCACTCAAATCTGAGAGTCCTGCCAATTTACAGAATACCTCGCTCTAATACCAATTGTTAGGGTTTCAAGCAAATCCGAAGCAAATATGAACTAACAATTATATGCAGATTTAAATACAAAAGATAAAGGAATAAAATAGGACACAGATAACACAGAGATTTAACGTGGTTCACCCAGAATGGGTTACGTCCACCATACACAGCCATCCAATCTTTCTTATTATCCAGCAAAAATAGTACATCAACCTTACCATGCCTTAAGCATCCCAGCCGCTTATAACATGCATTTTTAGGGCAAAAACAAAGTCAGTCTTTTTAGGGTTTTATTACAATATCGATTTTCATCAAAAAAAATACCCAATTTTTTTTTCTCGAGGGCTCCCGCCCCTGAACCCCCACTTTTCTCGAGGGCTGCCACCCCCGAACCTTTGCCCAGGGCACAGCCCAGCCCTGAACCTTGGCAAGGATACGTGCTGAGTGTATAGTACTTTGTTGATCATTCGCCACATTTCAACAAAATACAGTTACGATTAAGCTCTGTCTATTCCGGTCTAAAACCCTAAACCCTTTACTGGAATAACCCTTACATAATATCCTCACATACATGAACTCTCTCATATATTTCATATCTCCTATCCATCCATATTCGCATCCATACCATATATCAAAATGATCTAACCAACTGACCTATATACCCTTTACAATTCATCATGCCTTATGTCGGCTTACAAAGATAATTACAATATCAATATACATGTCGGCTAGATAACATAAATACATGAATATCAAAAAACAAGTGCCGATGTTGGATCCAAAAGATGTCGGCCTCCAATACCGATAACCTAATTCTAAACCATGTCAGACTACCTTGTCGGTAACCAAAGAATTCCTTCCTACCTGTCGGTGTCGGTAAAGAGCCTGCTGGTACACAACTAACCCAAAATATGAAACCGGAACAAGCTGCCATGTTGTCATCAATGACAACATAGTGAAACCAATCAATTGAGTGTCAATTGCCAACACATCTTCTTTGATAGCAATGAACACCCACTCATCTCCTAAATTTCCTTTCTCAGACTCATCATCTGTCACAACTTCATGAGCAACAAAGTAACACTTCTTCTAATATTTAGTCGTATATAGATTCAATGGCTTCTTAGAAACTCTTTTCAGACACCTTAGGGCAAAATGTCCCATCTTATTTCATGAAAAACATTTAAGGGGCAACTTTCCTTCATACTTACCAACACCTTTAGGAAATCCTCTGGAAATCAAGGCTTCAATCTCTTCAAGCTCTCTTTCATCTTCTTCAAGCTCTCTCATCTCCTTCTCATATCTAGATACTCTTGTAGAAATTTCTCCTGAATCATATTTCTGCTTCCCAAATACAGTATCTTTAAATGTAGATTCGGATTTAGAAGGGGCTTCACCAAACTCGCTCAACTCAAAACCAACAAGCTTAATAATCAACATATCTCTAGTTACATCTATCATAGTCCGGATCTCTTCAATAGCAACGACCTTATGCTTGTAAGCAAGAGGCAAAGATCTCAACACCTTAACAACAATCTCATATTCTTCCAACACTCCACCAGCACATCTGATGTTCAACACTAGCTCATTCACTTTCTGCACAAAGGGGGTAATGTTATCATCTTCTCCCATCTTGAGCATCTCATATTTTCCCTTCAAGCTCTGCATCTTATCTCCATCTTATTCCAGATCTCATGAGAAGTCTACAGATCTATCACATTAATCATCTCATCTAATCAGACAAGGCACTCAATAATGCTTGCTTAGCTCTAATATTGAATTCAGTTTCCTTTATCTCATCCGGAGTGGTAAGACCATTCAGAGGAGAATTATACACATTCTTATTAATCTACCAATAGTCTTCACCAATGCCTCAAATGACATTCCATCTGGTTCTTCCAGAGAGTGTAATTTATTCCATCAAATCTTGGACTATCCTTCTTAAATGCAAAGGTTGCCATCTGGGATCTCCTCAAGCGATCAAGCTTCTTCCAGAGGATCTAGATCTGATACCAATTGTTGGTAACAATACAACAAACTGAGAGGGGGGGGTGAATTAGTTTTCTCTCAAATGCTACATAAATCAAACTTAAATTCAGATTTGATAATAAATAGTGAAAGCATAAATGAGCACCACATCAATAACACACATAACACCAAGATTTTTGATGTGGAAAACCTGGTTGAGGGAAAAACCACGGTGGGAACCTACGTATAATGAGATAATACCATGTTAGGAGTAAGTATAAATATTGCAATGGGGAATGAACATACATTCGGGCACACTACCTAGAGCTCAGTGCTCAAATTACAAAACAAGAAGGGCTACAACTCTGGAAAAGGCTCACTACCTTACAAAAACATTCAGATTACATCCAGAGGATCGTGAACTGATGAAATAGCATCTCCACATGCCTGGTTATAGTTATAGTGAGGCACATATACTCAAACTCTACTCTTTCACACTTCTTTGCACTTCTCCTCTGCTATTGAAAGATAAAATCAATATTCACACTTGAAGATAGTGAGAAGACACATCTGTAACATATATTTATACAAATCATCAACCTACATTTCAAGGTCAGCTAAACCCTCAATACAAATTACAAAACAATAACCTCACACGCTACATCAATACATGCAGACCAAAACAATGTCGACTAAGACATATTTTGGACCTAAAACAATACCGCAAACATGCAACACCTCCAACAATTATACCTCGATCATCTGCAACATGCTACAATCACCAAGAATGTTGCATAACACGAAGAACACGATCGGATCAAGAAAATGATCAATAATGCATACAATGATCAATGTGGACCATCAACACAGATAGAACACGATCTAGAAACATCCACAAGCAATGTGAATCACCACAGAACTTGTATACACCTAAAATGGTCTAAAGATAATTAATTAAATATGCAGTTATTTAATTAATCCCCTTTCCCAATTAATCGAATTCACAAGCAAATTTGATTAATTCCCTTATTCATTTACTACTAAATAAATCTACATGATTTATTTATATAGTTCAGTTCATAATCCCCTTTGATTAATTAATCTAAATTAATTAATCCTCCCCCCATCTAAATTCATTCTTCTACTCTTATAATTAGTTAAAACATATCAAATCATGATTTGTTGATATTAATTATCTTTTTCAAATATTTGAATTTCAAAATTCAAATGAGCACATGGCTCCTAACTTTTAACCACCTAACCTAACCACCCCCTAACCTAACCCATTATATCTAATCCTAGGGTCTAACTAACCCTATCCTCTTTTATCCTAACCTCTTATGGGTTGGATATTCTCCCCTTGAGACACATGGAAATTTTTCCACATGTCTCCTCCCTTGGACACTTGCCCTCTCATGAGCAAGGCTCCTTCACACTTGTCACCACAAAGATGACAAGTGTCCCTTCCTCCAACCTCTTCTCCAACTTCCTCAATCTTGACCCGTGATATCTTCAGAGAAAATTTGGACCGTCGATTCCTGCCACCTCATCTTTGGCCTTGGAATTCTTATAAATATCCCTCATTTTGGAGAAATGAGGATCCCTTGCATTCATAGTTTTAGCATCATTACTATAGGCATTTTCATTTCAATCATCTAGCATAATTAGCATATTGGATATTGAGAAGGTTGTTGGAGATTGTTGATATAACTGAAGAAGGATGATTACTGACTTAATAATATTGTTTTGTCATTGATGTCAAGAAATTAATTTTCTGATTCAGTATGATGTTGCCATATCTTGAGAAGTATGTGTTGATGAGTATTAGGAGGTCGGTAAGTGACATAGAAAGAATGTGATAATAAAGGGGAGAAATAAGTTATTCAATGGGCAACTATTGCAGAGTTAGACAATGATGAGATCATGTTGTTTTGGTTGTTTTGATATCCTACATATGTTGTTGATTATAAGTTTAATACTGTATTATGTCACCGAGCAAGGAACCTAGTCGATAAACCCTAAGGTTATCGATATCGGTTAAAGAAGGCATAATGTCTACCGAGTGAAGTTCAGTATTAACCGAGTAACAACCGAGTTATAATAGATCGCATTGGATGGATAAAAGCATTATTTAATGAAGGATGTTGATGAGCTAGAGATGAATAAATGATTGGTATGTCGCGCGAGAAGTTTGTTAAGGATCTATGGCAATGAAAAATCAAGAGAAAAATCTACAACATAGATTGAACCGCAATAACCTAGCACAAGTTCCTAGGAAGGAATGCAAGTTCCAAGGTGAGGTAAAACATTTTATGATCGAAGGATTCATTGAACCTAGTCTAGTTTAATGATCTGATGGCTAATATTGATCATGGGAAATGTGATCAAGGAGATTAAGCGGTTAGAAATTGTTTATAAATAAGGAATTGTTGATAAACAATAAATGCGGGCAAATGTATGCACAGTGATGCTACAGGAATGTTTACCGAGCTAAGAAGCTTGATGATCTGATTGGAGAATAGATTGAGAAGCCCAGCAAGCCCAACAAGGGACTAGATAGGTCTTATGACAAGATTGTTTTGAGAAAATAGAATCTGCTTTAGCATTTCAGATGTGAAGATGCATATATAATTTATTACTGTTATTTGTTTTGTAAGTGACAGGAAATCTCTTAACCGGGTGGACCTAACAGTCTTATTTGTAAACCCTCTAGCAAGGTAACATTCTAAATGAGTGTTTGAAATCCTTTGACAAGGTCACTTCTAACAAAGTGCAAGACTCTAACAAGTCTGAGGGAAATCCCTTAACTGGGTCACATCTAGCAATGTGTTTGTAATATTTAACAGGATTTTCTTTTAACCGAGCATACTCTAGAAGGGTATATTTCTTAGTGGGTCTGAAATCCCACAGTGGTTTTTCCCTATTTGGGTTTCCACATTCAATCTGGTGTTATATGTGTTGTGATGTTATCTGCTCATAAGCTTGAATGTTTTACAGTTTTGGTTACACATTCTGAAGTATAAGCTACCGAGGTTGAATTAGTTGAATATATTGAACAGGTTCAGTTTGGATGATTCACCCCCCCCCCCCCCTCTTATCTTACTAACTATTGGCATCATAACTTTACAATTGGTATCAGAGCTTTGGACTCTAGAAGAAAAGTTTAAAGGTACTTGAGGCAAAGATCTGAAGCTGTATAAAAGGGATGCACCAAAGCTGAACAAGTCAAGTTTCTCCACATGGCAGAAAAGGATGAAGCTGCATTTATCAGGAATTGGAGAATATGCAACATATTATCTGGAGAATGATTACATAGCACCTAGCACCAACCCAATGACCTTGGAAGAGATAAAGGCAAAGAAAGAACATATTCAAGCTATGATTGAAATAACATCAGCATTAACCGACTCAGAGTTTAATGATCTAGAAGGCTATAATGATGCAAAAGCGATGTGGACCAAGCTCATATTTGTGTATGGCGGTGACGAACATGCTCAAAGAGAAAAAGTACATAGTCTAAGAGGACAACTTGAATCCATGAGAATGAATGAAGGTGAGAATATAACCCAATACAGTACAAGGTTAAAGGAAATTGTCAATCAAATTAAAGGAGCAGGAGGAACTATTGAAGAAAAGGATGTAACAAGTAAGTTGCTTAGAACACTTCTACCTTCTTATGCCATTCGAGTCTCTGCAATCAATGAACTAAGGTTTGTAACAAATATGCCAATTTCTTTGGATGCTACATGCATTTGAGTTAAGTAATTTTGATAACAATGGGTCTTTGGTAAATAAAGTTGAATCTGCATTCAGTTCTTTTCATATTGGTGAATCTGATGATTACAATGATAGAATGTATAAATATACTGAAGGAAATCACAGTGGAGCAAGTGAAAGATTTCGCAAAAACATGGAAGAGGTACACAAACTATATGAAGAAATCAAAAAGCAAGAAGAGTTTGAAGCATTATTAGCCAGAAGGTTATCGAGAGGAAAAGGTAAGTATAAAGGAAAGCTACCTTTAAAATGTTTTAACTGTGATAGAATAGGACATATGGCTTCTAACTGTCCTAACAAAGAATCTAGTGAAAAGAGAGACTACTGAGATGACAGACAGAAAGACAACCAATACAGAGGACACCGAGACTTCAGAAGGAAAGATAGAAAGACATGCCTAGTAGTTGATGAGTAATCCAACAGTGAAAAATCTGATGGAACTGATACAGAGGAAGTTGTTTATGTGGCTATTAAAGATGGATCAGATGAAGAAAGGTATGAAGAAAAAGCCCTAATATCTCACATAAATAAAAATGATTCTTGGATCATAGATAGTGGATGCTCACATCACATGACAGGTGATAAACACAAGTTTGTTAAATTAGAAGACTATGATGGAGGTTATGTAAGATTCAGTAATGATGCACCATGTCCGATGAAAGGTAAAGGATCCATAACACTTCTTGACAATGCTAAATGTGATGATGTATACTGGGTTGAAGGTTTGAAATACAATTTGTTGAGTGTAGCATAGCTAAACAATACAGGATACCGAATAGAATTCCAGAAGGGATGTGTCAAAGTTCATGACAAACATGGAAAGCTAGCTGCTACTAGGACACAAAGAAAAAGTAATACATTTCATCTTGACTCAACTTGGAACAAATGTCTAAATGCAAAAATAGAAGATACCTAGTTATGGCATAAAAGGTTTTGTCATGTAAATTTTGATAATCTGATCAAAATAAGTAAGAAGCATCGAGTAAGAGATCTATCGAGCTTGGAAAAACCTGAGAATGCTATGTGTCCAGGATGCCAGATGGGTAAGATGGCAAGATCAAGCTTTACAAGTAAGTCCTACACTTCTAGGAATTTTACATCTAGTACACATTGATCTTTGTGGTCCCATGAAAGTTCAAAGTTATTATGGTGATAAATATTTCATATTATTTGTGGATGATTACTCAAGGATGATGTTAGTTATGTTTTTAAAAGAAAAATCAGAAGCTTTTCAAATATTTAAATGGTACAAGGCAAGAGTTGAAAATGAAATAGGAAGATAGCTGAAATGTCTTAGATCTGATAGAGGAGGAGAGTTCACTTCTGATGAATTTAACTTATTCTACAATGATCATGGTATAAGAAGGCAAGTGTCTGCACTGAGAACAACTTAGCAAAATGGGATAGGTGAGAGAAGAAATAGATCAATTGTAGATTGTGCCAGAACCCTGATGATAGAAAAGAGGGTACCTCAAACATTTTGGAGAGAAGCAATCAGCACTGCAGTTTACACCCTAAACTGAGTACAACTGAAGAAAGGAACTATGAAGACACCACATGAAATCTGGTATGACAAGAAACCTAATGTAAGTTATTTTAAAATCTTTGGAAGTAGATGTTATGTTCACAAAGATGACAGAAATGGAAAGTTTGATCAGAAAAGCGAGGAAGGAACATTTCTTGGTTATTCTTCTAGAAGTAAAGCATTTAAATGTCTAATCAAATCATCTAACAAAATAGTAGAAAGTGCAAATGTGAAAATTGATGAATTTGCAGAACGAAATGATGAAGGAAATTCCAAAGAACTAGAAAATTATGAAGAATTTGTTTATGTTCAACCGAGAAGTCCTACCGAGAAAGTTGTTGAAGAAAATGAAGATAATATCCAGTTACCGAGTGATGAAGAAGATCATACAGAGCCTACCGAGCCTATATTAGCCAAATATGTTAGAAGAAATCATGCATCAAGTCAGATTATAGGAGATAAGGATGATCCAGTGATGACAAGGAACAAACTGAGACATAGCACATGTTTGATATCTGAATTTGAATCGAGAATAGTAAAAGAGGCATTTAGTAATAAAGATTGGGTAAATGCTATGACAGAAGAGATTGATCAAATCAAGAAGAATGACACATGGACATTGGTCCCAAGATCGAAGGAGAAAAATGTAATCAGTACAAAGTGGATTTTCATAAACAAGCTAAATGAAAAAGGTAAGGTCATTCGGAACAAAGCAAGACTAGTTTGTAAAGGTTATGCTCAAGAAGAAGGAATAGATTATGGTGAGACTTTTGCACCTGTGGCTAGACTTGAGGGAGTAAGAACATTGTTGGCATATGCTGCTTTCAAAAATTTCAAGGTATATCAAATGGATGTTAAATCTACATTTTTGAATGGTATACTAGAAGAAGAAGTTTATATTGAACAGCCTGAAGGATTTGTTGAAGACAAGAGTAAAGATCAGGTATGTAAATTAAATAAAGCTTTATATGGTCTGAAACAAGCACCTAGAGCATGGTATGAGTGACTGCACTCTTACTTAATCAAGATTGGTTTTATAAGAACAAGTGAAAACAACAATATGTACATGAAGAATGATGAGGACAATGGAATACTGATCTTAGCCATATTTGTTGATGATATTATTTTTTGTGGAAATGATTTTCTATGCAAGAAATTTGGAAATGAAATGTGCAAAGAATTTGAGATGTCATTAATCGGTGAGATAAAGTATTTTATAGGTTTACAAATACTGCAAATGAAAGATGAGATTTTCATTACTCAATCCAAGTACATAAAGGAAATCTTGAAGAAATTTGGAATGGAGGATTCTAAACCTGTAAGTACTCCTATGACTACTAATTGTAAACTATCAAAGAATGATGAATCTACATCTGTTGATGAGACACTTTACCGATCTATGATTGGAAAGTTGCAATATGTTGTTCATAGCAAGCCAGATATAGCACATGCAGTAGGAATAGTTGCAAGATTTTTTTAAGAGCCCAAATAAACCCATATGACAGCAATCAAGAGAATTTTCAAATACCTAAGAGGCATTGAAAATTATGGCTTAGTATATGAAAAGAGGAATGATTTTGATTTAAAAGTTTATATTGATGCTGATTGGGTAGGAAACATTGATGATAGGAAAAGAACAAGTGGTGGAGCTTTCTTCTTGGGAGATAGACTAGTAAGTTGGCTTAGCAAGAAACAAGGATGCATTTCACAGTCAACAACTGAAGTTGAATATGTCGCTGCAGCATTGAATTGTACAAATATAGCATGGATAAAGCAACTGTTGGAAGGTATAAATGAGAAAGTTATCGAGCCAATAACTATATTCTGTGATAATACTAGTGCCATTAACATTTCAAAGAATCCGGTAATGCACTCTAAGACAAAACATATATCTATAAAGTATCATTATCTCAGAGAAGAAGTTCAAGAGAAGAAAGTTGTGATGGAATATATCAGTTCAAAGGAGCAAATAGCAGACATCTTCACAAAGCCATTGCCAAGGGACACTTTTGAGTATCTCAGAAGCAAGTTAGGGGTCCTACCCCTATCTTCTACTCACTGACAAAGTTCATTGAAAGCATCAATTCGATGACTCTAGAGAATTTTTTTTTTGGATTGATGTTGATTTATGCACTTTAGGAGGTTTTCTAAAGGTGTGCAGGAAATAGTGAATAGAGACAAGTTGCTCTGACTAAGACTAGGTTGATACATGTGTAGCACAGCAAGGCAAATCACTTCACAGGGGAAGAAATCATGAATTAGTTTTTCCTTTTGGCATTGTTGTCAAAGGGGGAGAAGACTAAATGGAGAAGATAGAATAAATGGAGAAAATAATAGAAGACTAATGACGGGGGGAGAAGACTTCAAGAAAAGTCTAACAGCAATTTGAATCCGAATCGGTTGAAACAAATCAAGTTGGTTTTGCCATCAATGCCAAAGGGGGAGATTGTTAGCATTACAATAGAAAAGAGATTGTTGGCATTTCAATAAGGATATTGAGAAGGTTGTTGGAGATTATTGATATAACTGAAGAAGGATGATTACTAACTTAATAATATTGTTTTGTCATTGATGTCAAGAAATTGATTTTCTGATTCAGTATGATGTTGCCATATCTTGAGAAGTATGTGTTGATGAGTATTAGGAGGTCGGTAAGTGACACAGAAAGAATGTGATAATAAAGGGGAGAAATAAGTTATTCAATGGGCAACTATTACCGAGTTAGACAATGATGAGATCATGTTGTTTTGATTGTTTTGATATCCTACACATGTTGATTATAAGTTTAATATTGTATTATGTCACCGAGCAAGGAACCTAGTCGATAAACCCTAAGGTTATCGATATCGGTTAAAGAAGGCAGAATGTCTACCGAGTGAATTTTAGTATTAATTGAGTAACAACCGAGTTATAATAGATTGAATTAGATGGATAAAAGCATTATTTAATGAACGATGTTGATGAGCTGGAGATGAATAAATGATTGGTATGTCGCGCAAGAAGTTTGTTAAGGATATACGGCAATGAAAAATCAAGAGGAAAATCTACAGCACAGATTGAACCGCAATAACCTAGCACAAGTTCCTAGGAAGGAATGCAATTTCCAAGACGAGGTAAAACATTTTCCGAAGGATTCATTGAACCTAGTCCAGTTTAATGATCTAATGGCTAATATTGATCATGGGAAATGTGATCAAGGAGATTAAGCGGTTAGAAATTGTTTATAAATAAGGAATTGTTGATAAACAATAAATGCGGGCAAATATATGCACAGTGATGCTACACGAATGTTTACCAAGCTAAGAAGCTTGAAGATCTGATTGGAGAACAGATTGAGAAGCCCAACAAGGGACTAGATAAGTCTTATGACAAGATTGTTTTGAGAAAATAGAATCTACTTTAGCATTTCAGATGTGAAGTTACAGATATAATTTATTACTGTTATTTGTTTTGTAAGTGATAGGAAATCTCTTAACCGAGTGGACCTAACAGTCTTATTTGTAAACCCTCTAGCAAGGTAACATTCTAAATGAGTGTTTGAAATCCTTTGAAAATGTCACTTCTAACAAAGTGCAAGACTCTAACAAAGTGCAAGACTCTAACAAGTCTGAGGGAAATCCCTTAACCGGGTCACATCTAGCAATGTGTTTGTAATCTTTAACAGGATTTGCTTTTAACTGAGCATACTCTAGAAGGGTATATTTCTTAGTGGGTCTGAAATCCCACAGTAGTTTTTCCCTATTTGGGTTTCCACGTTAAATCTGGTGTTATATGTGTTGTGATGTTATCTGTTCATAAGTTTGAATGTTTTACAGTTTTGGTTACATATTCTGAAGTATAAGCTATCGAGGTTGAATTAGTTGAATATATTGAACAAGTTAAGTTTGGATGATTCACCCCCCCTCTCATCTTACTAACTATTGGCATTAGAACTCTACGGATGGGACATCTCAAAGAAGTATTTGATTTGTATTTGTTTAGCTTTCTATTTGCTTCATAATTTCATTATGTTGTCTCATCTATGTGTATGCTTGTTTCATTTAACCATATTTTTTTAGCATCACAGAAACAACCGCAACATCATCACTTACTAGAATCTTCATCATCATTATACCAAACCTCAAGAACACACACTGAACTAACTGTCAAACTGAAACATTTACTTGCGGACTTCCAAATCACAAACCATCTGAATTGAGGACACATATGAACGTCCTAATCACTCTACCAAATCCACAAATGAAGATAATGCAATTCCAAAGCAATGCAGAGCACAATCCATAATATTGAATAACACGAACAACTGAATAACCAACCTCAATACCTAATCTCACAACTCAATGAAACCATCATGCCAACCACTAAAACTTTTGTTGAATCAACTAGAGATAAGTATCTCTAAACCCATTAAACCACAACAAGTCACCTACAACACACTAACCAAATCAACTCATCCAATCTGACTGCAACACTGGAATACATAGAAGAATATGTTGACATCAAAGACAACACATCATTCCAACAAACTCTTCAGCAATATCCAACAAGATTGAATTAGAAATTGATGAAAGGACTTAGCAAGTTGTTATTGGATTTTGATTTGGATAGGATTGGAATGGATTTGGATTCTCCTTGTATTAGGACAAGATTGACTAGGATGATACCTTAGCCCTTAGGTTAGGAATTAGGTGAGGGGTTGATGATGTGGACCACAAGCAAGGTGCCAACAAAGCTAAGTGAAATTCAGACCTTGGATTAGGCACAAATGATTAAACCTTCTTCTACTTAGGATAGACGTGTGTTCCTAAGCAAAATAGGGTAAAAGGATTAGGGTTTTGATCAACCCAAAATGATTAGGCAAAGGTACTTGGGGAAGATTATTTCACAAGAACAAAGGCCAATTGATTGATTAAAGATGAAGGTCTAAACCAAACTTTCACAAAAGTATTAACCTTGGGATGAGGTTGATTGATTGAATGATTTGATTAATTGAGTTGGGATTGATTGAACTTGTTTGACTAATGTTCTAAGTCCATAGAAAGTGGAAATGATTTATGAAGGCAAAAGATGACAATGATTATGGAAAGAAAAAGAGAGAATAATTGAAGAAAGGAAATGTGATGAAATGTAAGGTCACTCTTGATGGACAAAGACTCAATAATTGATTTGTGGAGAAGGCAAGTTGGACAAAGGGATATGAAAATTCCTATTGATTGATTGGGATAGACCACACATTTGATGGAAATCATGGATTCTTAAAGACTCCTCATCAAACTCATTGTTGTGACCATGAAGATAATCATGAAAACTATGCAAGGTCCTATATTTCAACAAGAGTTTTTGATTGATGTACAAGAACTTTCTACACTTAAGGAGTTTCTTATCATTGTGCTTCTTCTTCTTGACTTGATGGTATATGAACTTTTTAGGGTGTTTGAGCGACTTGGTTTTATGGTGTATGAAGGAAATTGACTGGAAATATGACCAGGGTAGAGACACTGAAACAATGCTAGCGGAGACATTGAAACTCTAAATTTAACAGGGCAAAGACGTTGAAGGACAATTTGACAGTTTGATATGGAGATTTCAAATGGGAGTTGGCCAAACTTGGTCAAATTTGACAGTTTGAGATGGAGATTTCAAATGGGAGTTGGCCAAACTTGGTCAAATTTGGAAATGTGTAACCTTGTTTACTCTCGGAAAGAATAGATCAAACAATAAAGAATCATTGGCCAAGGTTTTGATGCTTATGAGAAGTGCAAAAGTGATTGGGGGTCTAGATTGGCCCAATAATAAAAATAAAAAAATGAAGACACTTCAAGCATACATCCTAGGTTCAAAAATGAAAATCATTAGATGGGCCTCTCACACAAAGCAATACCTCAAACAAGTGGACAAATAGAGATTCTGGTAGCACTGGCTCCCCCTTATAGTGCACTCGCTTCTCGAGTATACCAGATTCTCTTACCCCAAAGATCCAGAGATCATATGAGAGATTCCTATCTCATCTTTAGTGGGTACATGAGACGTAACTTTGGGGTACAATCCACATCCACTACACCACTAATGTAGGATTTTGGTCTTACTAACACAAGGTTCTTAGTACGGGACTCTTTTTTAGGCATCCATGTACCCTCTCTCCCTCAAGAGGCCTCCTCCCTATATAACACAAGTACTAGGGAGGTCGGCATAGGTAGGCGATTAGCACCCATCATGAGGACTTTCGACCCACATGTTTTATATAGTAACTGAGAGGTGACTCGGCTAAGAACCCATTACCGTTTGGGTCGTTCTCCCCACACTGGCCTTATGGGATTCTCGGGGGGACATGCCCTCTACCTATGAAAAAGAAAAATCGAGCATTACTAACACTTTTCTTATGCAACCAAGATTATGAAAATCAGGGGGAGGGGATAGTGTGTGTTAGTGATTCGGGTCCTCTCTACACAAGTGCAAACACACAAAACACATAAAACATTAGTTCATTTTAGGCCCACATGAAAAATGTTTTCTAAGCTAAGTATAATAAAAGAAAACTATACTAGTGGGAAAATGATTATCTTCGACTAACATGCTACAAAAATAAGTTAGTAGTTTGTGAAAATCATATTGGACTACGAATAAAACCTACAAAAACTCAAATTATGATTAGTAACACAAAACCCTAACTGCCTTAGCATAGACACCAAAGTACAAGCATAGACGTTGAACGTCTGCGTAGGTGTTGAAGTAAGGCTTGACAAAAAAAAGAAAGCAGGATTTTTTTTTAAGTTTTCAAATTTGAATTCTGAGCAGGAAAATTCACCTGCGGAGATGCTGAATCAAGACGCAAACGCTGATTGTTTGAGTAGACGCCGAAACAAACTGTTGCAGATAAATGTTAACTTGCAAAAAATTCAAAATTTTGATGCAGGAGCATCCTTGGTTCTTGGCAATCTTGCATCAACCCAAAAAAATAAAATAAAAATTCATTTCAGTTTATTTTTTGTTTAGTCTAGCTTTGCAGTCTCAACATTTCATTATGCATTTTGTCACATGTTCTCACCAGATCTTGTAGAGCTAGATTTTGTTTCTTTGAAATGATCATCTACCTTATCCTAGGTCCACGGGTCATTTGGATCTTTTTCCGGCAAGTTATTGCTTCCAGAATGTGGGGCAGTTTTCTAACCTGTGCATCGGAGCCACTTGGACCTATTTGCTAATGGAGATTCTTGCAGATCATTTTTGTAGTTTTTTTAGCCTAATCGTGTATCCTCCAATGTTCCTTGGTTTGTGGTTGACCTTCCCCTTAGTCTACATATCATTCTATGTTGTTTTTGGAGGAATCCATTTAACAAAGGCCGACTTAGTTGTTCTACATGTTACACCTTCTTCATCGGTAATTGTTTTCATCTTGGGTCGACGCAGATCATCCTAGAGCTATGAATAGCATATAAATCAATGTAACTAAGCATATGGTAGTTAGTTTTTGGGGATATAGATGAATAATCAGAAGATTAGGAGATCCAGAGTTGGCTCGCAATCTTGCTTGAGCCCGGATACTGTATTTTGAGCATGTTTGTAATCAGGCCTGTGTGCCAAATCTAAAAGCCCACATGTTGCCGACCAATTTGTATTTGAAGTCCATGATATAATGTAAGTCTAATTTTGCATTACCTTGATCACATTGTTTTGCTTCTGTTGTGTTTACTCTTGCTGCACGGTTTGGACTATTCTCCTTGAGGACTCTCCTGTTGTGACTACTTCAAGTGGTATTAGAGCAATTTTTCATTCCAAAGATTGCCGAGTCCTTGAAGAATTTTGTTGTGGGGTGGAGAAATTGAGGATCTATCCACAGCTGCAAAGGTCTTGCATATGATGGCCCAGAGAAATGCTAGAAGTGGTGGAACACATGGAAATGCAGACCCTGATGTGATGGAAATGTTGAGAGGAATTGCAGCCCGATTGGAAGCTATTGAAACAGCCCAGAGAATAGGTTGACATGTTGAAGATGTGAGAGATGACGAAGAGGAAGTAGAGGCAAGAGATGAAGGAGCAAATCAACCAATGGTCAATCTGGAAGAAGAGATATTTCTAAGAGTCTTGACTAGAGTGAATACTAGACCATATTTTAATCCATCAGATTATGATGGCAAGTTAGATTCAGATGAATTGTTTAATTCGATCAGGAAGATGGAAAAGTATTTTGATTTTCAGAGCATAGTTGAAGACAAAAAGGTTAAATATGCTTGTACCAAGTTGAAAGGACATGTGTCTCTATGGTGGGAACATTTGTAGGTAGATAGACAAAGAAGAGGTAAATAAAAGATTAAATCTTGGGAGTGGATGGTTAGCAAGTTGAAGTCAAAATTCATGCTCGTTGATTTTCAAGTGAATTTGTTTCAGAAGTAGCAAAACCTGAAGCAAAAGGAATCTAGTGTGAAGGAGTATACAAAAGCATTCTACAAGTTGAATATCATATCCAGACACACCAATGACGAGATTGAACAAGTCGCTAGATATTTGAATGGGTTGCAAATGTCTATACAAGATGAACTTAGTTTAATCAAGTTACAGAGTGTTGAGGAGGCTTATCAATATGTCTTGAAGGTGGAGGAGAAGTTGAATAAAAGACATAAGTAGAAGCAAAGAGGTAGAGGAGGAATATTTCAAGGAGGAAGAACCTATATCGAAGGAAGAGGAGCCTATGCAAATCAAAATAAAGACAAAGAGATTAGCAGAGATGATAATTCATGTTGGAGGGATGACATAATTTTTTACTAGAGAAAAGAAAATGATGGTTATCAGAATGAGGGTTATAGAAAAGAAGACAGAATATAGGAAAATAGTGTGTTTAGAGGAACCTGCTTTAAATATGGTGAAGAAAAATGGCGTGCTTTTCAATGTAAGAAGACAAAGAACTATGGAAGAGCAGCATTGGCGGAAGAAGAATCTACTAGATCAGCTGATAGACTGGAGGATGGAGAGTTGTTGATGATGAGAAGAGCAGTGTACCATAACGGAGGAGAGCAAGAACCCTTATATAGGAAGAATTTTTTCAATACAAGATGAAAAGTAGCCAGTAAGTGTTGTAAAGTTATAATTGACAATGGTAGTATAGATAACCTTGTTTCAGAAGAGATGGTGAATAAGCTAAATTTGGAACGAATGAAACACCCTAAGCCCTATCAAATAGCATGGATTCAAGATGATCATAAGGTATTGATAAGTGAACGATGTTTGGTAAAATTGAAGATTAGATCTTATCATGATGAAGTTTTGTGTGATATTATGCCTATGGATGTATGTCATATCTTGTTGGGTAGACCTTGGCAGTATGATAGACAAGCAATGCATGATGGAATATATATATACTATTGTTGCAAATGGGATGAAACAAAGCTTGTTTCCTTTGGAAGAACTTTTGAAGAGTTAAGTTTGTACTAATGCTAGAATTTGTTTGGTAGATGGAAGGAAATTCCTGGATGGGATGAGACATGAGAATATGTGTTTTGCCTTAGTTCCTAAGAAGATTGAAAATCCGAAGTATGAAGAAGGACAACCAGAGGAGATAAAATATTCGTTGATAGAATATGAGGACATCATTTCAGATAATGTACCTAATGGATTACCATCTGTGAGGAGTATCAGTCATTGCATGGACTTGGTTCCTGTTAGACACAACATACCACTTAGAGGGGGTGAATCAATGGTTTCCAATTTCTTCACCCTTAATCTCCTAAGTATGTGTATTGATTAACATCCCAATACTTAGAAACCCTGCTGATAAGATAAACCAAGACAGTGCAATGTAAGCATACACAAGGGCACATCACATGACACTAGTATATATGAGGAAAACCCAAGATGGGAAAAACCTCAGTGAGAAATGCTGGTGGAGTCTACTTCTCCAAACCAGCCTCACAATAGAAATTTGATTACAATGTTTAGAGAACCAACCCTTGATTTAGGGAACCAACCCAAGGAGCACCAACCCTTGCACCAAGCTCCAACTCAGTGATCTTTAATGAACATAATCAATTACAAAAGTAATAGCCTTGTTACAAATGAACTTTGTAACTCTTCTGCAAATCTCTTCACCGGATCCTCTATCCAATTCGATGTTGGTTCTTTGCTCACCCTCTCACTGCTGGAACCTTATCTCCTGCTACAACCTTACCGGTCCAGCTTCTTCTTCACCTTTATTGGTTCTTCTCTCTTTCAGTTCTCCTTCCTCTCTATTACATTGCTTCTTATCAGCACCGGTCTTCTTCACTCAGTCAGATATCCACTATCTAATTATTGCCAGTACTCAGCTTACCGGTTCTCTTATGTTTCTCACCGTGCTCTTCTCTTTTCTGCAATCTTCTTTACCTCTCCTCTGTCGGTTCTATCACCACCGATATAATCCTCTCTCAGACTCAATGGCAGACTACCGGTTGCCACATTATTGTCGGTTGAACTCTTCAACCCTGTTCTCTCTCACACCCAATCTCTTCTTCTTCTTCTTGTTGAGCACTTGATTGATTTTCCTTTTTCACTAGCAACACCACTCTATCATTCAACAGTAGCCCATTTCATCGATTTTGACTTGCATATTTATAAACAAGTCTTCCCGCCAAAAACCAATTCAAACTTTAGGCAGTTAGGGTTTCTTCATCAACCCTGAGGCAAACAAAATCCAATCCGATCTCATCAGATCTTATCACCTTGATTGATGATCTACAACTCATCAATCAGCACCACCATTATCATGCCTTCCAGAACACACCTTCCATATTTAGCAGTTTGCATTTAATCTGTCAACAGATCCCTCGGTCGATCACCAAGAATGGTTTGGCAGATTCCTACACCTACCTTGATCTAGTCAAATAGTCTATCCTGGATCTCTGTTGTCCGTTTGACCTCGAGCCGCAAACCTCTGCTACACATCGCATGAATCACACAGTCGACATAAATGTCAACTACCTCGCTGACAGACACTTCACCAACACACCACACCGACTTGTGCATGCAAGCTTGCCACTTCAACTCCATGTGGCTACTTTGTCGACATCCACCTTTGCTAGGTCATTTGTGTTGGTCTGGATAGGATCACCGGCCAACCACACAACCGGTCCTTTTCTGTCGGTTCTCTAACCTTGTCGATATCTCTCACTTTGTCAGTTAAGCATCATGTCTGCACTTCTCTTCATCAAGTGAGAGCCCCTAAACCGGTCATCACACTTGCCAACCTATTGTAGCATGCTCAAATACACCATTGCTAAATAGGAAATAAGGACGATCACAAATCCTTAACTATCTAAGCAATTCGAACATAAAACCAATGAAATAGATGCAAAATGGAATTAAATTAAGCAATATGAAACTCCCTATTATGCGTCATAGCTTCCATTGTTCTTCTTCTCTTTGTGGTACGATGGCTCTCAGATATTGCACTAGCAACCTGCAATTGACACAAAGATTCAAAGTTCGTGATCTAGAGGAATTGTGAGGATTTAATGCTCAATTTATAGATTTTAGGATGAGATTGATTGAAAGGTGGAATAGATTGATCAAGAGGCGGAACTCAAGTGAGCTCACATGAAAATTGATAATTGAACTGCTGACTTGGAGGTGAAACATAATAGATTCAATATATTAATTGAGTCAACTGATTGAGAAAAAGCTAACTAAAAGAAGAAAAAGAATGATTGGAGGAAATAAAGAAGATGACAAAGAGAACTAAAAGATGGAAATAGAGACTAGAGAGATAAATGATTTAATTAATTAATTTAGCATGTTCGTGCATTTTAACTTAGATTTTCAATTTAATCTTTGCATGAAATTTATTCAAATAATTGAATTCATTTAATTCAATTTAGCATTTGAATATATTTAGAACTTGACTTTGATTTTCAATTTGGTTTTTGAAATCATGCACATGTATTTGAATTTGGAAGAAATTAGAAGAAAATGAAATTAAATGATATTAGAATTTGAAGAACTAGAAGAATTAATTAGTTAATTGAATAATTTAAAGAAACTATTTAATTATTTTAGAAATGGACTTTAATTAAATAATAAAGATTATTTAATTTAAAGGATTAAATCATAATTAATTAAATAATAATATTTAATTAATATTTAGAAAAGGGTTAATGATTAGATGATGATAGAATAAGAAATAGGATAATGCAATTAGAAGAATATGATTAATTAACTTAATTAAATCATTAAAGAATTATTTAATCAATTAGAGGAATAATTAGTACATGATCAATGAGACATTTTTAGGTGTCTACATTTGCCCCTCTTTGAGACAATGTCGGAATGATGTTGTTTCAAAGAAAAAGGAAAAAAAATTTGCCCCAATATGTCCCGATGATACTTAGGGTGTAATGCCCCCTCGAGAGATTGTTTGTGCATTAAAGACATGAATAATCTCTCAAAAAAAGAAGAATGTGAGATGAAATAATAGTAGAATGGTTAGTTGATTAGAGATAGAGATGGGTGATGTGAAGATGACATTGAGATAGAATATGAGAGAATGTTTCTTAGAATGAAATAGAATAATGTTAGATCATATAAAATGATTTAGAAAGAGATGATGGGAAAAGAATCGGCAAACTAACAATAAACAAATGAGATGAGAATTGAATGAATCACAAACCTGTGTCATTTATTTTATCGCACAATATATATTCATCACTGAGCCTTATTATTGAACAATGAAGCTTAGCACATCAGGATATAAGGAACCAAGATGTAAAGATATCTCATTGTATAAACAAACACATAGTAGACAAGCAGCAAACAAAGAAAAAGATAATGCCCATCACGACTCCTCTAGTCACTTGTGGACATCCTTGAGTAGCATTGGAACATAATCTGTTGCCAAATGATAAAAGATAAAGACCGACCCGAACAAAATTCAGCAGCTATACTGACCTTGTGCCTTCGTTCTCAGTTGCTTGATGTGATGGTTGATAATGTCTAATCTCAAAAAGTTGCGGACCCCGTTTAAGACTGACCTGTCTGATTTCGTGTGTATCCTCTTCTGTTTAAGATAAGATAATGATCACTTTGATATGGATATGATATGATTGATAAGACAGTTTGATCAATTAATTGCAGATGTTTGACTAGATAGTCGTATCCTTTGTTAACTTCGTGCAAAGCGCTTGCTGGACATCTGCTAGGGTATTTGTTTCTCACAAGACATTTTATTGCAAGTTTTTCTGATTGATTGATTTTTTATTTTTAGTTCTTTTCCAAGAGCTTTTTCGATGTTTTTGGATTATGTAGATCGATATTTGAATGGTTTTGGATGATTTTTTCAGGACATTTTGTAGATGTTTTTGATTTTTTCACGACTCTTTTCGAATGTTTTTGGTTTTTTGAAGGACTTTCTAATGTTTTTGGATTTTTTATTGATTTTTCCAATGTTTTCGATTTGATGAAACATGACCTGTCATCAATTGATAAATATAAGACTAACTTGGATAAAATCCAACAGTCATATTGATCTATGTCATTGTTTTGATTTGTGTGATCATTGATAGGAATGTTTGGTTTGAGAGAGTGAATACCCTGTGTAAGACATGTTGATGTTTGATAGAGTTTGATCGATAAATTGATTAACAAGACATGTGATCAGTTTGAATGTAGACTTGGAGAGTTTTTCCGTTGTTGATTTCATTTGATGGATGGTCTATGGTTTCTTTGCTTTGATTTTTTAGTTTTTGATTTTTTTGATTTTTTGATTTTTAAGGGTTTTTTCATGACATTTAATGATTTTTAGGATTTTTTTTAGGACTTTATTATGATTTTTAGGATTTTTTCAAGACTTTTTATGATTTTTTAGGAATTTTTTAGGACTTTATATGTTTTTTAGGATTTTTTTAGTTATGCCCCCAATGTGCAGACCTGTAGGACATGATGATCTGTAGAATGCATGTGGAGACAATGAATTTTTGACATGACCTATGTTAATGCAATATGCATGATGAAGATGCATTTCCTATTCGAACAAGGTTGATAGTGTTTTTTGTATCATTTGTAATACACCAATTGAATTAGAGGTGCAAAATGTTTCATAAATAAGCGATCAATCGATCCCTAAGGCCCTTTGGAACATTCAACTCAACACACTTAGTGACTAGGATTTACAAATGGAGACGCGAAAAACTTCCCCATTGATTCTTAAAACTTTGATCTTCTTTTACCCATGTGTGTGCAGATGAGTTAATTCATGCTCTTGTGTTCACTAAAGATCCTTAGCATCCTATATGACTAGCTACATTGATTATCCTAACTTCAAAAGCATCCCGAATAGAGTCTCACTGCCAGCAAGCCTTGAGAGCTCTGATGAGGTTATAGACTGTAATTTCTCAAATATTGCTCCATTGTCAGTAGGCATTCATAGCCCTGATGGAGTTACTTGCATGTTCCCATAGTCAAGCATTTTGTCGCACTTGCATGTATGATATTTCGGTTATATATCATTGCTCTTTTGCCTTGAGATGAATTTGGCATAGTATTTTCTTTTTCTTTTTTTTTTCTTGCCTTGACTTTGTAAGTAATAAAACCTACTTGGGTGTGACAATTACAGCGGCATTGAAGTAGAATTTTAGATTTTTCACTAGTCATATGATCAACTAGGTGTCTAGAATGAATTAGAGATCTTCTTAATATGTTTGAGATATAGCAATTGATAGATTTTGGGTTAACAAGTCTTAAATAGTGAAATCGCTACCCAACCATAAGTAAAGTGTTGTCACGAGGTAATGTTAACAATGAATGACCTTAGAACCTCAAAGACTTCATGTCCTAATATCTAAAAAAGGAGATGACCCTTGCTTCTCTTGAATGCAAATAGATGATAATCTAGGACAGTTGCCTTGTTTTATTGGTGTTGCTATATGAAAATACGGAAACTTTACAAATGTGACTTATGAATATGCTGTGCCTGGAAAGAAACTATATGCAATGCAATGCTTTGCATAATATGATATGCAATGTGGAAAATAAAACCTAAACTAACCCAACCCTTAGGTATAATGTCATTTAAGGTGCATGTTGTTCATAGGGTCGATGTAGATTTTATGTAGATAGTTCATTGGTCTTTGTTTGAAGAGTCGGATAAAGATGCCTTTTCCAATAGGATATAAGGACTCGACTAAGTGTATACGTTCAACATCTCCAATATTGATTTTATTAGTTTTTGAATTTTGTGGATCATCGGATGGAAATCCATCTCTGGAACCCATGAATTCTGCTATAGCATTATCATTTTCAATGCAATCCAACTATGGTAGATTCTCTTGCCCCCAATCTATCAAGTGTAGGTATATGAGACAAATTGATTTTTGTTTCAAATTTGTGACATGAGAGGGTGTTATTTTTGTTTCTATTGATGCACTTGAAGAGAATGATGAAACCAACCAGGTGTTGATATCATTAGTTGGTATTATGCTTGTGCTTGAAGAAGATGATGAAATAATTTGGGTGTTGATTTCATTAGCTGGTACCATGCTTGTTTCTGTCACCACTTTGGCATGTGATGATAGCTCACATACAATTGTTGACAAGTTGCTCTATGTAGTATGATCTGGATTGGTGATTTCATTAATAAGGGGTTCATGAACAACTTGTGTAGAGGGATTGGGATCACTAGGAGAAATGGTAAGTTTGTTTGAGAGGGAATATTGTGAAGAACATGGAGGATCATGACATGGAGATGAAGTGATGGAGGGACCTTGATCAAGATTTGGAGAAATAATGGGATCTTGTTTAGGACATGAAGGTAAAGGTATGCTTTGATCTTGTCTTGGAAAAGGATTATTATGAAGGATGGAAGAGATGTATTGATCTTGTTTAGGAGGTGGATGTTGGATGGGACTTGAAATGACACTTTGTTCTTGAGATGGAAGGGTTTGATTATGAATGGAATAGAAAAGAGTGAGGGGATCATTATACAATTCTTGGTCAGTGGGATCTTGATCAAAAATTGGGTAGGATGGAAGTGGTTGTTCTTGATCTTTATTTTTTTCAGGACTCATTTCTTCTAATTTTGGATCATCCTCTTGACACGGGGAAGGAGTTTGGAGATGCATGGGAGATTGTTGGAAGGTTTCAACATTTTGGTTTGATGAAGAAGGATTTTGAATGAGATCCTTTGAATCATGACTTGAATTAGATTGGATTTGTACGATGGATAGCCCTTGGGATGTTGTGTTATTAGATAGAGATGACATGGATTGATCTTGTGTGACTTCAAGGGATGATGAAATGGTGGATAGATATGGTTGATTTGGGCTTTGGTTGAAAGGGATCTGATTTTGGTTGAAAGGAGTATGATTTTGGGTGAAAGAGGTTTTATTTTGATTGAATGAGGTTTGATTTGAATTTTGGTTGAAAGGGGTGTAAAGTGGAAAAATCGAACCCTAGTCGTTCTCCCCTCCCCAACTCCAAGGAGAGAGAAGGGAGAGTCACTAGGGTTGATGGTTTTCACTTAGGGGAGACTTTACATTCAAAAGAGGGGTTGAAACCCACAAGATCCAATCCCATGCAATGCAAGATTGGATTCTATATGAGTTTCAAGGGTTAAGACATCAAGGATACCCTCTTTTGTAAAGAATGTAGATAGAAAGATTGAACTAGGAATGCATGTAAAGTAGGAAAGATTCGCTTATAAACAGAGATAGGGATATGGGATGAAGCTGCGGACCTGGAATTAGTAGTAAAATGTCGAGACGGTGTTGTTCTATAAATTTGAGCGAAAGTTGACAGGACGATGGCGCCCGGCGTGCACACGGTCCTCCGAAAAATCTGCGAAACGAAGGGGGATCTGTTCGTCTCTTGTTGTAAGAATGTTTGTATTCTTACATGCGAAGGTGTAAATGTTGTATTTTGTATGTTGTATGTTGTATGTGATCTCCTCTTCAATGGTTGAATCCTTGTCTTGAATGCAACACTTAGCCTTGAATGGAGATTTAGAATGCTCAATTGCTTGAAGGAATGCTTGAATGCTTGAATATCATTTCCACGTCTTGTACACATATGTCTTCCTCCCTCCCAAAATGGGAGAGGAAATGTAGTTTATATACTTGTCAATTAGGGCTAATAGACTGATTTTCCCGACCTTAGGCCGACCAGGAAATATTATTTTCCAATTTGCAAACTTAAAGACCCGAAGCCCCAAAAGAGACCGGGCCCAAAATAGGGCCAGGGACCAGGGCGTTGGGCGCCATGGTCCTGGGGGACCAGGGCACTGGGCACCATGGTCCCACCTCCAGGGGCAGCAGGGTGCAAGGAGGATCAGGCCAAGGTGCTGAAAAATGCAGTTTTTGGTGTCATAAGCAAGTTTCGGGGTCTCCATTCAGGTTCCGTGTTGCATCGCCATCGTGAAGACCCAAATGCGGTCGAAATTGCAAGTGTTGCAATTTTAGGAGGCTACAAGGGGTTTGATTTTGGTTGAATGAATTTTGAATGTTGGATTGATGTGAATTTTGATTTGGACTTTGGTTGAAAGAGGTGTGATTTTGGTTCAAAGAGGTTTGAATGTTGGGTTGATGTGAATTTTGATTTGGACTTTTCTTGAAAGGAGTGTGATTTTGGTTGAAAGAGGTTTGAATGTTGGGTTGATGTGATTGGTATGATTGATATAGTGGGTTGAAAGAAAAAAGAAGGTTTACATGATTCTAATGTTGGTTGAACTGAGGTAGGAACGGTTTTGTTGAAGAATGAAGGTTGGCATGTTTGAATGGTCTCACAAGAAGAAGAAGGTTCACCTGATACTGATTCCCTTGTGTTCATCACTTCTCTTATCATTTTTTCTAACCAGCCCCTATGGTTGTTAGGACTAGTCATATCCATCACTTGTTGTTGCAAAGTCTTGATCTGTTGAGCTAAGGTTTCTATGGATGGCGATGGAATAGGAATGGAAGGGATGAACCCTCCACCTTCCCTATGAAATATATAATTCCAATCCATGATGTTTTCTTGTTTGGTTTGGACCTAGGATCACAACATGTAAGATATTTTCTCGATTTCTCTGAATGTGACAATGTTTGATTGAACTTGACCAACTTGTTTGAGTTGAGGTTGAGTTTGATTGATCCTTTGATTGTGTTTTGGATGTTTGGGGTATGACTTTCTAGGATTATTATGCAACTGATGATGGACTAAGATAGAAGTATATGAAGTCTAGACAAGGACATATATGAAGGTGATAATGAGGATGCAAATGAAGACTATGCGAGGACTATGGACGATAATGACGCAAATGAGGACTATGGACGATAATAAGGACGTAAATGAGGACTATGCAAGGACTTATGATGATAGTAAGGATATAAATGAGGACTATGCAAGGACTTCCTAGGGTCACAAGTGTATAAACCTTTGAGTTTGCTGGACTATCTGATGTTTCAAAATGGACTTCGTTTTCAGTAATTTTGTGTGTAGGACAAGTTCTGTGGTTTTCCAAGTTTGAGAACAATTGTTTGGAGGTAGATATAGCTAACTGAACTGGTTTTTCAAATAATCTTAAGAATTTAGAGATACGCAGGATAGGGCCTGAAATAGCCCAAAGGACTGACTCAATACTGGTCTGATACAACGATACATAAAAAAGCACAAAATACAATCTTAGGCTAGAAAGTGGACACCATTCAATGAGGCCCTTACAAAATACCGAGACAAAATGAACAAATAGAGAGTCTGGCAGCACTGGCTCCACTCCACGACACACACTTCTCAGGCATGCCAGTCTCTCTTACCCCGAAGATCTGAAGATCTTATAGCTGAGGGATTCCTGTATCACAGTGTAAGGTACATGAAGGGTATCTATGGGGTATGATCCACACTCCTGGAATCACTGAATGCAGGGTTTTGGGCTACTAAGTTGGTTCTTATTGTAGGGTTTCAAGGGGTCCCGATCCAACGATGGATTCTTAGAGCAAGCCACTTAAGACTTTAGTTGAGATTATCGGTGCAGGGAAGGCCCCCACATACGTCAAATTCACTCAACACTCTAGCCGCTTGACCAGTATATTTATATAGCGGCTCGAAAAACTCGCTCGAGAGTACGCTGGGAGAGATGATATCCCCAACGCATCCCAATTCAAAGTACCTCTGTGGGGTGATGAAATACCCAATCAAAGATACCCCTCACTGTGTGTAATAAAAGAAAAATTGGATGTCTTCGTCACCTTCTTCCTTTCTCCCAAAACCCCGAAGGCGGGCAAAAATTTAATGTAACAGTAGGTCCACCCTAAACACAATAAAAATTCTTTACCTTAAGAAAACCAAATGTGATTTAATCTAATGCAGCCTGATTCACGTTCATTTTATAGCCCAAATTTAGGTGTTGAATATGCATGTGCATGTCCATTTTAAACACCAAATTGAAATATGAAGGCATGCATGTCAATTTTAACCATTGCTGATTTTAAGCCCAAATTGAAGTGTTATACATGCATGTCAATTTTAACCAATGTTAATTTTTAGCACCAACAGATGAAGTATGAGATTATGCATGCATGTCCATTTTAACCATTGTTGATTTTAAGCACCAAAAGATGAAGTGTGAGATTGTGCAAGCATGTCCATTTTAACCATTGTTGATTTTAAGCACCAAAAGATGAAGTGTGAGATTACGAGTGCAATTAATCTAATACTAATCTGATCCTTTCTGTAAATTAGCCACAGGCTGCAAACAGATGATTAGTAGTAAAATCAAATCAACAGAAAATAGAGAATAAAAAATTGACAAAAACGAATGCGTGACAATACCTGCGTGATTGCGTGACACTGACAGAGCCAATGCATGAACATAACATAGCGAATGCGTAATTTTGATAGATTGAATGCATGACAATAATAGATCAATTGCGTAATCCAAACAGGATGATTGTGTGACAGATAGACAGATAACACAAAAAAATAAAAAATAAACCTAAACCCGATCATAAACCTACAAAACCAATTGTGAGGCCCTAGCTAAATCTCTCATCATCCATTCAATATTAATTAGATCATATTTAACTTGATATGAGAGAACTAAGATGTTATATCTATGAAAGGTTGGTTGATCTTCCTAATCTTTTATCTGTTTTTCTGCTTGGAGAACCCTTTGATAGCATTTGACTTGTCTTCTTTGTTCCTTTGTCCTTCTAGCATGTGAGATCCTGAATTGTACCTTTCGTGCCATAAATTGTTATAATAAAATCATGCAAAATAATTTGTTTCCAGATTTGCTCAATTTTAGATAGAATTAAACATATCAGAGAACAGAAAGGATATGAGAATAGAAACAATCAAACATCAATTTTCCCTGTGAATGCGTGATCTAGAAAGGGTGATTGCGTGACCATATCTGGTTGAATGTGTAATGTTGTCTATGTGATTGCGTGATGATGTAAGCGTGATTGCATGATGACAAATTTGTTCTCAAAATCCGTGCAAAATCTGTAAAAAAATGAAAAAATTTGTACGACCTGCAAAAATTACACAGAAAATAGAGAAGGTAAATTAGTTGTTGTTCACGTCAGGTTCACCAAAATGTAGCATGCTCAAATACACCATTGCTAAATAGGAAATAAGGATGATCATGAATCCTTAACTATCTAAGCAATTCAAACATAAAACCAATGAAATAGATGCAAAATGGAATTAAATTAAGCAATATGAAACTCCCTATTATGCATCATAGCTTCCATTGTTCTTCTTCTCTCTGTGGTATGATGGCTCTCGAATATTGCACTGGCAACCTGCAATTGACACAAAGATTCAAAGTTCGTGATCTAGAGGAATTGTGAGGATTGAATGCTCAATTTATAGATTTTTGGATGAGATTGATTGAAAGGTGGGATAGATTGATCAAGAGGTGGAACTCAGGTGAGCTCACATGAAAATGGGTAGTTGAACTGTTGACTTGGAGGTGAAACATAATAGATTCAATAGATTAATTGAGTCAACTGATTGAGAAAAAGCTAACTGAAAGAAGAAAAAGAATGATTGGAGGAAATAAAGAAGATGACAAAGAGAACTAGAAGATGGAAATAGAGGCTGGAGAGATAAATGATTTAATAAATTAATTGATTTAATTAATTAATTTAGCATGTGCTTGCATTTTAACTTAGATTTTCAATTTAATTTTTGCATGAAATTTATTTAAATAATTGAATTCATTTAATTCAATTTAGCATTTGAATATATCTAGAACTTGGCTTTGATTTTCAATTTGGTTTTTGAAATCATGCACATGTATTTGAATTTGGAAGAAATTCGAAGAATATGAAATTAAATGAAATTAGAATTTGAAGAACTAGAAGAATTAATTAGTTAATTAAATAATTTAAAGAAACTATTTAATTATTTTAGAAATGGACTTTAATTAAATAATAAAGATTATTTAATTTAAAGGATTAAATCATAAATAATTAAATAATAAATATTTAGTTAATATTTAGAAAAGGGTTAATGATTAAATGATGATAGAATAGGAAATAGAATAATGAAATTAGAAGAATATGATTAATTAACTTAATTAAATAATTAAAGAATTATTTAATCAATTAGAGGAATAATTAGTACATGATCAATGAGACATTTTTAGGTGTTTACACCTACCTCATGCACATCTTCAATAGATGGGAGCCTTTCACTTCTGCACATTGTCAGCTTACCGGTTTACATCTATATCGGTAGTATGTTCTGCAATTATACTGGTAAGATACCATGCACACCGATGGCACCAAACTTCATCTACATTCTGGCAACATCCTTTGTCTGCAACTGCTCAACCTTGCCTTCTTCATCAATAGACCAATTCTGCTATTTACATGTTTGTCAAAGTGACGACCATATCCTTCAATCTCTGTATTGGCAACTCATCATGTCTACCTGGTTGATCCGGTGCTTATCCCTGATCTCATGCACCTAAGGAAACTTAGTGTTTCACAAGTTCATCCAGTGTGAGCCTTCAATCACCTGCCTTCTACTCTTCTCTCTTATCTCAAAAGACTATTATGCACCTCTTACATATATAGGAGATAAGCTCCACTTACCGATGGGGGTGGGTCCTTATCATTTGCATCCTGAAATGCACTAATGTGGCTTCCCTGTTTGAGCAGCATATCTTCAAACAGGCACATGTGATCTGGTTGGGGAAAATTCATTGCCAATCATCTCTTCAATTGGTGACTGCATCTTTATCCGGTGACATCCACACGACATACCAGTGGCCTGCACATACTTAACCTCTGGTGTTGATGTGATTTAGATAACATTCCCCCTCTTCATCACAATCAATCAACCAACATCTTTCTCTCTTACAGATGTCATCATTTACCAGTCGGTATATCATTTTGGTCTCCTATCCATATCTTCAACACAAGTCAAACACTAACTTGTGTACCAGTGACTCCAATGGCCATTGTGTTGAATGGCATTATCTCCCTTACCGGTGACTTGCTAAGCTAGGTGACATCAAAGACATCACATTAACTATTTTCCCATACTGGTTGTCCTTCTATATTGATAACATGCTATACCGGTTGACATCAATGACAACACAATGCCAATAGTTCCTAGAGCTAGTTTGCCTAACAAAGCAGCACACCGAATGACACCAACATAAAATGAGGAATTGAATAGACAATTGCAGGAGTTATTAAGGAGAGGTTTTATTAGAGAAAGTTTGAGCCCTTATGCAGTTCCAACAATATTAGCACCTAAGAAGAATGGATAATGGAGGATGTGTACTGACTCTAGAGCAATAAACAAGATCATAGTGAAGTACATGTTTCCTTTGCCTAGGATGGTTGATATAATGGATTGTTTAAGTGGAGCCAAATATTACAGAAAGATAGATTTGAAAAGTGGATACCATCGTATCAGAATCAGAGAAGGAGATGAGTTGAAGACAACATTCAAGACAAATGAAGGACTGTATGAATGGTTGGTGATGCCTTTTGGATTGATTAATGCACCGAGTACTTTCATGAGGTTGATGAATGAGGTATTGAAAAAATTCTTGTGTAAGTTTGTTATTGTGTATTTAGATGAGATCTTGATTTTCAGTAAGACAAAGGAAGAACACATGTTGCATTTGAGACAAGTTTTGTAGAGATTGAGAGAGGAGAAGTTGTTGATAAATATTAATACGTGCATTTTCATGAAGGAAGAGTTAGTCTATTTGGGATTTGTGATATATGTGGATGGATTGCAGATGGATCCTGAGAAGGTAAGAGCAACTATTGATTGGCCTACACCGAAAATAATTGGGGAGGTAAGATCATTTCATGGATTGGATAGTTTCTACCAAAAGTTCATCGGAAATTTCAGTTCAATTTGTAGCCCTATGACAGAAACAATGAGAGGGGATAGGAAGGATTACAAGTGGAAATCTAGAGCAAATAAGAGTTTTGAGTTATTGAAGCAGAAGGTGAAAAAACCACCTGTGTTGGCGTTATCAGATTTTGGAAAAGTATTTCAAGTGGATTGTGATGCAAGTGGGACTACAATTGGAGCAGTATTAACCTAGGAGGGAAGACTAGTAGCTTATTTCAATGAAAAATTGAATGATGCAAGGAGAAGATATTTTGTGTATGATCAGGAGTTTTATGCAATAATTCAAGCATTAAAGAAGTGGAGACATTATTTGTTGACTAAAGAGTTTGTGGTGTATACCAATAATCAAGCTTTGCAATATCTGAATAGTCAAGCTAAGTTGAATCAAAGACACGTGAGATGGGTGGAGTTCTTGCAGAGTTATACATTTGTTTTGAAACATAGAAGTGGAAAGTCAAATAAGGTTGTTGATGCCCTGAGTAGAAGGAGGAATTTGCTAACGGAGATGAGAGTGGAAGTATTAGGTTTTGAGGAATTGAAGAACTTGTATGAGAGTGACCCATATTTTACAGAACCTTGGAAATCTTGTAAGGAACCCATTGTGGTGGATAAGAGTAGGTGGCTGGATTATTTCATTCAAGATGAGATGTTGTTCAGAGGAAATTAGTTGTGTATACCCAAGAGCTCTACGAGAGAAAACTTGATAAAAGCGAAGCATAGTGGAGGATTAGCATGACACTTTAGTGTTGATAACACAATAGCCTTGGTTGGTGAGAACTACTTTTGGCCTCAGATTCATAAGGATGTTAGGAAATTTGTTCATATATGTAGAATTTGTCAACTTGCAAAAGGTGGCAATCATAATGTTGGATTGAATAAGCCTTTGACGGTTCTAGAGAGACCTTTGGAGGAGATAAGCATGGATTTCATACTTGGATTGCCTAAGACACTGAGAGAGGATGATTCTATATTTGTGGTGGTGGATAGATTCTCAAAGATGACACATTTCATACCCTATAAGAAGACAATAGATGCAATACATATAGTTGACCTATTTTTCAAGGAGGTGGTGAGATTGCATGGATTACCTAGGAGCATAGTTTCTGACAGAGACGCTAAATTTGTTGGATATTTTTGGAGAACACTTTGGAAGAAGATGAAGACAGATTTGAAATTTTGTTCTAATTTTCACCCACGGACTGATGGACAGACATAAGTAGTAAATAGGAGTTTGGGAAATTTGTTGAGATGCTTAGTTGGAGAGAGAACCAAAAGTTGGGACTTGGTTCTTGCACAAGCAGAGTTTGCCTAGAACAATTCAATGAACAGGAGTACCAGAAGAACACCATTTGAGATTGTTACCGGAGTACAGCCCAGAGACATATCAGAGTTAAAGGATATGAGTAATGAGGATAAAAGGAGTGCATAAGCATAAGTATTTGCAGAACATATGAAGATGGTACATACTCAGATCAAACAACATTTGGAGGACATGAACAATAGGTATAAGGAGAAGGAAGATGAAAAGAGGAGACAAAGAATTCGAAGTTGGAGATGAAGTGATGGTGTATTTGAAAAAATAAATATTTCTAGTTGGTACCTTTAATAAGTTGAAGATGAGGAAGTTTGGACCTTGTAAGATCTTGAGGAAATTTAGTTACGGAAATGCATATGAAGTGGAGTTACCTAATACCTTGGGTATTTCACCTATTTTCAACATTGCAGACCTATATCAATACCATGAGGCAAAATTCAGTGAAGACAATGCAATAGACTTGGAGAAGCATATGCCCTAGAGGGTACTAGACCAAATTAAAGAGATCTTGGATAGCAGAATTGGGCATCGCACTCGAGGCAAACAATACAAAGAGTATCTGGTGAAGTGGAAGGACAGAGCAGTTGAAGACTCATCATGAATTTCTTAGGTTGAGGTAGACCATCTTGGTTTTTCTTTATCCCACACAAAGTGAGGGACTCACTTTTTTATCAACCCCGGATGTCTAATGCAGGAGCATCCCTAGTTCTTGGCAATCTTGCATGAACCAAAAAAATTAAAAATTCATTTCAGTTTGGCTTTGCAGTCTCAACATTTCATTATGGGTTTTGTAGCATGTGCTCACCAAATATTGCGCAGCTAGATTTTGTTCGTGGAAATGGTCGTCTACCTTATCCTAGGTCCGCGAGTCATTTGGATCTTTTTCCGGCAAGTTATCGCTTCCAGAATGTAGGGCAATTTTCTGACTTGTGCACCAGAGCTGCTCGGACCTATTTGCTAATGGAGAATCTTGTGGATCATTTCCATAGCTTGCAAATCCTAATTTTGTATCTTCCAATGTTCCTTGGTTTGTGGCTAACCTTCCCTTGGGTCTGCACATCATTCTATGTTGTTTCTGGAGGATTCCATTTGGTGAAGGCCAACTCAGTTGTTCTACACGTTACACCTTCTTCATTGGAAATTGTTTTCATCTTGGTCGGACGTGGATCATCCTAGAGCTATGAATATCATATAAATTAATGTAACTAAGAATATGGTAATCACTTTTTGGGGATATAGATGAATAATCAGAATATTAGGAGATCTGGAGTTGGCTTGCAGTCTTGCTTGAGCCTAAATACTGTATTTTGAGCATCTTTGTTATTAGGCATGTGTGCTGAATTTGAAAGCCCACATATTGCCGACCAATTTGTATTTGAATTCCATGATATAATATAAGTTTAATTCTGCATTGCCTCCATCACATTATGTTACTAATGTTGTGTTTACTCTTGCTACACGGTTCAGATTGTTCTCCTTGAGGACTCTCCTGTCGTGACTGCTTCAAATTCAAATTTTAAATCTAGGCGAGAAAATGAGTTCAATGGAGACACTGAATCTAAGCACAGACACTAGTCATCTGCACAGACGCCAAAGTGCAAATATCTCAAAAGTTAGCCTAATCTTGTAAAAAAACCTAAATTACTAATTAATTCCCAATTGTTCGTAGTAAAACTTGCTAAGCTAATTGTTTTTGGTCTTTTTAAACCAAATTTTAAGTTTTCCATGTTTTTTAAACTAATTGAACAAGTAGAAATAAAACAGAAATAAAAAATTAATTAACTCTTAATTCAAGGCGGAGATGTCAATGCGTTTAAAAATGCAAACGTTGTTCAAGAAAATATAAAGCACGAAGAGAGAGATTTTGAATTTGAATAGAGACGCCAATCCTACGCGCAAACGGTGATCTAGCAGGTGCAGAGACGCTGAAGTGCAAGCAGAGATGCCAAATTGGAACTTACAACTAAAACTTCACAAAACTCATAAAAATGTTAGAGTTAAGGGACATGGGTCCCACTAGGCATGCCAAAATGAACCAAGGGGAAATCAACAAGAGGGTAAATGGTTAGATTCAATCAAAACAAACATAAAAAAACATAATTAAATGCAACAAAATCCATTATACCTTTATGTGAAGCTCTCTTGTTCCTTGGATTGGACCTTCAATGAAGCTAAAGATGTGCCCCTCCTTAGCTCGATTGGATTGGTCCTATGGTGGAAATATGGATTGCTCTCCACTACACAACAACAATGATTGATGGGTAGATGAAATGGATAAGTAGATAGGTATGGAGCCAAGTGACTATAGTGTGGATCCTATGAGGGATACTTCTAAGCACAAATTAACAACATGAGATTGCACAAAACATGGATATGGAAATGATGGAAGGAGACCCCAAATTATAGATTTGAAGAGGCCAAAATGGAGGGCCAAGATTGATTTGAAATGGAGGGTGGAGATTGGAGGAAAGTGATGGGAAGGATTGAGAGGACATGGTGTGGAGATCAAGAGATTTTCCATAAATGCATTTCTTGTCTCCACACTCATCAAGGTGCATAGGGAAGAATCCCCAATGCACATTGAAAGATTAAAAGGAATTTAAAATTCCTTGGGAAGGGACAAGGGAATTAAAAATTCCCAAATAGAAGATTTCATGGTAGAAAGGGAAGAGAAAAGGAATTAAAAATTCCTTGGGAATTGAGGGAGTATGGGGAAGTGCAAGGATTTGAAGTCCTTTGACATGACCAAAGTAGGTGCATTTAAAGTTGGGAGGTGAGAGGAGACAAGCCATTTATGACAAGTAGTTGACTTATTCCTAATCATGAAGATTAGAAATGTGCAAGTGATTAAAGAAGGGATTAAGTGGGTTAATGAGAGATTAGAAAGCAAGTGGATAAATTAGGAGGATTCGACAAGAGGAGAGACGATGAGTGGAGGAATTTAAAACTGAGAGATATTATTAATCAGGCTTCTAGAAGAATTAATTAGGCTAAGTGGGGTATTAGGGAGAGTGATTTGTAGGAGTCACTTTAGTTAAGTAAATTAATTAAAATTAATTCACTAAGTGGAATTTAGAAGAATTAATGATTTGATTGACTTTAGAAGAATATGGGAATAATTAATTTATTTGATAAATTAATTAGTGGACTATAGTAATAGAATTAATTTAATATAATTTAATTAATTCTGAGAGGAATAAGGATAACATAATTAAATTAATTAATTATGTAGAAAGGCTAAATTAATTAAATATTTAATGTAATTGATTTTAGGCGTCTACATGGTGGATGAAATGCAAAGAAGGACAACTTGATAGTTTCAAGGAAGAAAAGAGACTTAAAAAAAAGGATGAACTTATAAGAGATGCAAAGAGGCAATTAGCTATCATGACCCTGAAATGGGGAGACAAGTAGTAAAGAAGAGTGGTGTGCTCCTTCTTGAAGGGTGGGATATTTCTTCTGCTATTGCATTTTATGCCCTAAGGAGAAGGCATGATATTGACCTAGAAACTATATATCTTGAACAGAGACATAAGTTGCTCTCTGGTACTATATTTGATGATCACTTGGATCAACTGGTTATTTTTTGTTTACATATAGTTACACGAAGACCAACATTAAGTCAATAAATGCATCAACTTTTTGCAAGTTTGATTGTCAAGAGGATGGCAGATACTTCTGCCACAAAAGCCACATATATGACTATGCATATGGCAAGACTTTCACACAAGGTTGCAGTGAAGACTGATGAGGAGGTTCACATCCTTAGAGATAGAGTCAAACAACTTGAAGAACAATTATACTTAGGGCCAACATACAAGCGTCTTGCTCTGCAACAATATCCTTCTGAGGATGGTATGGAACTCATAAGAGATTTAGCTTAGGCTAGGTTGGATATTACAAGGATGAATAATTAAATTGTCTTGTTAAAGTTGGATGTCACACGAATGGAGAATAAAGTAGTCATATAGATGACAAAGGCCTTGCTTGATGCCAAATTTGATGTAATTCTTGATCATCTAGATGCATCATGCGATGAACACAGGGAGCTCCTAGGGTTTTACCAGGAACACTTGAGGTGGCAGAGATTTCTTGCTTGCTCTCTATCTCTTTTTAGTAAGACAATTATGGTGTTAGATATTGTTCTGGTTAGACCTCTCCCTTCTCACCTACATGACATTGTGATGGATTTCAAATTAGGGCTTTCATCACACACATGATGTACACTCAAAAGTTCATATCTAAATTATTAGGTTTCCAATGTCTTTTTACCTATCATATGTCTATCCTATTTGACAGGGAAAGGAGCAACCTTGAAGGGAGAAGAGTCCTGAGTTCAAAATTAGAATGGAGAGTAGAGATCAAGACTACTTTGGATCCTATGTTGGTTGATATTTTTTTTGATAAAACATAGATATTAAGCAAGTTGAGCACATACTTTGATGCATTATCACGATTTGACAGTGGAATGACCAAAGTGGAGGTGGCCAAGCCTTCAATAGATACTTAAGATTACTAGTAGCACACTATAAGACTTCAACAATAAAAGCAATATGGATTGGGATCTTTCTGATTCTCTTCTCACTTTGTTTCTACAATTTTGAATTTTTAAATTTAGTATTTCTCACCTGTTTTGAATTTTTGTCTTTCCTTCTTCCATCAACTTGTATAGATGAAAAAGGATATTAATTGTAATTAGGTGGATTGACTATGACATTTTCACATAATTTTGACTTACATATCCTCTACTTAATGTATATATTTTATAAATATATGGTAAACTACTCTTTGTTTATGTGTATTTAATAGGTCAGCAGGGTTATCTGATCCACCAACTTGATAAGAGAGCTCATGTGAAGAAAAGAAGAATTCCAGATCATCTACAACAACTACCACTTGCGGAGAAAAGAAAGAGAATGTCTATCCCTATCAAAAGATCTAAAAAGTTGTTTGTCCTATTCTGTTAGGTGGTCACCTAATACTTTTTGAAATTGTAAAAGGCCCGAACCTTGTTGCATCCTTATTTTCTATAAAAGGATATTCTAGGCCTTGTTTCAAGTCTCTAGGTTCAAATTAGAAGTATTATTCGAGCATTGTAAAAGCTTTTTTACTAAGAGTGAATATGCACACAAAAAGTCCATAGGTTTTGCAATATAGTACTATTTTCAGTTTCATGTTCTATTTGCAGTCCTTTTGCAATGGATATGTGTGGGATATATGAAGTACTTTGCAGTTACAAAAACATATTGAAAGAAAATTCAATGGTTTTGAAGTTGTTCTCACCACTTGTGCTCCAAAATCTTGTTTAATCAATAAATCAAGGGCTTTTTTTTTTACTTCTTCACTGTGTTGTTGAATTTGTATGAATGTGAGCTTCTTCTAAAGTAGGAGATTAAACTGCTTTGTTCATTCAAAAACATTTTGTAGAGATCATTTTTGGTTAGGATGCAACTAGAATATTCATTTTATGTTATGACTAATACCAGGTGTTAGTTGTATAAGGCAAAAGATGTTGCAGTACATTCATATTTTATATTGTAATAATGGTAATCTAGCCCAATGGATAGGCACTAGTCATAAGATTGTATTTGTTTCTATAGTTCTTTCATATTTCCATCGTATATTATTTATTTTATTCAATTGATTATTGCCCTTGAATGAGATCACATATCTCATCAAATATATACGCAAGAGGTGCCACTTTCAACAATGGATACCACTCTTATTAATTAATATAATATAATGTTAACTATCAATATATTATTATAATATCAATAATTATAAGTATAATTATATTCTCACAATTATAATATAATTATATCATCTCATAATAATGATAATATAATAATTATATAATAATTATATAATATATTATCTCACAATAATAATATAATAATTATATTATCAATCACAATATAATCACAACCTTTGTGTTATGTAGGCTCGTGGATTCTGACCATAGCTACAATAAAATCAACACTTCCTCTTAGCTAGGAAGGAATCCTACTTGACATCTTCTGGTTCGTCCTCCTGATGTATCTTCAACACTCCCTCTTAGCTAGGGAGGATACTTCCAATTGCACAAGACATATCACCTCATCATGATGTCAACCACAATGACTACACCCATATGAGGAAAGTAAAGATATCACCTCACCATGATATCAATCATCATGGATCCTCCATAGATATCACCTCATGTGATATCAACCATTATGGCTTTTCCATAGATATTACCTCACGTGATATCAACCATTATGGCTTCCCCATAGATATCACCTCATGTGATATCAACCATTATGGCATATCCATAGGCATCACCTCACATGACATCCGCCATTATAGTTTATACATAAATATCACCTCACGTGATATCAACCATTATGGCATATCCATAGATATCACCTCACGTGATATCTACTATTATGGTTTATCTAAAGATATTACTACATGGCATGTCCACGGATTTCATGTCACATGAAATCCACCATGAATATCTCTTTATGTAATATCCACCATTATGGCTTATCCATGGATATCATGTCTCATGATATCCACTATTATGGCATGTCCTTAGATATTACTACTAGAGATATAAACCAAATGGTATGATCAATCAATATCATGACATCGTCACCTTACGATGATGTTCCAGGGGCTCATCAAGCATTGAACCAAAATTGTCATGGAGTCACATACATGATACTAATTATGAACCATATCATGATACTTGAACTCCACATGCTTTGACCTTTCATGAAATACAAGGTTAGAGTCTGCATTACTCTTGGTGTATTCCAAGTATCCATCTATCCAGGAATATTATGACCTAGGAATTAGCATAAAGGCCTTCCAGCCTACATATATGGGACTCCATCCCATGAATCATAATCCTCTGACTGATCACTAGAGAAACCATCTCGACACGATCTACTCCCTCTGAACCAATATGACCAAGATCCTCAGATGTCAACGGAAGCACATCCTCTTAACTACTCCCTCTGTCACGGGAGCATACCATGCTCACATGGTTCCAATCATGGAAGATACCTTGATCCAAGAGACTCTCATCATGTGGTATGATCTACATATGACTGAAAGTGCAAGATCCAAGACTACCTTGGACCTCCTATCATAAGATCGAGCCCTAGACCAGATAACAATATGACCATCCTAAGATTAGAACAAAATCCGCTTGTTGTCTACTCCCTCTCACTAGGAGAGCCCTCTTGTCTCAACTTTGCTACCTTTAGTGTTGTAGCGATCAAAAAGTATATTGGAAATGTATTACTGCATAGCGTCACCTAGTGATATCATTAACACATAGCATTTACTTTATTTCCATCAACATCCATATAATGAACAACTTATCATGCCCAACAACTTGTAAATCTCCAAAGTGTGGCATTCCAAAAGAAGGAATGGAGAGTTACATGGCTTGGGAAAGGGATCGCATTTACCACATAAGCTTCAAGAACAATAATAATCATCTCTCATGAATATTATGCACATACTACAACAATATTCAACCAAAATATTACTATCTCCATTGATGTTGATCGATCTTCTTAATCAATGTTGCAGTAAAACATTAGAGGCCCACAGTTTTAATATTTTCTTCTTTTGTTTAACCTCTATGACTCAAAATAATTGCAGAGATTATTCATGGCAACCACAAATCTCTTATTCATCCACATGTAGTTTCATGCAGAGATTACTATATCGCACCATGAAGTGAAGCGATATGAAATACAATTACCAGGAAAGCAAATAAATATTAACTTTGATATATCGATCTTATTATAAAGAAATAGATCCTTGTCTAAGCTAGCCTCTCTAATTACTTCTGGCAAATATTAATATTTGCACCAATATTAATATTTGTCTTTATGTAAATCTTAATTAGTCAGCCATAATAATATCATTTTGATGTATTAAACAAATTACAATGCTTTGAGAATAGATTATTAATCCTCTTTGGATAATCGTACCTCCTTTAACACGTTCCCCTTTTAATACAAATCACATCTCTTCTAAATAAAGGTTTGTTGCATCATTTTTCATGTTGCATTTCCTTTTCACATTACCATGTCAGTCGATTGCTTTGGTTTATGTGTGCAAAGAGTCATTGTGCATAACCATATTCTACAGTATAGTGTCTGCACTGCTTCACTGTTATATACACAACTATATATGTATCCTGATCTATGACTATAATGCATGCACCTCTGTTGAATATCTATGAACCCCTGTTATATGCCTTGCTATATTATTTGCTTTGTTCTATTCACACATTGTTGTATATAATCCATGCACACTTGGTTATATTTTCTGCTATGTAATATTCACGCAGACTTGGTGATATACTTCGTTGTATAATATTCATGTCATTCTTCTCTAATATATTTCTGAATATAATGTATGCACCCAATGTTCTTCTACTTATTCATAGAATTGTTTAGTATATGTTCAATATCCCCGTTCATAGTTTTGGTTATTATAAGATTGTTGCCTTTTGTCTTTTGAATCATTTGTATATATAAGACGGATCACACTTAACAAATTATACATTGCCACTATAAGGATCGGGCTTTTCTTCTTGCCAAGTGTTCTCGATTCCAATATGCAAGACATCATTCGTGAAATATCCAATGCTATTTCTTTGCTTCATAGTAATAATATCACTGATATTATAATTTCTTATTTTCTCACTTTATGAATCGTCAGTATTGTTTATGAAGTCTCTGCAACACATAAATATTCTAAAGTTGTTGTTCAAAGACTCTTGTACTTCATAAGTAGAATTTCACGTTGGTAATCTAAAAGGCCCGATTTTGTGTTGCAGTCATGTATTTCCTCTATTTATATTACTGTCGCTAGTCTCATGAATCATTCGTTTATTTATAGATTTTCTTGCACCCTTGTATATATTTCTCTACCTTAGGTATCACTTACTTTGTATATCTCAAACATTTCTCTTTGTAATTAAAATCCATGATCGCTATTATCTTATTTGTATACACTATTCTTATTGCACCATAGTCGTTATCTCTTGAATCACTGTTAAGATCAGTATTATATAGAGATTTAAGCACTTAAAAAAAACTTCTTTGGAGATAATAATTGTTTATCCATATAAGACGTATTATTTGTTGTATCTAAAACCTCAGAGGCCTGGTAGAGAACCTTCTCTAATACCATGTTGTTTTAGTTCTTTCATATTGTCATCGTATATTATTCCTTTTATTTAATTGATTATTGCCCTTGAATGAGATCACAATATTACTAACCTTGGCATTTGAAAGCAAGAAAATCCATCAATATTTATATTCCGTTTTTGTTTTTAAGTTTAAGTTTTAAGGAATAGGACAAATTGACTCTCACAATGACTCAAAATATATAAGTTAAGGATAAAATTCATATCCAGTGAAGTTAAGAATTTCTCAGATTCACTTAGTGCATTGAGAGCATATCTATTACAATACCAAAAAGGGAGAATCAAGATTATAAAAGCATAGTTAAAGGGATACCCACCTAGGTCTAACAGAGGCTGAAGTGTAGATGATATAACTAGTTCCTTATCCCTAGTTATTATCCTATCAATTGGCCACTAATCCAAACCCTTTAACATTAAGGTTGGCTTCTCATAGAAGATATTTAGAGACATCGGTTGGAAACACCAACAGAATGATCCAATCTTCTGAGTGACTCTTTTGCACATACTTTGTGTTGGCAATTGACACTCATCTAGTTTAGTTGTGTTGTCATTGATGGAAACACATATAATTTTGGGTTGGACACTTAACCGGTACTCATTGGTATTCATGATTTGACAATCGACATTCAGGGAAATCGATAAACTAGGAACCGGTATATGAGGCCGACATAGGAGATCAATCCAGCAGGTCTACATGGTAGCAATCAACAACATCGGTCATGAAGTTTAATGTATTTGTTTTTGTCTAGGCCGACATGTAAATAAATTGTAATATCATTGTAAGCTGACGTAAGGCATTTATGTTTATGTTTGGGAAGGGTATTTAAGTTAGTCCGGCTAGGATATTTTGGATATGATGATATTGAGAGATATACATATGATGCAAGATATTATGCGAACAATATTGATCGACTATATATGAATATAATATTTTGTAGTCAGTCTTGGTTATTGGTTTTAAGGTTTGGGATGCAAAGCAAGTTACCGGTAAAGGAGAAAACAATGGAAACCGGTATAGTCAGTGCTTGAACCGAAACTCATCCAACATAGCAGATGCATTCTCTCAGTTCAAAATTTTGTTTGTAAACCAATATTTGGTGCTTGTAGTCAGTGAGGCTCCTTTTGTGATGAACTCTAGGTTGTTGGCCTTCCTGCATGTGTGGGCCCCTATTGTAATATTTATTCATTTGGACAGTGGATAGATATTGTGGGTCCCCAATTCCACCATGGTTTTTTCATCTTTGAGGTTTTCCACATATAAATCTCTATGTTATGGTGTATATTCTTGTGGTGGTATTATTTGTAGGTGTTGTTATATTCTTTTATGGTTACCAGTTACTGAAACACATTGTTAATAAGGTTAAAATTTATCTTACTGACAGAACACTGATTCACCCCCCCTCTTAGTGTTCTCGGATTCCAACAATTGGTATCAGAGCTTGGTGCCTTGGAGTAAGTCTAACAACTTAAGGAAGATCCTGCATTCGGAATCCATGGAGATGAATCTAGAGAAACAACTTGAAGTAGCTCTTGAATACTATGATGCTGAAAGGATGAAAAAATTGAAATTACAAGATGAGTTGAACTCTGCAAAGGAATTCATTCTTATCCTACATGAGAGGTTGCCATCTTCTCAAGCTAGAAGAAAGGAACTTTTACAAAATCGGGATGATGAAGAGAAGAATGCCCTTAAAGAACAATGTCAGAAGTTGAGTTGAGAGAATACTGACATGAATAATGAAATGAAAGCCCTAACTATGAGGATGTCCAAGGATATTGAAGACCAGAAAAAGAATGAAGAAAATCTTGGTAGATCTCTGAAAGACATATCCGAGGAATGCATTAAGTTGGTATATGAGAATGATATATTGAGAACTGAACTGGTGCAATCCCAGAATAATGAGATAGAGTTGGAAAGATTGATAACAATCCTAAGAGGAGATCTGGATACTGCAAATGACTATAAAGACAAGTTCAAGGATAATTCTGCAAAGGTTGATGAACTACTGAAGGATCAAAGGTGCAAGGGAGACACTAGAGGTCTTGGATTTGAGCAAGGAGAAAGCTCTAGTACTACAAATGAAGTTGAAACAACTAGTCAGAAGGAGAATCCACTTGTCAACAAGAAATAATCGGTAAGGCAGCCCAATGCACATATATTAAATGGTAGATATTTTTTTTGCAATAAAATTGGTCATGTGGCAAGACATTGTAGAAATAGAGTAAATCAGGATAATAATGCAGTTCTCGATCAGTGTTCAAATTGTAAGAAGTATGGTCATAAGACAGAAGATTGTAGAGAGAATGTGAAATGTCGTGAATGTGGAAAGTTTAGACATATGGCTAGTCAATGCAGGTCAAGGAGTGATCAAGGATACAGTAAAGCAATTCAGAAAAATAATGTCACTTGCTATGCATGCAACAAAATAGGACATATTGCTAAATTTTGCAGAAGCAAGAACAATCCGGTAGGAAATGATGAAAAAGGAAAACAAAAAGTTGATGATATCCGGAAGGAGCATGAGAGGAAATGGGTTAGGAAATCTGAAGAACAACCAACAAAGACAATCAACCCAGTTATTCAACCGACAAAGCAGAATGTTCTTGCACTGGCAGAAGACTCATCCGGTAACTAAGGCATTAGCCTTAGGGGGAGGTAAATTAATGATAGACCTTGCATTACCCTTGGTAGAGGTTTGAAATCTTGTATCAGATCTTGGAGAAGTCAGTCTGAAGGTTTCTCAACACTGAGGTCATGGATTTTGAATCCGGTATGATAGACTGGCACACATTTACGTCGATGGGAAATTAGGGTTTTCACAGAATAAAAGAGAAGTGTTGGTTCATTTCTAATCACACACATTCAAAGTGAAGCAGAGTGAGTTTAAGGTGATTTAAGGCGATCAAAAACATTTTCAAGTGATTTCCAGTGCATTTGGTGTGGATTTTCAAGAACTTTCACCGGCAAAGGTTGTGAGGTATTTTATCAGTTTTCGGACTATCTTTTGTTTATAGTGGCTTTTGGATCTACTCCTGCCCCAGTAGGTGTGGCTACCCCTATTGTTGTTGACATTAAGGATTGTCCATGCTCAATTTTCATGCAATGCCCTCAGATTGTGAAGGTTGATGATTCAGTCGGCGCATTTTCTAGGGTTCCAAACAAAGTTTTGTATGTTGAAGATGTTCGTGCATATATCCACTGCACTCTGGAGGATTTAGGTTCAGCTAAGATCAAAACAATGTACATGATAAATCTATCGGATAGGAGGGGATTAATGAAACCAAACTTTCAAATTCTGAAGGATCAAGGTTTCACAGACATTTTGGAGATGCTGAAATTTGAAGATGAAATGATTCGATATGTACTAAGTTGTGTCCATGAGGAATTCATATGGTTGGAGCGACCCTACAAAATCACAAAAAGAGGCTATTTATGCAATCACCAGTTTGCCCCAAACTGGTCAGACTCCCAGAAGGGATAAATACCTAAAATGAGGTTGAGAAGTTAACTGGTGCAACTTTTGACAATCGATCAATGAGGATAAGCACTATCAGAGACAAAGTTGTTCAATTTGCAAGCATGATCATTGGTTACAAGGTAACCCAATCAAACCGATTGAACTTTGTTTCCAGTTCATACGTTTATTATGCTCATTAGATGGTCAAAAGAAATGATAGGTATGATCTCTATCAATGGATGTGTGAAGAGCTTATTTTAAACCTAGGGAAGATTAAGGGTAAAAAGAAAGGTGTTTTCCTGTATGGCAATGTTGTTGTTTGCTTGATGCTTTTATTTTTGAATGAGTTATCGGATCCGGTAAAAATAAATGGGAATTTGATATGCCAGTAGGAAAGAAAATAAAGAATTCTATAAGAGGTTTAGGACAGGACAAGGAGGGAGACTCCATTCTATGGGGTTATTTCAAATCATTTCAGAAGGCTATGATGAAAAAAGAGAGAGTGTTGAAACATATTGTTGATAAGTACTCTATTAAAATATGCTTTATGGTTAAGAAGGATGAAACATTAATGGAAGCAGTGCAACCACAAAAGATCTGGATCACTGAGATGGGTTATGAGGTTGATGCTGAGATCTTGGACTTATATGCCAAGACTCTGATTAATGCCCCGGTTGATGAAACTGAGAAAGCCTTTGGTACAACAAAGCAAAAGGCATCTGAAGTTCAGATAGGTTTCAGTCAGAAGAAAAGGGAAGGAAAATTGAAGAAGCTTGGGGAAGTTGTGGAGAAGATGTCCTCTGAAATCAAGAAGATCATTGGATTGGCAGAAGGGTCATCTACGGCAGTAGTTCAGACTCCACTGTTAGCAACAACCGGCAAGGGTATACTAAAGAGGAAGAAATCGGAAACTTATATTGCCTCTATTGAATCCGGTTTTGATATTGATGTTGTGCCCCCAAAGATTCCCCAGACATACATCAGGGTGCAGAGGAAGAAGCCTGTGGAAGGAAAGGTACATAAAGTGAAGGTCACTCCTCCATTAGCCCCTAAGAAAATTTTGAAGGAGAGGAAACCAACACAGAAGAGGAAACCAGTTAAAGAATCTACTTCTACTCCTGACAAGAAGAAGAAATCAGAATTAGATATAGCTCTCGAATCTGGTAAGAGTATTGAAGTCGCTCCTCCTCTCTCAGTTGCCGAATTAATAGATCAAATAACTAAAGATGGAATTTTGAGTAATATCCATCATTATTATGAACATATGGATGATAAGGATCAAATGGAGATTGAGGAAGCAGTTTTGTTGTATTTAGATATATGTAAGAAGGTATTACTTGAGATTCAAAATCAAATACCATGAGACTTTTACAATAAGCTAGATGGTAGGAGATTATCTGCAGTTCAAGAGGATAAAAATATAAAGTTGCAGGAGTTATTAACTATTTGTGGTACAATGACTGATAAGGAGTTGTAGCAGTGTCTTGAATATACTAATAGAACAATTTTTCAGAGCAGACATCCACATGTGAGTCTCATGGTAGGTAGAGTAAATGAAATAGTTAAGGAGACCCACGAGGCATGGGTAAAATTCTTTGTAGACAAACCAGATTTCTTTACTACACCAGTATTTTCACCTAAGTCTAGTATTGAAGACATATTTGTTGATGGTAAGGGAAAAGGTATATTGGCTATGAATTCACCAGTTTTGGGACAAAAACTAATAGAGGATATTCCTCTGGCAGTATCACCTGTACATAATATAGAGAAACCGATAGATAACCTTGAAGTTGTGCATGATAAGCAGGATACACCATAACAAAACATTTTGGATGTAGAGGTTATTGATGTGGATAAAAATAATAAATAGGTTTAGGATGTTGAACCTTCGACAACAAATGTACATATTGAAGAGGCTAAGGTTGAGATGATTACTACACCAAGTGGCGAAGGCACCAGTGCTAGTCGGCAGGTTGGAGAGTCCGGTCATTCATTGTTGGAAATTGGCTCATCTGGTCAAGTTGATTTTGGGCAGAAGAACATTGAGCAACTGAGCAGCTTTGAATTAATGTTTATTGCAACTTAGAAGTTGAGGAAAGAAGGATCAGAAGACAAGCAGGTCATTGAGCAGGCCATTTTGATTTTGCAACAACTAGTTTCGGGATACTATAGTCTGGTAGCTATCCCCTCTGGAAAGCTTAAGAGTTTGACTGAACATATTGCAAAAGAGTTTCAAAATCTTCAAAAGATATCAAACCGATAATTGATAGAGAGATACAATGCAACTAGGAAGGTCACCTGTGACAATATGCTCATATCAGACAAGGTCAAGATGACAGAGCAACTTACAAAGATTGATGAGGCTCTTAATCAGTGCAGTTGTATATATAGGTCTTGTACTAACACCGATAAACTTACAACTGACTTGGAGGTAAAAACAAAAGTGACAAAGGTCTGGTTGGAACATCTGGCTAACAGTTTTGATGGTACTCAGTCATTGACCAATGCCAATGATGGTCAAATTTTGGTTACAGAATATAAGATATTAGTCTTGGAGAAAGATATGGACAGATTAATCTGGCGAGCTATGGAATTGAGAGGATTGGTAAGTCCTCGGTTGAACACTTTATTACTCCATAAGAGGAAAAGTCTAGAATTAATGAATAAACCCACACCGATGAATCTAACAGAAGAAGAACTACATGCATACATTCTTAATGGGTTTGTAACTATGTTGGTAACTTTGAATACTAGTTGGGATACTTACTTAGGATTTTTGAAAGGTGCTTACCTAGATATATTCGAGTACATCTAGATCCAGTAAACACATTTTGATTTAATTATTTCATTCTTTTTCCCTGCCTTTGTCATTGATGTCAAAGGGGGAGTGGTTGTTGTGAAAAATATCAAGGGACATAAGAAGTAATGTACAGCTCAGGGGGAGCAGGGTTAGTCAACAGTTTTTGGTAGGAACTGGGACAACACTTCAACGATTCATTTTTCACATGAGTGTTGCCATCAATGCCAAAGGGGGAGATTGTTGGCAATTGACACTCATCTAGTTTAGTTGTGTTGTCATTGATGGCAACACATATCATTTTGGGTTGGACACTTAACCGATACTCACCGGTATTCATGATTCGGCAACCGACATTCAGGGAAATCAACAAACTAGGAACCGGTACAAGAGGCCGACATAGAAGATCAATCTAACAGGTCTACACGGTAGCAATCAGCAGCATCAGTCATGAGGTTTAATGTTTTTATTTTTGTCTAGGCTGACATGTAAATAAATTGTAATATCATTATAAGCTGACATAAGGCATTTATGTTTATGTTTGGGAAGGGTATTTAAGTCAGTCCGGTTAGGATATTTTGGATATGATGATATTGAGAGATATACATATGATGCGAGATATTGTGCGAATAATATTGATCGACTGTATGCGAATATAATATTCTATAGTCAGTCTTGGTTATTGGTTTTAAGGTTTGGGATGCAGAGCAAGTTATCGGTAAAAGAGGACATAGTGGAAATTGGTATAGTCAGTGCTTGAACCGGAACTCATCCAGCATAGTAGATGCATTCTCTGAGTTCATAATTTTGTTTGTAAACTAGTATTTGGTGCTTGTAGTCAGTGAGGCTCCTTTTATGATGATAAGTGTGCTCTAGGTTGTTGGCCTTCCTGCATGTGCAAGACCCTATTGTAATATTTATTCATTTGGCCAGTGGATAGATATTGTGGGTCCCACCGTGGTTTTTCCTCTTTGAGGTTTTCCACGTATAAATCTTCCTGTTATGGTGTATATTCTTGTGGTGGCATTAGTTGTAGTTGTTGTTATATTCTTTTATGGTTACTGGTTACTGAAACACTTTGTTGATAAGGTTAAAATTTATCTTACCGACAAAACACTGATTCGCCCCCTGCCCACCCCCCCCCCCCCCCCCTTCTCAGTGTTCTTGGATTCCAACACTTTGCTGGTATCTTAGGAGCTTGTTCAAGTTCTTCTTCTGCATTAGTCTCTTTCTCTTTTGGATCAACTTAATTTTCTACAACAACCAACATAATTTTTGTTTCAGTCTGAGTATCAAATGCAATCTCAGTTTGATTCCATTCTTAAAAAACTTTCACATTTTCACTTTTCACAATCTTTCGCAACCTCTTATTGTAACACCAATAAGCATTGATATTTTTAGAATATACCAAAAAGATTCCTTCATATGTTATTGCATTGAACTTTCCTAGATCATCTTCATGTCTCTTTATGTAGAACTTACTTCCAAAATGCACAACTTCTTTCCAATATACATTAGGCAAGTTGGCGTCTTTTAACATAGTTCTAGCCATCTCAACAACATTCCTATTTTTCTTTTCAACTACACCATTCTGCTGAGGAACCCTTGAAGTGGAAAAATGTCTCCTAATACCATTTGTGTATGCTAAAATTCATCATCAATTCAATTAGAAATAAAGGGAAATCACGAATCCCTATCTTAATCAAAGAATTTAAAACAAACTCAATGAAATAACACAATCAAAGCAATGGGAATATAATCTATCAATTAAAATCTCACTATTCCATGATCACATATAGCTTTCATTGTTCTTCTCTTCTTTGTGGTATGATGACTCTCAGATATCACGCTGGCAACCTGCAAATGACACAAAGATTTGAAGTTCGTGATTGAGAAATTGTGAGGAAATGGAGATTGAATGCTCAATTTATAGATTATTGGAGAGGATTGATTGAGAGGTGGAACAAAGTGATCAAGAGGTGGAACTCAGGTGAGCTCACATGTTGATTGATAGTTGAACTGCTGATTTAGAGGTGGAACTGAATATAGTTTGAATAGATAAAATGAAATAACTGATTGAGAAAAAAGATGATTGAAAGATGAAAAAGGATGATTGGAGGATAATTGATTGATGACAAAGAAAGTTTTATTTAGAAAAAGCTAATTGGAAGATAGAAAACGAATGATTGGAGAGAATTAAAGAAAAGATGTAATTAATCAATTAATTGAAAAGATTCATTAAAATAGATGAAATAATTAACTGATTGAAAGTTGATTGAGAGCTTTATTTAGGAAAAGCTAACTAAAAGATGAAATAGGAATTGAAAAGATAATGATTTAATTAATTGAATTAATTAATTTAGCATGTGCTTGCACTTTGACTTTGATTTTCAATTTAATCTTTGCATGAGATTTAATTCAAATGTTGAATTTATTTTAAATTCAATTTTGTTATTTGAATATATTTAGAACTTGACTTTGATTTTCAATTTGATTTTTGAAATCATGCACATGTATTAGAGATTAGAAGAATATGAATTTGAATTTAGAAGAATTAATGAAATTAAATGAAATTAGATTAAATTAGAATTTGGGGATTTGGAATTGAAGAATTAATTAGCTAATTAAATAATTTAAAGAAACTATTTAATTATTTAGAAATGGACTTTAATTAAATAATGAAGATTATTTAAATTAAAGGATTAAAATTATAATTAATTAAATAATAAATATTTAATTTAATATTAAGAAAAGGGTTAATGATTGATTGAATAGAGATAGAAATTCAAAAATGAATTTATTTAAATAATAAATATTTAATTAATATTAGAAAATGGTTTAACGATAATAGAATTGAAATTGGAATAATTAGTAAGACAATGAGGAAATATGAATTTAGAAGAATAAGATTAATTAACTTAATTAAATAATTAAAGAATTATTTAATCAATTAGATGAATAATTAGCACATGATCAATGAGACATTTTTAGGTGTCTGCATTTGCCCCTCTTTGAGACAATGTCAGAATGACTTTGTTTCAAAGAAAACGAAAAAAAATTATGCCCCAATATGCCCCTGCAATACTTAAGGTGTAAGGGGCTAGGATTTTGGCCATCAAATATATGCAGAGGATCTCGATGGAGGAAATCCCTAGATATCTGCTTGAGGGAAAAGGTTCAATGATCTGGTATACTCTCAAGAGGGGGGCTTCTCTCATTAAGGCAGGTCTCTTTTGGATTTGCAGGAGGGGGTAAGAGGTCCTTTTTCTGGAATGATTCTTGGGATGGATACCCTCCCATCCTTGACCAGTTTCCTAACCTTGGGAATCTATGCTAGAGGTTTCTAGAGGCAGGGTGGTCAAGGGTGAGTGACTTCAAGGTTGTTTATAGGTGCGGGCGGCTGGATTTGGAGCGGTGGAAGGCTCCTAATGAGTGGCCGGTTGCTGGGATGGAGGAAGAGTGTGCAGAGTTACATGGCATTCTGGCAAGTAGACACTGTAGTTCCCTCAAAGGTAGGGATGGACTTGCTTGGTATCCAAATCCTAAGGGTGTCTTTACTGTGGCTAGTGGTTACCGGGAACTATTGAACCGAAGACTGGAGGGAAGAGAGTTGCACTGGTGGAAACAAGTGTGGAATATTTTTTCTTGGTCGAAGTGTAACTGCTTTGCTTGCACTTTGGCTTTGAATAGATGTTTAACATAGGACAACATCCGCAAGCGGGGATTCTTGGGGCCTTCTATTTATGTTTTGTGTGGTAATGGGGAAGAAGATTCCTCACACCTATTCTTCAGATGTCCCTTCTCTATGCTTATTTGGCACTATTGGTGGGGGGTGTGGAAGCACCCTTGTGTTCATGCAGATTCTCTAGTGGAATTATGGAGCAGCTTGGGTAGACCTCCTATCTTGTCCTCCTTCCTCTAGACTGTCTGGTATATTGGGCCCATTTTCATTCTATGGCAAATCTGGCTCGAGAGGAACAGGAGGATCTTTCGTGAGGTTAGATTGGTTGTTCAGCAAGTGTGGAATAGAATCATTGTTATGATCCAGGAGACGGTGGAAGCTAAATATGAGGTGAACTTTCCTCTGGGTAGAGAAGAGGCAGAGAATTTGAGTAGGTTGGGTTTGCAGGAGTTGTCTCCCACCTCCGCTTGTGTCAAAAGAGGTAGACGTGCTATGAAGAAGGTTCAAAGGGTGGGAAGGTGGTTACCTCTTCAGGATGAGTTTATCAAGATTAACACTGATGGCTCCTCTAGGGGTAACCCAGGCCCTGATGGAGTTGGTGGGGTTGGTAGGAATAGTTTGGGGGAGGTGGTTTTCCTCTTTTCGGTGCATAAAGGATGGCAGTCTAATAATTTTATGGAGGGATTTGCGATTCTCCATGCCCTAGAGCGTGCTTGGGAGTTGGGTCAAAGGAAGGTTAATTGCGAATCGGATTCGCAAATTGTTGTTAACTTGTTGACTGAGCAAAGGTGTGTGGGATTCAGTGGTAGTTGGTAGGGATTGTTCAACAGATTCTTCAAATTAGTTCTTTAATGGAGCAGGTGTCTTTCATCCACATTCCTCGTGAATGGAATAGAGAAGTTGATTGCCTAGCTAAGAGGGCCTCGGATCATGGTAGTGATTGGAAAGTTGAAGGTTGGGAGCATCTCTCCTTGTATTATTGTCAGGACCTGCAAAAGATTTTTGTTGAGGACATGGATAGACACAAAGTTGGTTGATCTAGGGCTGGTTTTGTGGTTCTTTTTGGGGCCTCGGGGCTCTGGTTCTCTTTGTAATTCTTTTATTTGATTTTCAATAAAGTTTTTACCCCTTTATTCAAAAAAAAAATACTTAGGGTGTAATGCCCCCTTGAGAGATTGTTTATGCATTAAAGATATGAATGATCTCTCGAAAAAAGAAGAATGTTAGATAGAATAATAGTTAGTTGATTAGAGATAGAGATACGTGATGTGAAGATGATATTGAGATAGAATATGAGAGAATGAACCTTAGAATGAAATAGAATAATGTTAGATGATAGAAAATGATTTAGAAAGAGATGATGAGAAAAGAATCAACAAAGTAGCAATAAGCAAATGTGATGAAATGAGAATGATTGATTCACAAACTTGTGTCATAATTTATTGTGCAATATATATTCATCACTGAGCCTTATTATTGAACAATGGAGCTGGGCACATCAGGGTATAAGGAACCAAGATGTAAATATATCTCATTGAAGAAACAAACACGTAGCAGACAAGGAGTGAAACCCTCCATTCGGGGAAATACACTAGGGGTCGAGGTATGTGTGGCATTCACAAGCTGGATGCTCCTATCACAAACCCCCACTAGAGAAATTCCCTAGAACTTGATTGGTTCACACCACAAACAACAAACAAAGAAAAAGATAATGCCCATCATGGCTCCTCTACTCACTTGTGGACATCCTTGAGTAGCATAGGAACACGATCTGTCGCCAAATGATAAAAGATAAAGACTGAACCGAACAAAATTCAACAGCTATATTGACCTTGTGCCTTCGTTCTCAGTTGCTTGTTATGATAGTTGATAATGTCTGATCTCATAAAGTTGCGGACCCCATTTAAGACTGACCTGTCTGATTTTGAGTGTATCCTCTTCCGTTTAAGACAAGATAATGATCACTTGATATGGATATGATACGATTGATAAGATAGTTTGATCAGTTGATTGCAGATGTTTGACGAGATAGTCGTATCCTTTGTTAACTTCATGTGAAGTGTTTGTTGGATATCTGCTAGGGTATTTGATTCTTGCGAGACATTTTATTGCAAGTTTTTTGATTGATTTTTCGATTTTTAGTTCTTTTCCAAGAGCTTTTTTCGATGTTTTTGGATTTTGTGGATCGATATTTGAATGTTTTTGGTAGATTTTTTCAAGACATTATATGGATGTTTTTGGATTTTTTAGGACTTTTTCCGAATGCTTTTGGTTGATTTTTCATGTTTTCTCAATGTTTTTGGTTGATTTTTCATGTTTCTCAATGTTTTTGTTTGATTTTTCATTTATTCTCAATGTTTTTGGTTGATTTTTCATGTTTTCTAAATGTTTTTGTTTGATTTTGAATTTTTCGATGTTTCTAGATTTTATGCTTTTCACTGTTTTTGGATTTTTTATGTTTTTCACTTTTTTTTGGATTTTTTTAAGGACTTTATATCATTTTAAGGATTGTTTCAGTTATGCCCCCAGTGTGCAGACCTGTATGACATGATGATTTGTAGAATGCATGTGGAAACAATGAATTTTGACATGACCTATGTTAATGCAATGTGCATGATGAAGATGCATTTCCTATTCGAACAAGGATGATTGTGTTTGTTTAGCATTTTGTAATACACCAATTGAATTGGAGGTACAAAACATTTCATAGATAAGCGGTCAATCGATCCATAAGGTCTCGTGGAACATCCAAATTAACACACTTAGTGACTAGGATTTACAAATGGAGATGCAGAATTGGTTATTGAAACTTTTTCTTTTGCCCATGTGTGTGCAAATGAGTTAATTCCCACTCTTGTGTTTGCTAAAGATCCTTAACATCCTATATGACTAGCTACATGGATTATTCTAACTTCAAAAGCATCCCGAATAGAGCCTCCCTGCCAGTAAGCTTTTAGAGCTCCAACGAGGTTATATACTGTAATCTCTCAAATATTGCTCCATTGCCAGCAGGCGTTTATAGCCCTGATGGAGTTACTCACATGTTCCCATAGTCAAGCTTTTTTTCGCAATTTGTATGCATGATATTTCAGCTATATATCATTGCTCTTTTTCCTTGAGGTGGATATTTGGCATAGCACTTTTTTCTTTTTCTTTTTCTTGCCTTGACTTGTAAGTAATTAAACCTACTTGGGTATGACAATTACAATGACGTTGAAGTAGAATTATAGATTTTTCACTAGTCATATGATCAACTAGGTGTCTAGAATGAATTAGAGATTTTATTAATGTGTTTTAAATATAGCAATTGATAGATTTTGGGTCAACAAGTCTCAAATAGTGAAATCACTACCCAACCATACGTAAAGCATCGTCACAGGGTAATGTTGAAAATGTATGACCTTAGGACCTCAAAGACTTCATGTCCGAATATCTAAGAAAGGAGATGACCCTTGTTCCTCTTGAATGCAAATGGATGATAAACTTGGACAATTGCCTTGTTTTATTGATGTTGATATATGCTAATGCGGGAACTTTGTGAATGCAATGCATTTGAAAAAGAAACTATATGTGATGCAATGCTTTGAAGAAAATGAGATGCAATACGGAAAGTAAAATCTAAACTAACCCAACCCTTAGATATAATATTGTTTAAGGTGCATGTTGTTCATAGGGCCAGGAAGTTTTGTGTAGGTAGTTCATTGGTCTTTGTTTGAAGAGTCGGATAAAGATGTCTTTTCCAATAGGATATAAGGACTCAACTAAGTGTACATGTTCAACATCTCCAATGTTGATTTCCTTAGTTTTTGGATTTTGTGGATCATCAGAGGGAAATATAGCTTTAGAACCCACGATTTCAGCTATAGCCTTATCATTTTTAAAGCAATCCAATTGTGGTAGATTATCTTGCCCCCAATCTATCAAGTGTGGGTGTATGAGGCAAATTGATTTTGGTTTCGAAGTCGTGACATGAGCGGGTGCTATGCCTTTTTTTATTGATGCACTTGAAGAGTATGATGAAGCCAACCGGGTGTCGATCTCATTAGCTGGTGTTATGCTTGTGCATGAAGAAGGTGCTAAAACAATTTGGGTGTTGATTTCATTAGCTGGTGCCATGCTTGTTTCTGTCACCACATTGGCATGTGATGATGGCTCACATACAATTGTTGACAAGTTTCTTTGTGTAGTATGATATGGATTGGTGATTTCATTGATAAGGGGTTCATGCAAAACTTGTGTAGAGGGATTCAAATCACCAGGAGAAATGGTAAATTAATTTGAGAGGGAATCTTGTGAGAGAAATGGAGGGTTATTACATGGAAATGAAAGGATGGAGGGATCTTGATCAGGATTTGGAGAAATAATGGGATCTTGTTTAGGACATGAAGGTGAAGGAATACTATCATCTTGACTTGGAAATTAATTATTAGGAAGAATGGAAGAGATGTCTTGATCTTTCTTAGGAGGTGGATGTTGGATGGGACTTGAAAGGACACTTTGTTCTTGAGATAAAAGGGTATCATTATGAATGGAATAGAAAAGAGCGAGGGGATCATCATAAGATTCTTCGTCGGTGGGATCTTGATCAAAAATTGGGTTAGATGAAAGAGTTATTTCTTGATCTTTATCTGTTTTATGACTCATTTCTTATGATTTAGGATCATCCTCTTGACACGGGGAAGGAGTTTGGATATGCATGGGAGATTCTTAGAATTTTTCAACACATTGGCATGATGAGGAAGGATTTTGAATGAGATCCTCTGAATCATGACTTGAATTAGATTGGATTTGTATGATAGATAGCCCTTGAGAGGTTGTTTTATTGGATAGAAATGGCATGTATTGGTCTTGTGTGACTTCAGGGGATGATGAAATGGTGGATAGATATGGTTGATTTGGGCTTTGGTTGAAAAGGATTTGATTTTCATTGAAAGGAGTATGATTTTGGGTGAAAGAGGTTTGATTTTGGTTGAATGAATTTTGATTTGGACTTTGGTTGAAAGGGGTTTGATTTTGGTTGAGAGAGGTTTGAATGTTGGGTTGGTGTGAATTTTGATATGGACTTTGGTTGAAAGGGGTTTGATTTTGCTTGAAAGAAGTTTGAATGTTGGGTTGGTGTGAATTTTGATTTGGACTTTGGTTGAATGGGGTTTGATTTTGGTTGAAAGGGGTTTGGTTTTGGTTGAAAGAGGTACTTTGAATGTTGGGTTGATGTGAATTCTGTTTTGGACTTTGGTTGAATGGGGTTTGATTTTGGTTGAAAGGGGTTTGATTGTTGGGTTGATATGAATTTTGTTTTGGACTTTGGTTGAATGGGGTTTGATTTTGGTTGAAAGGGGTTTGATTGTTGGGTTGATATGATTGGTATGATTGATATAGTGGGTTGAAAGAAAAAGAAGGTTTACATGACTCTAATATTGGTTGAACTGAGGTAGGAATGATTTTGATGAAGAATGAAGGTTGGCATGTTTGAATGGTCTCACAAGAAGAAGAAGGTTGGCCTGATAATGATTCCCTCATGGTCATCACTTCTCCCATCATTTTTTCTAACCAGCCCCTATGGTTGTTAGGACTAGTCATGTCTATCATTTGTTGTTGCAAATTCTTGATCTGTTGAGCTAAGGTTTCTATGGATGGCGATGGAATAGGAATGGAAGGGATGAATTTTCCACCTTCCCTACAAAATGTATAATGTCAATCCATGATATTTTCTTTATTGGTTTGGACCTAGGATCACAACATGTAAGATGTTTTCTCCATTTCTCTGAATGTGACAATGTTTGATTTGTTGAACTTGACAAACTTGTTTGAGTTGAGGTTGAGTTTGATTGATCCTCTGATTGTGATTTGGATGTTTGGGGTATGAATTTCTAGGATGATTATGCAAATAACGACAGACTAAGACAAACACATATGAAGTCTAGACAAGGACTAAAATAAAGATTATAACAACACTAAAATGAACTAGGAGGTCAATGAGACACAAATAAGGACTTATGCAAAGATTATGACGACGCATATGGGAACTCTATGATGATGATAATGAGGATGATGCATGGAATTATGCAAATACTTATGCAAATTCTAATGATGTAAATGAGGATGATAATAAGGACGATGCAAGGACTTATGCAAATTCTAAGGACGTAAATGAGGAAAATAATAAGGACGTAAATGAGGACTATAATGAGGACGATAATGAGGACTATGCAAGGACTAAGGGCGTATATGAGGATGATAATGGGGATGATAATAAGGACTAAGGACGTATATGAGGATGATAATAGGGACAATAATGAGGACTATGCAAGGACTTATGCAAAGTAAGCATGTAAATAAGGACTATAAGGACTATGCAAGGGCTGCCTATGGTCACAAGTATGTAAAATTTTGAGTTTGCAGGACTATCTGATGTTTCAAGATGAACTTTGTTTCTAGTAATTCTATGTGTAGGACAAGTTTCTTGTTTTCCAAATCTGAGAACAATTGTTTGAAGATAGGTATAGCTAACTGAACTGTGTGTTGACCAACTCTGAGAATTCAGAGATACGTAAGATAGGGCCTGAAATAGCCCAAATACTGACTCAATACTAGTCTGGTACAATGATACATATAAAAGAACATAATACAATCTTAGGCTGGAAAGTGGACACCATTTAATGAGGCCCCCGCAACAAAATACCAAAACAAGATGAACAGATAGAGAGTCTGGCAGCACTAGCTCCACTCCACAACACACACTTCTCGGGCATGCCAGTCTCTCTTACCCCGAAGATCCGAAGATCTTATCACCGAGGGATTTATGTCTCATAATGCAAGGTACATAAGGGGTATCTATGGGGTATGATCCACACTCCCAGAATCACTGAATGTAGGATTTGGACAACTAAGTTGGTTCTTATTGTAAAATTTTAAGGGGTCCCGATCCAACGACGGATTCTTAGAGAAAGCCACTTAAGACTTTAGTTGAGCTTATCGGTGCAGGGAAGGCCCCCACATACGTCGAACTCACTCAACACTCTAGCTGTCTAACTAGTATATTTATATGGCGGCTCGAAAAGCCCGCTCGAGAGTACGCTGGGAGAGATGATATCCCCAACGCATCCCAATTCGAAGTACCTCTGTGGGGTGATGAAATCCCCAGTCAAAGATACCCCTCACTACTAAAATGAAAAATTGGGTGTTGTTATCACCTTCTCCCTTTCTCCCAAGACCCCGAAGGCGGGTGGAAAGGTAGTTAATGCAACAATAGGTCCACCCCAAACACAATAAAAAAGTTCTTTCCCTTAAATAAAATGAAGTGTGAGTTATTCTATTGATAAGCCTTATTCACGTTCATTTTAAAACCCAAAGTTTAGGTGTGAGATACACATGTGCATGTCAATTTTAAAACACCAAACTGAAATGTGATAACATGCATGTCAATTTTAACTAGGTTTATTTTAAGCCCAAAACTGAAGTGTGATAACATGCATGTCCATTTTAACCAGGTTTATTTTAAGCCCAAAACTGAAGTGTGATAGCATGAGTGTTTATGATTTAGTAATAATCTGATCTTCTGAAAATTTGCCACATGATGCAAATAGATAATCAATAACCCAATAAAATCCACATAAAACAAAAGATTAACAATAAAAAAATGAATGCATAATGATACCTGAGCGATTACGTGATCCTGTATGACCGATTGCGTAATTTTGACAGAGCGATTGCGTAATTCTGACAAAACGATTGCATAATTTTGACAGAGCGATTGCGTAATTCTGTCTAGGCGAATGCGTGATACATAGACAAACCAAAGAAAAAAAAAAGGCTAATTCTCATCTGGATCCTGCAAAATAGATTGTGATGCCCTAGCAAGATCTCTCATCATCCACTCTATGTTAAGCAAATCATATTTTACTCTATACGAGAGAACTAGGTTGTTGTATTTGTCAATGACATTGTCTTCTTTGTTCCTTCGTCCTCCTGGCACCTGAAATTATGAATTGTACCTTACATGCCATAAGATGTCATAATTGAAGCATGCAATAAGTATAAACCATATTCAGATTTAACAAATTTATTATAGAATCAAGACAGAACAGAGTGTAGATAAGGAGAAAATTTAGAAAAATAGAACGCATAAACCAGCTAACGAATGCGTAACAGGATCTAATTGATTGCATGACAGTATCTAGACGATGGCATGATGGGTTCTGCATGAATGTGTGACCCTGTGTGCTCGATTGCATGATTGTATAAACACGATTGCGTGATTCTGACTTTGTTATGCAATCCGTACAAACCTGCAAAAAAAAAGAAACAAATTTGTACGATCTGCAAAATCACACAGAAACCAGAGAAGGTTAAGTTGTTGTTAGTTCACATCGGGTTCACCAAAATGTCGTATGTAAAATTCATCATTAAATCAATTAGAAATAAAAGGGAAATCACGAATCTCTATTTAATCAAAGAATTATAAATAAACCAATGAAATAACACAATCAATCAAATAGGAATGTAAAATAAATCAATTCAAACTCCCTATTCCATGATCGCATGTAGCTTCCATTGTTCTTCTCTTCTTTGTGGTATGATGGCTCTCAGATATTGCGCTGGCAACTTGCAATTGACACAAAGATTTGAAGTTTGTGATTCCGAGCAATTGTGAGGAAATGAAGATTGAATGCTCAATTTATAGATTATTGGAGAGGATTGATTGAGAGGTGGAACAAATTGATCAAGAGGTGGAACTCAGGTGAGGTCACATGCTGATTGATAGTTGAATTGTTGATTTAGAGGTGGAACTGAATAGATTGAATAGATAAAATGAGTTAACTGATTGAGAAAAAAGATGATTGAAAGATGAAAAATGAAGATTGGAGGATAATTGATTGATGACAAAGAAAGCTTTATTTAGAAAAAGCTAATTGGAAGATAGAAAATGAATGATTGGAGAGAATTAAAGAAAAGATGTAATTAATCAATTAATTGAAAAGATTAATTAAAATAGATGGAATAGTTAACTGATTGAAAGCTGATTGAGAGCTTTGTTTAGAAAAAGCTAACTAAAAGATGAAATAGGAATTGAAAAGATAATTAATTAATTAATTTAGCATGTGCTTGCACTTTGACTTTGATTTTCAATTTAATCTTTGCATGAGATTTAATTCAAATATTGAATTTATTTTAAATTCAATTTTGTTATTTGAATATATTTAGAACTTGACTTTGATTTTCAATTTGATTTTTGAAATCATGCACATGTGTTAGAGATTAGAAGAATATGAATTTGAATTTAGAAGAATGAATGAAATTAGATTAAATTAGAATTTGGGGATTTGGAATTGAAGAATTAATTAGCTAATTAAATAATTTAAAGAAACTATTTAATTATTTAGAAATGGACTTTAATTAAATAATGAAGATTATTTAAATTAAAGGATTAAAATTATAATTAATTAAATAATAAATATTTAATTAATATCAAGAAAGGGGTTAATGATTGATTGAATAGAGATGGAAATTGAAAACGAATTTATTTAAATAATAAAAATTATTTAAATTGAGGAATAAAAATCACAATTAATTAAATAATAATTTTTTAATTACTATTAGAAAATGGTTTAACGATAATAGAATTGAAATTGGAATAATTAGTAAGATGATGAGGAAATATGAATTTAGAAGAATAAGATTAATTAACTTAATTAAATAATTAAAGAATTATTTAATCAATTAGACGAATAATTAGCACATGATCAATTAGACATTTTTACGTGTTTACACCATGTTTTTCATAAAAAATATCGAATTCATTTGATGTAAACTCTCATCCTCTATAAGATCTTAGACATTTTATTCTACCATCTACTTGATTCTCAACCATTAACTTGAATACTTTAAATCTATTTAATGCTTCATATTTTTTTCTAAAAAAAAGTAACTCATGTCATTCTAGAGTAATCATCAATAAGTAACATACATAAAGTATCTTTCTTCTCTTACTCGTCTTATCCTTATAAGTCCACACATATTTGTATGAATTAACTCCAAAGACTATGAAGTAGCATGCTCCTTGTTTATGAATCTTCTCTTTGTTTGCTTTTCCAATTGAAATTCCTTGCACACAGTATCAATAGGTTTGATAATCCTTTGTAAATCTCTCACAATATGATTAGAGATAATATTCACCATATTATGAAAGTTGATATGTCCCATTCTTTTGTGCCACAACCAACATTTGTTGCCCTAAGCCAACAAACAATTGTCTTCACCATTATCCCTTACATAGTAGACATTTCCATTAATCCTTGTACCTTCTACAACTAATCTTTCATAAATTCTTTTTCTAATTTTAAGTCTAGACCCATGAAATATGCCCTTATAACCTTTACTACAATTTTGACTCATACTCAACCGATAATGTCTTAGACCTTGAACATAATAAACATCATCAGTTTTATGCTTATCGTCAATAGAGATGCTTCCTTTTCCACAAATAGGTGCAGCTTCATCTCTTGCAAACTTGATTGATCCACCATCAGGTTTCTCAAGGTTAATAAACTTGTCTCTATCACTAATCATATCGTTTGAACATCTGGAGTCAATGATCCATGCTTTTGGTTCCACTTTTGTATACTGTACAATCTTCACACTTACAAATTTCTCATTGTTCTTTACATCTTCTAAACTTCCAGACCATTCATCATTCTTTTCTTCTATATCAAGGAGCAAGGATTCTTCATTTGAGTCATCACCATATTCTCCTTTAGATGAATAGGCCTTTTTTGAATAAGAACTCTTCTTTTGACTGCCATCTCTTCTCATTTGTATTACTCCTTCTGTAGTTCTCCTTTTCTTTGTTATCATCATTAGGTCTTCCACCATAATCCTCTTTATACATACATATAGAAGCATAATGACCAATTAACTATTAAAATATTTTAGAGACCGTAACTTACCTTTGTACTTCATAGTTCCTCTCTTCAATCTTTTTACAAAGTTTGCTTCAATCTCATCCATGTCTTCATTTAATTTTGGTTCTTCTTTAGGTTCTTTGTAACTCTAAATATTGCTTCCTTCCTTTTCTTTTTGATGTCATCCAATTCAACAATCTCAAAGGCAGAGAGTAAACCAATGAGCTGATCCACAAAGTACTTATTTATTTCTTTACTTTTCTCAATAGCATACTTCTTAGGTTTATATCTTTTGGGCAAATTTGTCATTATTTTCCTTAAAACTTCACTTTCTTCTAGAATCCCACCAACACATCTAAGAGTATTTACAATTTCAATCACCCAATGAATATAGCCCTCAATGTTTTTATTATAGACATTCTTACATTCTCAAACTTGTGCTTTAGATTTGTAATCTTGGCTTGCTTTGTCTTTTCATCACCTTCAAATACACTCTTCAACTTCTCCCAAATTTCTTTAGGTGACTTCACACCTATAACTTTTCTAAATACTGCATCATTTGACCAAGTGACTATGCAACTATAGCCTTTGTATTATTCTCATATGCTTTGATTTCATCTAGAGTTCTAGGACCATTCTCAGAAGTAGTATAACCCTTCTTAATGCTTTCCATATTTTAGTTAGAATAGTTGCTAAGTGATATTCCATCCTTTCTCTCTAATAAGTATAATTTGCGCCATCTAACTTTGGAGCCTTGAAGGTGTAAGCCTGTGCCATGTCGGATCTCCCTCAAACGGTTAAGCTTCTCAAGAGGAACCTTGCTTTGATACCAATTGTTGAACACACCACATGAATAAGAAGGGGGTGTATTAGTTCAGACCTCAAAAATACTTAATTCTTGATCTTCAAACTTTAAACCTCAACCATCTAATTATAGGAGTAATAAATCATGAAAGCACAAAGCATAGCAAACATATGAACACTATATTTATGTGGAAAACCCAAGTAGGGAAAAACCATGGTGAGAATCACACTTAAAATATGAATATAATTTATTATAATGTTGCATCGAGAACCCATTGGCCCTAAGAGGACTTTTAGAACTAAGGTGCACACCATTAGGGCATGATACAAGTGACTTGTAGAACTCAAACACATTGTCTCAAGGCAAGATACAAAAAACTACCAAGAGAGTCACTTTCATCCGACAGAGAAAGGAATAGCTAAATTGAAAAGAAAAAGATCTCTTGATCATGAAATTATCCTTGAACCATCGTGCAAAGCGACCAATATCATGGTAAACACATATGACTTCAAATACTATCTCAGAACATTGTCACACTAAAGATATCATCATCAAAGCTCTTCACAATTGACTTTCACACATCTCCAACATCAAATATGCTTGCAAATCATTCACATATACTGCTTGTCGATTCATATACCTCCCATTCATTCACTCATACATCTGCACTCCTTTATATACAAGATTAATCATTAAAACCCTTAACTAGGCTGACCACAAACAAAATAAATAATATTACATGAATTTGACCACTTGAACCTAAAATATTCATTCTGATCCACTCTAGGAGATAGAGAGGACTCAAAAACATCACAACACATTCTTTCCAAAAGGCTCTAATGAACCACACACACTAAAACATCCTCCAAAGTCTACATCAAACAAAACATGCAGATAAATATCAAAGCACATTAACTAGTCGAATAAAAAATAAATCTCCAAAGCAAATTACACAATGCGGATCCTAATTTCTTAACTCAATAGTTACCTCAAGTTTAGGACATGGTTGGGAATCAATTCCCAATAGCTGGCTCTTCTACTATCCCACAATATACATATGCTAATACTTGCTTAACTTATGCCCCTCAATTAACATATGATAAGCTAAGAATGCAAATTCAAGCATTAAATGATTAGATGGAGAGGATTAAATTAGAGATGAAAAGGGAGGCCCTTTCTTAGTAATTACTTACCTTAAATTTGGGGGTAAGCTCTAGAGCAAGTATGCAACCTTACTCTAGTATAACTAGCCCTCTTATTCAAAATACTACTTGTATGGGAACTACCCAAGCTAGACCATCAAATGTATCGACCTTTACTTCATCAAATATGTCTATCCAAGTTGGAACCACTGCCCAAAAATGGCAAATATCTAACAATTTCACCTATTCCAATCAGGGTTCCACATCTACCCAAGCTTTTGGAGTAACTCAAAATACTGCCTTCACTATACCACCTAATACTCAAGCCTCTTTTGCACCCCTACATTCCACAACCACTCCTATGACTTAAGTATCACAAAGTATGGGCATGGGTACTTTGGGTTATTAGAACATGGGATACAATCCATTTGCTAATCAACAAAATTTCCAAAATCATAATTGGCAACAAATCCTTGTTTCACAACCTCATATACAACAACAAATACCTCAAGTTCAAGCTGGGCATCAGTTTCAACAATAAGGTCAACAACAAAACTTGCAGAATCAAGGCCTCCATCAAGGTCATCAAAGGGAAAATCCATTGTTAGGGCTCCTATGCAAGTGGATAGATATAAGCAATTGAATTTGATGGGATTCCAAGATTCCCTAACCCAATTGGCAATGAGGTCAAACTGCAAGTTCCCAAATTCCTAGCAAATAATGCTTTATCAGGAGAAGACCACTTGAGGGCTTTTGAGAATTTTCTAGATAATTATGAGCTGGAAAATGAGGATGTTGTAATGAATTTTTTTATACAATCTCTTGTAGATGATGCTAGGGATTGATATAGGAGTTTACTTTATATTTCTATTGATTCTTGGAGGGACTTTAAATATATGTTCAAAGAGCAATATGGTGACCATTCGAACCTTAGCTTTGCTTTACATGAGTTCACAAGTATCCAAAAGGGCAGTAATGAATCAGTGACATGTTTCAATGCAAGGTTTCGTAAGGTATTAATAGAATCCCACATCATCTAAATCCTGTAGATCCTATATGTCAAAATTTATCTATCAATGCATATGATCCCAAGACTGGATATGAATTGAGAAATAGGAACCTTCTAGACTTGAGATAAGCTTTCAATTCTGCCATAAATATTGAGAATAATAGGAAGGCTTCTGGAATAGTTGGAAAGAGGGAAGGGGTCAAGATTTTGAAAAACCCCAAGCATTCTCAAGTAAGACAATAGAAGGATGATGACAAACTTGACAAGGTGATGAGACAATTGAGGCATTTGGACCATAAAATTGCAAAAAATGAAAAAGGGGTTATTTATGAAAGGACTAATCCTTATAGATATGAAAGACCAACTCTGCATAGTATGCCTTGTAATACTAATTGGAAGGATGGTAGGACCTTTCCAAATAATTCAAGAGAATAAAAAAACAGAAAAACTCTTGACCCATTGAAAAACTCAAATGCTCACTATACTGATGACACTCCTTGGTGTCTTGCTTGTTAATTGCCTCATTCCTCAGACACGTGTGTAATAGCCCAATGATTGCAAGGAATTGATGTCATGGAAGAAGATACAAGTGATGAATATGTACAAGATAATCATACTATAAATATGTTATCCTCTAAGCACTATGCCAAAAGTAGTGATGCAAAATCTGAGGAAGATGGGGATGAAACCGATGTAAATACACAAAGGCATATAAATGATACTTATCATCAACAAGTTTTTCTAATGATGATGACTCAGTTGATATTGGTCAACACCTTTATTTCTCTTTTCCATGAGGATACAAATATAGGATTTAGAAAACCTACCGAAGATGAGATTAGGTCTCTCACAGTTGCTGCAATTCAACAGGCAAAGAGTAATTACAATATTAGAAATAGGATGATAGGTGGATAACAAGGAAATCCAGGAAGTCTATTTATCAAAACAACACATCAAACAGAGCAAATGACCCAAATTGCTAAAAGGATCGAGGCTCAAAATTGGAAGAGGGTCCAATTCAACATTCCAAATGACTCTAAAAACGAGGACAAGATGCATAAGGAAAATCCTACCTCGGATGTTGTAACCCCATTGATTCCTAAAGAAAAGGAAAAGCTTGTAAGGTCAAAGGTATGCAAATCTTCTTCATTCTCTAATATGATCAATGTACCAAGCTTTGATATGGCTCAAGCATTAAATCAAGTAAAGATTTTAGTGCCATTTCTTGAGTTAACGAAAGTGCAAGATCATATAAATGTTGCTTAGTCAATGATAACCAATACCATAAGATCATCAAGTAAGGTTGATAGTGATAATGGAGGAAATATACCTCTATATAAAGTCAATCAAATTCATGAAACTCAAGATGTAAACATGAGGACTCTTGAGGTTTACTTAGGGACTACGGTTGACAGATCCCCTTCCCAAGTAGATCCTTTTTATATCACACTTCTCATTAATAATAAGTTAGTGAGGAACTCTATGTTGGATTCAGGGGAAGCAATTAACATAATGCCTTTGGGTATAATGAAACAATTGGGATTGTGGGTTGACACTGCCTATGGGAAATGCTATGCTATGGATAATAGGGCAATCTTAGTTTTTGGGGTTATCAAGGATTTGGAATTAAGGTTTGTTGCACATCCTAAGGTACCCTATAGGATGGATGTGACTGTGGTTGATATCTCTCCCCGGTATGGTTTGTTACTTTCAAGGCAATGGGGTGCGGCTGTGGGGGGCCATATTGAGTTGGATCTCTCATTTGCCATAATCCCTATGAATGGAAAGGATGTGAAAATCTATAGAGAACCAAGATCCCAAAATGGTTATAGAGGGAGTCCCTCTAAATGAACTTGTGTGTTTCTATGATGTGAATATTGACAATTTTAAGGTTGATCAACCATAAGTGTTGTTGAAAAATACATAAGCAACTGATCTTGAGGTATGGTTTGGTCAGAAGGGCTTGTGGAAAAGGTATTTTGATGGAGCATTCTCTAAAGAAGGGTTAGGCACAGGGATTCTGTTTATATCCCCAAACAATAAAACTTTCAAGTATTCTTTCTCATTAAGTTTTGAGTGTACTAACAATATTGCTGAATATAAGGCCTTGCTTTTGGGGCTTAATATTGCTGAGAAACATGGAATAATGGAATTGAAAGCAATTGGAGATTCAAAAATTATTGTGTCCTTGGTAAGATTGAAGTATTCTTCAAAAAATAAGAGGTTAAAGCAATATAGGAATGTTGTTCGAGACACTCTTGAATCCTTTGATGCATTCTCCATTGAATGGGTGGAAAGAAATAAGAACATAATGGCAGATTTTCTTGCCAATGTTACCCCGAGAGAATTTAACATGACACTTGTAGGTATATCAGAGGTAGAAATAAAGACTAGGTCATCAATACTTGATAATGTGACTAACTGGCAGGTCTTTCAAGATGATGTGGATCTATTAAACTTCTTACAATGTATGGATGGTTATGAATCCCAAGAAATTGATTGTGACTCATTGGTTCAAGTTGTAAATGACAAATAGACTCTTTTTGGTAATGAGGTTATTCAGTTAAGGACAAACAAAATTCCAAGGGGATTGGTTGCATTAGAAATAATATTTGATGGTAATGATATAAACGTCATGAAGAATGCCCCACCCAAGGATGAAGATCTAGAAGAGATCAATTCAGGTACTGATGCATCCCCAAGGAAGGTCT